>NW_022280041.1:6272168-6346579 GCF_004355925.1 Anarrhichthys ocellatus | reverse complement strand
CCCCCCCCCCCCCCCCCCCGAAAGCTTTTTTTCCGAAGTGATGTGCAAGTGTCTGTTTCTGTAATGGACTATGCCACGGGAATGTTTCCATGGTAACATGGCAAAGGCACTAGTACAGCTCAATGCCGCTCTCTGGGGAGCTTCTGCTTAGTGGGAAATGATGATAATAGTGCAGAGTGTCGGATAAAGAGTGTTGGATAAAACTCAACCGGGGAAGACGAAACCCCTTCATATTGCAGGGGGAAGAAGACGGCGTTCATCTTCTTCTACTGCCGTGTTTTAGAACCGTGCTATCCGCACTGTGGACTGTTCTGTAGCCATCGCTTTCATTCCTGTAATTTCACGAATCGCACTATGCTTCAAGTAACTCTTGAAGCATAAAAAGCACAGACTTATATTTTTATGTTTTTACTGTCAGATTTGTGAATGTATTTAGTTATGAATGCCTCTGACTTTTTTTTTTTTTTTTTACAGAAGAAGAACGTGTCTTTATTGCAGTTGTTGTGCACGTTTTGTGGAAAATAGTTATTACTCATATTATACATATAAAAATATCTATTCCCAGTTGCTCACACAGTGGTCTTAGAGAGTAACAGTCGCAGTAAAACTATTTGACCCGGTGACTGCTCTTGCAGTGAGAAAAACCTCTGCTCAAATCAGATACCTGTTTATATCCCACCAGCACACATGTTGCTCTTTCACCAGCGCTGATATGCGCGCACATGTGCGCGTTTGTTCGCTGTTAGATGTCGGATTCCAGCGGCTTAGAAAACACAGCTTGTATTAGATCACAACTGTGCATAAATTACATGCGCAGCGGAGTATTAGGCGTTGGAGAAAATAGCTGAAGACTGGAACTCTTTGGAGTTGAAAATGTCACATTAATTTCAAACATTACCCCCTGCTGAAGGACTTAATGAAGAAGCCCATTAGAATGTCATACCTGCTTACTTGTGAATTTTGCAGAAAGTTTATTCAATATGTCTGAGTCAATTATCCAAAGTCTTTGTGATAAGGAACTGCTCGGTGAACCTGAACCCCCCGGTTCTTCTCGGGGAGCACTTGGATATTTTCTACACGGCTGTGCTTTGAATAATTTCCAGGCGGAAAGTCGTCTTGGACAAGGCGCTCTATTTTCTCGCTGCCAGCTTAAAGGTTTTGTCCTTGACGTCACTTTGCAAAGTGAGCAACTGATACAAAATAAAGACTTAAATGTGTGTTTTAAGAGCAGCCTTTTGCTGATTCAGTCGAGTAATATAGTCTCATGACTTTTAAACGGAACAAAGCATTTTTTACCTTTCTTTAAAAGCTTAATTTTCTGTGTTAATGCAATTGTTACTTCATGACGCCACATTACGGAACTATTCTTCACGGTTTAAAGGGATAATCTTGCAATTTAGCTTTCTTTAAGTGGGAGCATGCAACAGATTTAGAAACTGCAGGAGAGGCCACCGTATCCCGACTTTCAGTTCCTAGAACTCAACAAACACACTGGGTTCCACATTTCCCATAATGCAGCTGGAGGTCCCTGAACTGTTTTTATCAGGTACTCCTGATGACACATTTATCTGTACAATTGTTTGATAAAGACAGCTGGACTCCGGTTTTGGTCCAGTATTTGCATTGAGTTTTTATGACAACGGGCCTACTTGTATCTAAACTACACCCGAGTCATTCTTTATTTGTCAGCGTTCTCACGGTGGAGTTTTGTCTCTCTGTGGACGTGGAGCGTTTCATGTCCTCCTTCGACACATTGCGGGGATTGCTGGGGACAAACACCGGATGAGTGACTAAGAAAACAATTCCCCTGGATATGCCCGTTGTCTCGGCTCTTCCTCTCTCGCGCGCTCTGTCTGTGTCTCCTCGGGGGGTTGAATCACTTTTTTTTTCTTGCTTCCCTCCGTTTCTGTCATATGTATAGGTGCATGGGCACATGCACACGTAGGCCTACACACAGACAAAGGCTCACTCTGACACACAGAGTCTGACAAACCCCCCCCCCTTTTTGCCAAGAAGTCGATAAATAAATGCATTGTCTCTTCACTTTCTGCTGTTGGCATCAGCCTGTCTAAATTGTCTGAGAAAGCAGTGGAGTGTGAAATTGAGTTCAGAACTGTACGCCGCGTGAAGGGGGGCATAAGATGAGCGTATGTTTGCTTATTTATTCATATTGCAGCCGGCATTCAGTGGCGGTTTTGCAAGAGAGGGTCAGTTAAACACGTTGAGGTGTTGTTGGCGGAAATTTGACAAGTTTAAAGGAGGAGTCTTTTAGGCGGTGGCATTTTGGCCCTGCGAGGGGAGCGATAAGGTTATTCATCTAAAAGGGTAAATGAAGCTTTAAAGTGAAATTGTGTAGTCACAGAGAGTCCAGTGAGTTTTGTATTTCCGTCCCTGGGTGCTGTGAACCAGGGTGACTTCTTTTTGACAGTCGCTATCATTGTTCTAAATGCCATCGACACTGAAGCTCGGTAGTTGCACGCAAAGCAAAAAAAAAAAAGAAGGTAATTCTACTTGAATCGCTCGGTAGCGATTGAATAACTTCACAGTGTTTTTTTCGCTCTCTCCTATTTCTGAAAAATATGAATTTCTTTCCAAAAAGCCAAAAGAGTTCATGCGAGAATAATAGCACCTGCCCACACTCATTTGCCAAGAACAAATGATTTTGCTTGAGCATGTAACTTTCCCCAAGATTTAATCAGCGGTATATTACGCAAACCTCCCCTTCCTCGGCTCTTCTCTTGCCACTCTGTGATGAATGTGTTGTTACCGGATGATGTATGTTTATAGATTGCCGGGGATAACTGCTGTTTTGAAGAGTTATAGCTTCCCCTCACATCACAGAGAGTGTGCCTCTGTGCGGAAATCATTCAGGGATTTCAGGTTGGTCTCTCAATTTCACCGAGCACAACACATGATGAATGTGCATTTGAAAAGGCATCCCTAAACTTTGTTTCCAGACTTTTTAACAAGGCTGTTTGAATGTCAGCCCCCCCCCCCCCCCCCACCCCTATAGAGTCTGGCAGTCCGTGGAGGGAAGAAAACGATTCACATTTTTTTTCTTTTCAAGATTAGCAGTGATTTAAGTGTCCTTCACTGTCGCCACACTCTCCAGTATGGAGGTCATCCTCTTGAACTTTTTATTTTTATTTTAGACTGACAGAAATTGTAATGGCAGCATAAATCCTATCAAAGTCTTTGCATTCTCGGCATATACCTGTAAGAACTGCCCAGAAGTCAGCTGATAGTAGAGCTTCCATTTTGGCTCACACATCCATCTGTAACGCTAAAGCATTGCATCTGGAAATATAGGAAATACGGTAACCCCCATTATTTGAATTGTTTCCCCTTATCTTCATTGAATTAGATATTGTCAAATATATATAATGTGAAAGACAATGTTACAGTATAATAAATAGCATACAAATGCAACATATAACTAATATATGAAACTTAAAACTGCCCCGTCTTGTTTTCTGGTTAACATACGATGTTATGTTGACTTTTAGTCTCTCTCAACAAAGGGCTTTGTGTGTCCTCAAGGTCTAACAAATGGATTTGAATCTAAAAAAAAATGGAATGAATTGTATCTTCTTATATCTGAAATAAATACTGTGGCTATGGCTACAGGTTTCCATTCCTCAGTACCACTCAACATCGCCCACATATTCATGTGTTATCATACCGTTGAACACAACGTATTAGATCATAAACCTTGATACGGAGCGTGACCATGCCTGAGTGGGGGAAAAAGAAAGCTCATTTAATGTTAATCACAGTACCTTAAGGACATATTGGCCATTATCTACTTTTAAGCGTCCACACTCATTAACTGAGTAAATAGACAATTACTGTCATACTAATTAACGTGTCGTTTGGGCCCCGTCTTTAATTTTCACAGTGCTACCTTCTCCTATTAGCGCGATACAATGACACACACACACACACACTACCAAACCGATTGCATTTCATGCTATAGAAGTCGTTTGCCCTTTTCTCGAATGCAAAGTTGTTTTAATGTGGCTAATGGTGTAATTAGTTCTTCTTGAAAACACACTCTACATCTCTAATGCCTGTGCCTGTTTGATTTCCATAAGCTGTCAGATTGAATGGAGAATATATTCATCTTGACTGGCTCCAGGCTTGCTTTTTGAGGAGTGAACTTGAAAAGTGCAAAGCACGTAATGAACACGAGCACAAAGAGCTGCTGTTTGGGGATGTTCTTGAAACATATTATATATCATTTGATTGATTGAACCGTTAACCTTCCCATGGTATGTTAAGGCCCAGCCTGCAAATGTCCCACTCTCCCCAAAACAATTGTCGTTTGTTGCTTCAACCTTCTGCTTTTTGTTTAAATGTGACTACTTGCTTCCCTTAGACATAACTGTGATGAAGACATGTCAAGAGGCAATTATCAATGCATTCTTTACTAACCACTTCCAGTGTTACTTTTCACCTAGCCTGCTAAAGTCTATATTCTGACTTATTCCTTTGAGTCTCAGAAAAAGCCATAAGCTCCATAGGCACTGCCATTATAGTAGTTACAGCCAGCCAATCCCCTTGAAGTTTACTTGAATCAATATTTCAGTGCTGAATGGCAAGTTCGTCCTTAAACAGAAATGATTTTCCTTGACAACCTGAACAAGCGTTAAGCCAGTTGGAGGAGGTTTTCCCTCTTCAGAGCCCATTAAAAAGGTTTTAATGAGGGGAGAGTGGCAGGCAGCAGCAGACCCCCCACTAGTTTTTGATACAATGCGCGGTCACCTCATTAAATCCTGATGACGCTCAGAGATATTCCAGGACAGTTGTGGGACTCGTGTGCAACTCTGCCGACGCTCGGTCGCCATGGGGGCACTGCCGGGGGGGGCTGGGGGCTGGGAGTACCAGCTGGACTTGGCACCACAGCTTGGCCCTAGACCGTGATAATGGCCTCCCTGCGTCTTGTTCACATCACATGCTTTGTCACTTTAAACTGCTCTGTAATGGCCTTTATGGGCTGCCATGAATTCTGCAATAAAGAGAAGCATGGATGCAACACAAACGGAATAGTAAGCAGGCTGGGACGTTTGCTAGGGAGGCCTGCCCTAGTGGCTGAAAGGCAAGTTGTAGAAAGGATGTCCCAGTCGAACTCCAAAAAAATACGTAGACCTTAAATTAAGAATACTTCGTGAAAGAACTACTTCTCTCAAATGAGAAATGGTTATTCATAGCAATAATTAACATCTTAGCCACAAATTGTGGATTTTCATCAAAAGTTAACTGCCATTTCTTTTACTATTGTTGTTGTATGATTTTATAATCAAAACTCTAGCTTAAAATGATGATTATTAACCTTCCAGTAGTCTCTCACTGATGGGAAATATATCATTCAAGTATCACAAGTTACAAACCTAACCAAACTAAATGAAATATTAAATGTTAGATTAAGCAACTCAACATTAATGATAAGTGAACTCAAGTTTAAAGAACAGATTTGATTTTAAATATGACAACAGAACTGATGGACATATTAAACTCTATGTTCTCTTGCTTTCCTCAGAAATGCATCATTTCCAGCCAAAAGGCATTTAATTTAATAAATTGCTCTCTGGGGGAAAGAAAGCTTCTTTTTTTTTTTTTTTTTTTAGTTTGCCCGCGTTGGATGTAGGTTTTGTGAACAATGCAATTAATACAACAATATAATAATTGCTTTTGTTTGAAATATATAAGTGGCCCCAGCTCCTCGAATTAAGACGTTTTCAGCTCTAAGCAAAGCAATCGCTGAAAACAAGCATGTGCAAATCATGTCACCCTTCTGAGCCTTACATTGTTTTTCAATTTGAATCGGAGCCTAAATGAAGCATTATGACACACGCACACAACCGGTTCTTGCTTTATCATCACAGCCTTTTCTGCAGTTGCTTTTTTATATTAATTACATTGAAGCACGGCTTAAGCAGACAAATCAAAGGAATGGAGAGGCTAATTGTAACGGCTTTCATTTTGCATTTGACTCAACCAGGAGGTATATTTGAGGTGCTGTTTGTAATTTGTATGCATGCTGAATATTATGCTGTTGAATGTCTTTAGACACTTGAGGCTCAGCCGCCCTGTACTATAGACATGATAGAAATGAAATATAATCTATCTTCAACCGTCGCACTATGAAATGCAGCAATGACATATCTGCTTCGTTTGTCTTTGTTTTACATGGCCCCGGGTTGTACACATGGGAATATCATAACACGATATTGAGATACAGCGGTTGGAAAACAAATAATGGGAAAAACACGGGGCAATATACTGGTTGAACATTATTTACCTTTGCCTTCAGAGAAGCTGCACTGCATCCTGCGCTCCAGAAACTCCTATAAAGGATTATGGGGAGTGCTGGCTTATTTCCTGTCTGGCTTATTTCCTGTCTGCTTTTACTGGTTTACATCACATTGCATCACATGCAGCTTTTCCCAACTTGTGTCACGTTGTATTGGTTTACTGGTCTTGATTTTTTTTTTGAAAGTGAAATAGTCAGACTATTCCCAGTGGAAAGGGATAACCAGTTAATGCTAATTGTCACCGGCAAATATAAGGAACTAACCAAGTGGGTCTGTATGTGTGCTTGAATGTGTTGTGATAGACAGAAGCCAGGTCCTAATGAGACCACTGAGGATTCAATTTGAAGTTAAAAACATGAAAATCAGAGTCTGAGAAACTGTCTCAGATTTCCAACTTGGCTGTCACTGTGTTCTTCAACCTGTGCATGTATTTAAAAAGATTATTGTTGATACACAGATGTTGGAACTTTTTGTTTGTTTGAGACTGTATCACAGAGGTGGAGTGATTTCTGAGGTGTTTCCAAAGTCAGTTATGTATTGTAACTCCAGATTCTAAGAGTGTAGGCGTCGCCCTCTGAGGGCTGTCGCTATTCGGTTTAGGACAGGGGTGTCCAAACTTTTTTCAAAGAGGGCCAGATTTGATAATGTGAAAATGCCCAAGGGCCAACAGTCCCTGTTGACATTATTTTAAACAATACAAGTAGCCTTGTAGATAAAACGGGGATGAATTAATATCATTGTATAAAGAGAGTGACATGAGAAGATCAATCTCATGTCTGTAAGTTAAATCAGCTATGATCACTATTTTAAAGTGATTAGTGACTCGTCTAAAACATTTAAAAAAGGAATAACTTCAATAGAATCATTCTATACACTGTAGCTTCTCTACATTCTATTAGAATGTAAAGAAGCTACATTCTGATACAATGTAGCTTCTTTACATTCTATTGGAATGTAAAGAAGCTACATTCTGATACAATGTAGCTTCTTTACATTCTATTGGAATGTAAAGAAGCTACATTCTGATACACTGTAGCTTCTCTACATTCTATTAGAATGTAAAGAAGCTACATTCTGATACACTGTAGCTTCTTTACATTCTATTAGAATGTAAAGAAGCTACATTCTGATACAATGTAGCTTCTTTACATTCTATTGGAATGTAAAGAAGCTACATTCTGATACAATGTAGCTTCTTTACATTCTATTGGAATGTAAAGAAGCTACATTCTGATACAATGTAGCTTCTTTACATTCTATTAGAATGTAAAGAAGCTACATTCTGATACAATGTAGCTTCTTTACATTCTAATAGAATGTAAAGAAGTAGAGAAGCTACATTCTGATACAATGTAGCTTCTTTACATTCTATTGGAATGTAAAGAAGCTACATTCTGATACAATGTAGCTTCTTTACATTCTAATAGAATGTAAAAGTTACATTCTGATACAATGTAACTTCTTTACATTCTAATAGAATGTAAAATAAAATGATAAGGCAGGGAGGCACCGGATGTGCCACGGTTTACACCGTGTTAGCCCTGTGTGTAGAAAAAAACATGTGTCACTCTCTATGCAATGCCGCTGCAGAAGAGTCCCCATGTAGCCCGCTAATCCTTGATGATCAGAATAGAGGCGCATCGTTGCGCACATGCGTACGGATAAGCCCAGGATGCCGCTGCGCAGATGTCTGCCTCTGTCTTCTCTCTGAGGAAGGCCACGGATGAGGATAAAGTTCTGTCGTTGTGCGCCTTGGGGGCAGGCAAACCGGAGCGTGTAGCCCCTTGAAATTAGCCTCGAAAAACCGTGTAATTATGGATAGCAGGCTGTGCCACGCTGAGCCGTGCTCCATAAGCGGGCGCGCACGTCTGTTGGAGCGCCTGGCGACATTGTTTGCAGCCGGCTTCTGTCCTCCTCCGATGCTGTGTGGAGCAAGCGGTCGCTCCCTACAGATGGGGGAGGCTGCCCTTGAGAGGGGGCCGGTGACAGCTGTGGTGCTGAAAATGCACGACAGCGTTAGCTCTTCAGAGCTGTGTGTCCAAAACCTGATACCGACACCTGGTCGTGCTGAAATGTCACCAATAACTCACCTCGATGGGTGAGACCAGTCAGGGGCAGGTCGTTCACTCGCGGTGAAGGAGGAGGCATGAGCCGGAGCATGTTGAGGCGGTGCAGTAGCTGGAGGGTGTCTCATCTTCAACCGATATCTGGCTGCCTGGTGCTGCAAGCTGAGGTGCAGCTTTGCTCCAGAAGGTGTGTATCTTCACCCTCTCCGCTTCCTCGGCTGCTTCATGCATTTGAGCTGTGGCGTTCTGGAGGAGTGGTCCATGCTGTGATTCTGGACACCTCCATAGTAATATCCAGGGTGAGGTTCAGGACAGCTATCACGGCCTTAGTGGGCTCCTGGGCTTAGTGGTCGTGGTGGAACGAGTGGAGGACAGCCATCCCGTCACAACGATCCTCATCCGGGATGTCCGGGTTTCGTCGCAGGTGGAGATGTCCAGCTCATCCGTCGGCCAGTTGATGGTCCGCCCAGCCGCTGTGCCACCACTTTCAACATGAAGCATCATGAAGTCCTCAGCTCAGACTAGCAAGTGTGCCTACGGGGTAGCTGTTAGCATCACCTCTTAGAGGGCAAAGCCTATACAATATAGAAGCAATAGAGACTGGTACGCCATCTACACTCGAAGCTAAGCCATTCTCCACCCTTCCTTCCCTTCCTCTCCCAAGGTGAAACTTCAGGTGAAGCCCCTCAGAAGACAATGCAGGGCAAGCCTTGTGAAGCACTGAGGCATCACGGATACAGATGCGTTAACAGGGAAGGCAGTATACTATTACATAGCATGCGTGACTGTCAGTAATATCAGTTTCATGCATTAATGGTCTGGTATGGCTGGTCAGCATCGCAGATAGTTTTGGATTAAGAGGAAGATGGTCAGAACTGAGAAGAGTTTGTCAGCAGAGTGGAAAATAAAGCAATGCAATGCAAATGAATGCTTATAGCATCTTTCAAGCACAGGCGACCTGAAGGGCTTCAGAAGAGCTAATGCAATGCATTTAAAAAACACAACAAGGCAACAGAACGTAAGCCGTAAATAACAAAAAAGCTTCATTTGGAGTCATGTCCACCTTATTAGTTCAGTTCTAAATGAACTCCTTATATCTATTTTTGCTCTTCACTGATGCCTGATGTTAACATCTGGCTCTTTAGCTTCTGAATGGTCCACTTTGTTCATCAGCTTGTTTCTACCTTTGTCCGACTGTTGGTGCAGGGCAGGTAGCCTACTGTGGGCTTTGAGAGCTTTTTCCACTGAAAGTAGCTGCATTTGCAACCAAAAATGACATCAGTGAGTGAACCAAAACCGTAAAGTTGCAGGCTGTACAACTAAAACCATGAGCGGAAAGACGCTGAAGTGCTCACTGGAGCTGAGGAGAACTGCCACTTCTCTGTGGGTTCGACCCTTTTCACGCTACACATATGTGATCCATTTTTGATATAGAAATATTGAATACGACCCCTTTAAATGACTACTTTTGTGGTTGATATACGCCCAGCTCAGACACTGATCTTCGTTTGCCTCACGTTTCATTGAAAGCACCTGTATATAAAGCTGACACAGAACCATATTCACCTATTTAGCAGCCTTCACAATTGTTTCTGACTCAATTTTAAGCCTTTTCCTCATTTGTTTTGTCCTTCACGTGCGTCGGCGGTGAATTGATTGCGTTTGTGTGGAACTTATGAAACCGCACATACAAGTCTACACAAGAGAAACGAGTCTATGAGCCGTCCTCTGCCTAATTTCCCTGTTTACATGTATAAAACCGTCTCCGTTTGACAACAGCCATTTGCTACTTTGGCATTTGTTGTAGCAATTAGATGCGACTCTCCTTTTTCATTCCCATTGCTTTTCAGTCATCTGGACGAAGACAGAAGGAGCAATTCTTCATAGCATTCTGCATGCCCACTTACTCACTGACGGAGGCACTGTTTGTAACTAGACTACTGTTGCCGCCTGCCAAATTACTGGTTGTTTTTCCTTCAGAAGCTTCAAACCACCATATGCCTATATTTGCCAGTGAGAAACTGAAACCGCTTTGTCCATACTGGGAGAGATCCATAATTGATATTGTGAATTTCATTTGAAATATGTAGCTTGGCAGAGAAACCTGTTCCTGGCTGCTGGAGATTTGATAAGCCTGCTGCCCTTTTGTCAAGTTAAACAGACTGTAAAGGCAGAGCGATGGACCCCAGGGACCGATGAACGGCTAAACAGATGACATGAATCCGAGCAAGAGTTCCAATGAACTTTCCTTGAACTAGAGAGGGACCGGTGATCCATGGCCATATCTCTCTTCTTTCTCTCTCCTCTTCCTCTCCTCTTCTCACCTCGACGATAACTTCTCTTTCTGCTCCCACACACACGTGTTTTTATTATTTTTTATTTCACATTCCCAGCTCTTTTCCCTCACTGAAGGAGCCAAAATGCAGTAGTAGTTCTTAAGCTAAAGTCACTAACAAGGCGCTGTCACAGTGTAGTGCCACTTCGCTGCTTTCCCATCATGTGGGATTTTGGTTTGAAAGACAGCAGTTAATTTTCCAATGTGTGGGCTTTCACTCCCACCCATCCCCTTCTCTCTCTCTCTCCCATTGCGGCTGACCAGGAGTGTTCCCGGGCCATTGGTTTGATTTATCCACTCTGCCCAGGCAGTAAGCAACAATAGAGAGCACATAAAATGAAAATCCCCCAACCTCTCAAGATACGGTTTGCGTTTTTTGCCTGGAGTGTAAGATTTGCCAGTATTACACAACGCCTTTTTTTTTTAAATAGTCCTATATTTTCAATAAGCCTGTGAATGTTTGTATTAGTCTCTAAATGGCACACACATCGTGTCGTTATTAAGTGAGAGAGCATAGCAGCCTGTCATCCAATATTTGATTTGAAGGTGAGACACTATGTGCACAGACACGTTCAAGGCCTGAATAATATTTGCATTGTAGAGGTACATCATTTACAGTGGCACATGTGCTCTGAATATATATATATATAATTATTTTTTACATGCCGTTGTGCACGTCGGTGTATCTCCAACAGGGGGCAGTGTAGGAGTTGATAACAATGCTGCCTCTTTCTTTCTAGAGAGGGCCACATCCTGTCTGACACACAAAGGAGTACATACATACATACGTCTACATACATCAGCTGCGTCTTTAAAATACTTTACAAATGCTCATAATCTCGCTGTATCTGTGCTTCATGTTTGTGGCCATCTTCATAAGAAGAGCAAGACATTTATTTTTCTGCTACTTATATATAAGACATACCTGTTTTAATGCAATGACTAATACGCACTAAAATGCGCCATACATTGCCACCGGATTGGCTTTAAAACACGCTGCTATAACAACTTATGCTTTCACCAGTATTGACATAATCTAAATTCACTGTGATAACAAATTCATTAGTAAAATGTCTCTTGAATACCATCCACATGCTCAAACAGTAGACCCTTTGGGCAGTGGGATGTGAAGACTCCATGTTTGTAGTTTACCTTGAGAGACAGCTGTGGGGTTCTGCCAGGGAACCTGTCAAAGAAACCTCCCTCATCCACCTTGCGTGTTTACATTCAATCCTTTTAATTCCGGCTCTGAAATGAAACATCCACCATCTGTGACACTGACACTTTTGAGGACCGATCATGTCCTCCCTACTATATTTAACGAAGCAATATACGTGTTGCTGTATTCGCTTATCTTACCAATTCTTTCTCTTTTCTTTGTGAACCAGAGCTTCGCAGATCTGTTTATTTTCCCTACCTGCTCCACCTCTGTGTATTTTCTTCACGGCAATATAAACAATTTTACAGAGTGCGTTGAGTAATTTATAACTTTCATCAAAATCTTTTGGCAACCGAGGAATTGGCAATAATATCGACATGCCTCGGGCACAGTTTTATGAAGGTTAAAGATGGGCCATAACATAAAAGTGACAGCTTAACAATGGAACAAAGAAGCCAGCTAATTCAAGAGGAGATCCAATCGAAACATTAAGTGAACATAACAATACTACTTTGTCACTATTTTGGAGTAAATTATGAAGTACTTGTGGCTAAAAATCAACAACCCAAAGCCCTGCTCGTGTATTAAGGTCATTTGATGCTATGAGGCACTACACATCTTATATTAGCAAAAGGCCATGGTGCCCAAACTTCTCCTGATTTATTGTTGTTGAAGAATATAGTATTACATTACATGTATCATTGTTAATCCAAATACTTTCTTTTTTTTTGCATAGAAAAAGACATGGACGCTGTTTTTCGCCTGTTTAAACACATTACGCTGTGGTCTCTCTGGACTTAGATTTGACTGATCTTGATGCCCGTTGGACCTGGTCTTGATTCAGAATCGATTGGACCTGGTCTAGTGACCTGCACGTAACTGAGGTAGACGTCTTGGCTCCCAAGGATGTAGGAGGAGCGGTTCACTAGATGCTTTGTTGACATGAGAAATCTACACCTGTCAGTGCTAATATTTAATGTAAGCACTCCCTCAGGGTGAAAATGTCATACTTGTTTGCAAATCCCCAAGTGCTTCACCACTTTCTAAAAACCAAAGAGCAAAACCCAAGAGTAATATTAGACGGGTGCAATATTTGCTCATAATACTGCCCAACAGGCGCAAACAGTATATTCAGTGAGATACTATAATGCTTAATGATGAGTAATGAATAGGTAATGCAGTATTACTTTCACGTTTGGCAATGCATTCAGCCTTGCATGTACTGGAAGCTCACTGAAGTTATTAATCTAACACAATTGTAATTATGGACAGAATATTTAGTCACGTTTTCAGGGTCTGCCACAGCAGGTAGATTATCCATTATCTACCAATTACAGATTTAATTGTTCTTAATTGTTGTCAAGTAACTAATTATCTACAAATAAGCCATTGCACACTTAAAGCTGCAACCCCAGAGTTTCGATGTTCTGAGACCATTATTGCCTTCCCGATTCTTATACCTGAACTAGCGTATTGTCTCATACCGATTACCGATCACATACAGCACGTTTATAAAAACGTGTATTTTTATTTAAACAGCTGAATACTACTAACCCTGTATGGCTGTGATACGATTGCTATTATTGTTGTGTGACCTGCCTCTGGTTAAACCATTTCTTTATGTTTCGTAACAACATGAACAAACGCATACAGAGAATGAATACCTTTCTTTTATTCTCTTCTTTGAAACATTTTTCAGTGTAAAATGCACTCTCTGCGAGCACCTGCCCGACCGGGACTGCGTTTGTGTGCAACCTTCAACAGAGACGAGAAAAGAAGCCAGATTGCTCACATACTTTAGCTACGGTATTTCCATCACCGATTCAAACGTCCGGCTTCGGTCTCTTCGGTCAAACACTTTTATAGGATTTCTTGAGAAGGATCTCGTGTGACCGTGAAATAAGAAGCAAAGAAGAAGCTTATGTGGTATTGTCATAGCAATGCCAAACCTCTTAGGGTGAAGAACTGAAGGCCTTTATACACCATACACCATATATTGCACACTTGACATTCCAGCGTTATGTCCGCCATTTTGGATATAGAAAAGGACCAGGGAGTCATGTGATCTGCAGATTAATTACACAGTCCAACCATGCCTGTTGAAATCGGCAGGGGGAGAACTAGTAACGTTGGCAGCGTCGGATAACAGCTGTTGTTATAACGTGCAGAGGTTCCACTTAATTACATCATGGTGCGTTCATGCTCCATTCATTAAAGAATATTACCGGAGAAAGGTCAAAAGGGAGTTAAGTCCTTTTTAACTTCCTTACACCAGCTCTAAGCAGCTTATGATACATAATCAAAAAATGCCAATGCCAAGATCTTTCAACTAAAATATAATCTTTTATTTCCTAACCAGTTGATTTGTGTGTTTTTATGCAAATAACCACCATAGATAACTAATAAAGTAAAAGTATATAGTTAATATAATGAATATTTTATGTCATAAGCTATAATTCTTTTGGGAAATATTCTGATTAATAATTGCAAAAGAACATATGTCCTGGGACAATAATCGTGGTGTCAAAATGTTATATCCTGACATCCCTAATCCCTTCTATTGTTCCCTATCTAACACGAATGGCATCGTTTACTGAGAAGCTGTTGCAGGATCCTTGTATTTATTACAATTCTGATTTCCCTTTTTCTGTGAGTGTATGAGCAAAAAGAAACAACTGTGATCTTATGCCATTGGTGGACAGACAATAGGGACACGGAAATAGTGTAACGTGACAAAGTATTAATGTCACTGCAAATAAAACGGGTATTATTACCTGCGCTGGAAATATATTCTATGGGAATTAACTAGCTGTTGTCAGTGAAAATAAGTGATATCTTGAGGGCTTCGTTTTTAAAGGATCCCATCAACACTGGATGCCCAGCTGAGCCTCTGTTGCTTTAAGACACATCGGAAATCAGCACAGGTCTGTTTGCAAAATAGTCACCAGTAAGCAATTATATCCCTAATTGTGATGAGAGCTGGAGAGCTTTCGCCAAGCGTTTTGTTTACATTACTTTTTTTTTTTTTGGCATTTACTGGCAGAATGCACCATGAAAAACTAGGCTACAGCAGAGCGATACTGTTGGGATTGTAGTGGGTTATTGGCAGACTGGCTGGTGGTACCTTTTCTTCTGACTTCCCGAGGCCACAGGAAGCTCTATTTGGGGGGGATTAAGGTCACACTATTCGTTATCGGTAGTGCAGAGTCCCCCCCTTCAGCCAGCTGGTACTTACAGATGAGATCTGGACCTGTACTGCCCCTGACAGCTAGATTGGCACTCTATATCCCGCTATAATCCATACCTCTTATCCTGGGCCTTCTCGTAATAGAATAGAAAGCAGCAAACTGGACTTGCTGAAGAAAATCGTGTAAATCCAGAATCCTGCATGTTATCGTTCCGACACAGCTACAAATTACAATCGTTGGTTTCTCAAGTATGGATGGGGCAACGTTGTGAAAAGGAAAATAGTTGCAGGACTTGAGGCAAATCAGGGTTCTCGGTGAACCAAATAAACTTTACCGCAGCATTGTTTGGAGCCACGTCATCAAATCTTGCTGTTTCAGTATATGGGGGAAGCGTTGGGGCTCTTTGAATGTACATTTAAAGAGGCTTCATTAAACAAATAAAAAAGCGTTCTTCATTTTTTTCCACAGCTCTGTATGTGGTGGATCATTAAAACAACGCACAATTAAAGCACTCAATTGATTTCGCGAGCCATTAATGCAAATGAGCACATTAGGAGTAACGGCAAAAAACAAACCGCAAGGAAAGAATCTTGAAGAAAAAGAGGAGGACTATCTCTCTAAAACCTGTTAAGTAACAGCAAGGTCATGCTTTCTGGTTGCGTTAGTATGGAATTATTGACAGACTGACATGCATCATAATAAGCCCCATTCTGCCAGTATATTAGTCTGGTTCTTATATCCGTCTAGTTGTAAAGATCACACATTTTTGCTGTGAAACACTGGAAGCAGCTACAGTATATGAGAAAAGGAAAGGTGGTGTATAACTTCCCACTTCAGCGACTATAGCTATTTATACATCCCCTGTCTTAGTCATGAGATGAGTTCTACTCAACAGTATCTTCCCCTTTCAACCACACTGGTTGCTCCTCTCAGCTGCTTTGGAATTTACCTTTTGTGACTAAACTTAAGCCCGGATGCTGGGACGTCTGTGACTCCCTGTATGAACAGGTGGTGGATGTAGATGCAGCGTTTCCCTGGCACCGTCCTACTCAAGGCCGTCCCTGTGTTTTCAGCCTCGCTGCTGAGCCTCAGATGTTACTCTGTTGTGTTTGTGTTTCATTTGTATATATGACATTTCTTTGTCTGGTGTTTTGCCGGTGCTGACAGTTCTCTCAGCCGTGTAGTGTCTGTTCTCTGCGTCTGTCTCCTCACACGTCTTACTCTCGATATTTCTCTCTATGCTTCATCAATAATTACCTCCCAACTTCTTGTTCTCCTTCATGTGAAAAGCCAGTTTTGATGCAAGGTCTTCTGCCAACCAGAAGAATTTCTTGTGTTTTCATCAGAACGTTTTGCTTTGTCCTTGGTAAAAGCTTAACATCCTGACAGGATAAGAAATAACTTTCTGTTGTTACAGCAGTCACTTGCTCCAATAAGACTGTCCTTCCCTTTTATTTATGTTTAAAACACATTTCTTTCTCCTAGATTGTTTCCAGGAAATAAAAAAAAACACCAAGGTCATTGCTGACTTCTCTTCCTATAGCCAAAATATTACAAATACAGTCAAACCACATTTGAATACTTGTGTCATTTTGTAGTATAATTTTTTAGTTAATCTTGTGCATATGCATTTTACTCACTGGTTGTGTATAACAATAATTTCTGTGTTAATATATTTAGTTAAGTGTTATTTTCTCCTTTACCTAATGCCCACTATTCAGTGTTTCATGCTCTAAAAAGTGTGTGGACACACAACTCAAGAGTTCCACTAAGAGATGAAATGGAGGTTGTCCAACTCCCCCCTTTGTGGTTTCTGTATTTAAAGCTATGTGGACAAGTTCATAAATCACTCACTTAGCTAATGTGGATATCCTTTTTTGGAGAAAATGACTATGGATTTGGAGGTGATGGTGATTGCAGAATGAAAGTAAGCACATTTGTCTTTGTTATCATTCAGACTGGTGTTGGCCACTGAGGAGGCTATTCAGGAAATGATGACACGGGGACTTTAAATGGGCTGGGCGAGCGGAAGATAAATGGTAAATGCACTTAAATCCGGCCATTACATCCGTTAGCTCTTCTTTTTAGGTGTCTTCAATGTGGCTGGATAAATGGTTATGTAATAGAACATGTGAAGGAAAAGGCATCAAGGCAGGAGATGACTTTTAAGCGGTCTGTATTCATAGGCGACTGCAGCACAGACGTCAACAAACCCTGTTGAGATTACACATTTAATAGAACATTGGCTTCAGTCACAGCTGCATCACGACTTCATCCAAGAAGCTTTCACATTTTCTTTTTTTTTTTTTTGAACGAACCAATGTGTTGACAGTTGCATCATTCGAGGGTCGGCTGCTTTAAAACACATCCGCTGTCAGCGCTTTTTAAACACTTGCTTTTCTGTTGCCTGTGGCGATAAATTGTAATGCAAAAGTTTTACCAAGCGCCCTCATTTGTGGTATCGGATTGATACAGCCCCCCATTAAAAGAAGAGGACGCGCTATGATTTTCTGCAGGAATGGGCGGGTATTTGAATACCACATCAGCAACCGGAGACGATGCTCATCATTCTAATCAGTGTCCTCATTCGTCGGCAAATCAATCGCACCTTCAGGTCCATTTCACAGCTGGTGTGGTGCTCTCAGTCACATTGCATCTTTCACAGCAGTTCACGGCTCTGTAATTGTAGATCTTTATATATTTACATTTGTCATCCATTTGAGCTCAAATGATGAGGTCAGACATCTTTTTGGACCTTGGATCAATTTTATAATCCATGCGCAGTTCCTTATTCAAGATAAGATCCAGACTAGTGGAAGCTTAGTGTTGTCTCATCTAACAACCTTTGAAGACAGGGTGACATCATTTGTCAGTGCTTTCCCGTGCCTTTACAAATTATAATTGTGTCATGGATAAGGGAAACGCGTGTTGACTGTCTGTATGGGAATCAGGAAGCAGTGGTCTCTTGTTCAAAAGTCCAACTTTTCACCAACTCGTGCATCCTCCCTCTGCGCAATTTTTTTATTTAATTTATCTTATTTCCTGACATGGTTGTGAAAGAGGTTGTGCACCGCAAAAATGAAGTCTGTTGCTGAGCAAGGTACATTTTTTCTTTCAAACAAATTAAATTCATTAAGCACACTTCAATGTGAAGATTTGTGATCTTCCTACTATTCAATATTCATGTCTTCTCCAGACTAGATAAGAGTAACAATACAGAGTAACATACATGCTCTCTTACTGTACTATGGTAATAGCTGTTCTGTTGTCCTGTATTCATTCGCCCTTTAAAGCCATTCCCATGGGCCACTGGAAAAAAAAAAAGTTTTGACAAAATCAAATTTGATACAAATTGCATTTGCTCCCAAGGAGGAGACATTGAAACCCTTTCGCAGGAATAAGCTGACAGTGATTTCATTTGTCTAAGTAGATAAATCATACATATTGAACTTGTCTCTGTCTCTCACGGCGTGTCACTGCTCAGACCTGATTTAATTTGCCACTTTTCTGCTGGAGCAAGAACCAGGCTTAAACATTAAACTCTGAAGGTTAAACCATTTCAGCATTTTAATTAGTTCCATAGCCCCCCCCCCTCTCTCCTCCTTTTTTCCTTTTCCTTTTTCCTTCTTCCAGATGAGTTAGAGCCCACTGACATTTCTCTTTTTCCTGTCCGTGGAGTTCGTTGTCTACTTCTCAAATGTCTTTGATTTACAGATCCCCCACTAAAAAAAATCAAATCTTGTCATTGACCTTTTTGACCTTTTTGAGATTTTGGACATCTTTAGCGTCTTCGTGCATCCTCTGCTGACTCTGAAAGGCATTGCATGAAATCAAAGGAGAGAGATTTCAAATAGAGCCCCGAGCGAATGCTCTGAAATTTGGGTGTGGGGTGCCGGGGTTCAAGTGTACCTGATGTGAGATCAATTGTATTGAAGTGTGGCAGCAACACTTACTGTGCTCTTTGCAACGGGGCGGGGGTGACGGGTGCCGTGCCTGACAAGAGGACAGAGAGGCAGTCATAGGATGATGAAAGACAAACCATTTGTGCCCACGACTGAATACTGAAAGCTATGTTTTACGGCTGCTATTCTACCAAATTGCTTTTGTGCGTCGGGGTGGCTTTTTAAATAATGCAATCGGTTAAAAGCTCTCCGTAAAGGCTGTGCTTGTATGGCGTGGGAAGCTGGAATGGAATTGAGTGCATTTTTTAAAAGAAAGGGTTATAATTTATGCACCATTGAAATATGACCACGTTGTGCTTTTCTTTGCCACATTGATTCAACGGGGTTCAACATGTACACAATCTGTTTGAAGAGGAGTTCAGAGACCTTCTGGTCCGATGTCTTTAATAACAGTCATTCAGACGAGCCCGGACTGTTTCGATTGCAGGGTTTTAAGAGCGTTATGATATGATGACGGCAACATGTGGCCTTTGCTTCATTTTGCCTTTTCAAGCAAATTATTAAAATTGACACTACTGGTAGAAGCACCCATTACTGACACAACGGTGTTTTGGTATGGTGGTGATACTGAGCTGCGTGCACCTCTTTTACCTCTGCCTTCTCCTCTGATGTAATTAAAAGCTCTTAACAGCAGTTTTTCGCATAATCACGCATTCGGCAGGGAGGCGTAGCTTGTTGACCCCACCCACCACCACCACCACCGCCGCTGCTTCTGCTTCTTATTGGCAAAACACATGGTTCACCCTCCGGACTCCGGGACAATGGCTGATAAAATGATGGATCGGTTCTTCCATATTGGCTTGTTGATCCATAGTCACCCCTCCCCTTGCCCCCACCAACAGAGTGGTTATTGGCATTTGCCACTCAGGCGGCTGTGCCCCCGAGTCCCGTAACTGCTGATTAGTCAAATGAGTCCCGGCCTGCGGAATAATTAATGTTTAACATTGGGGTCTTTACTCTGTGGATGATGGAATGGCACCGAGGTGAGAGTGGTGGTGGAGATTTGACAGCAGGGGCCCAGCACCCCGGGAGGAGGGAGGCTGCAGCCCGATCAATGCTAATGTTAGCCCGGCTACACCTTAGCGTGCTTGTGAGCGGCTGCGTGGTGGATTGGTGTCTGACATTGGACTTAGTATTTAATAGTTTCTTAAATCATTTGTTTATTACTAGTTGAATCATCTTTTTGCAGCAAGAAGGGAGCGGGGCCACGAGTGTTTGTCCTTCTTAATGACTCTCGCATGTCATTTGACTTTTTGCTGTTCGATGTGGCTCAAGGGACGACGCTATCGGCTTCTGGGTCTGTTGGGCCAGTCGGCCCACCATTTTGGTGCAGACTGACATATTTCAACACCTACTGGATGGATTCACATGCCATTTATACACATTTGTGTTCCTCACAGGAGGAATCCTAATGTCTGTGATAATCCCCTGACATTCGTGCCACCAGGAGGTTTAAATTTGTGGTTCAGAGTGAAATACTCTACAGCTGTTGGATGGATGATTTCCAATTTGATGCAGACATTTACGATCTCTGTTAACTTACGTGTTCCCCTGATTTTTTTTTTTTTATCCAGCAACCATCATCCAAAATTGAAACGTGACCAATGCCTTTAGTTGATTCAATAGTTTGGTTTTCTTCACAAGCAGTAGAGCCTCAGAGCTACCACTGTGTCTGTAGACTCTGATGACTGTTTGGCTTTAGTCCATCATATCTCATGCATTATATGAAACTAACTAACTGTTCAATTAAGCAAAGTGCTAAACTGATGGTAGGCAAGCCAAGACATTTGGGCAAGGGGACATTTTGATGCCATTTTTTTGAGACCAAAGAAGTATTAATCCAAAACATATTGTGCAGATAAATCTATAATACAATCATTAGTTGCGTACCTATAATCCATGAAGAATCTTTACCTCATGCCCTGTTTTACTAATCAAAGCTGGCCGATTAAGGACAAAACCTTCCATTTGAGACATTACTTATGACGAGTCACGTCTCTATTGCAAGAATTATAGAGGAGAACAAATAAACACAATGATCTAAAAACTCAACCCTGCTTATATTGTAAACACATCTGAAAGCCCCCCTGAATGACTTGCAGGTATGTTTAAATTGGATGTACTATTTTTCATTTTGAAGTAATGAAATATTTAAGGGGCAGAGAGAAGTCTATGCGACATGCTTGACCTTCGCAGCAGAAAGCCTGCCCTGTTATTACAGTATTTATATGGTGGTCCCCGTCCGCGCAAGCAGGGATATAAAAAATATTTAATTACTCAATTAACTGAGGTAGAATATAACCCTGTAGAAAAACAGGTGAGGGAGTAGGGTGCACATGACCAAATTCAACAATATGTAAAGCAATAGAGGAACACGTATTAATAGAGAAGATGCTTTTAATGTTATGTTATTTAGGCAATTTACATGGCCACGTATGAGATGAAGCAAGATGAGGTGACATTAAAAAGCACAGTTAGATTTCAATCATCATCCTGAGACAGTTCCACATTGAGATGACACCTCTGAATGACATTGATGGAGGAATAATGGTGGGCTCAGTGGATGGATACCAATGGATTCCTGAACGGTTGAGAGTGCTGTATTGTCTTCAGTTTGTAAAAAAAAAAAAAGAAGAAAAAAAAGCTCTGTGCACTGGGAGCATATTCTCACATTAGCTCTGTCACTGCGTTTCACCCGTGATGTTATGGATTTATGGGGGGGGGGGGAAGAGAGCATTCATATCCCAGATGGGGCTCTAATATGGCCGCATTCAGTTCATTATCGATTGTTCCTCTTTTAACTGCACCGACAGCGTTCAAAGGAGAGACGAGAAAGGGATTACCGTCGGCAGGTTGGAATAAAACTTTCACAGGAGAGCAGTTCGCTATCCCTCAATGCTCCGAGCTACTTTGAAAGTAAAATTCCAAATTTGCATTTCACGCCGATCCACAAACCGGTCTGAAACTGTCCCGTCCATTGGATAAGATGCTTGACTGAGAGCTCGGGGATCAAAGATTAAATTTTTCTGATGAAATGGTATTCATGTTTTATCGACACTGAAGTTACATACTACATCAAGCGGGAAATAATTGCACAAACGTCATTGAAAGACAGATGGATCTGCAGATGGATCTGAATCTTGCAAGTGACCGTACTCGCATCTATTGTGAATCCATTAGTTGTTGTTCATTAATCAAATGGCACATTTTTTTTCAGGCAGCATCAACGATTTTCTTCTGTATTTCTTTTGAGATATGATGTCATACACTGGATTATTAAGTCAAATTTATATTGTAATTCGCAGTTGCTATTGACAATATATGTGTCAAGTAATGATGGTGAATACAGAGCCAGAAGGAAAAAAAACAAACTTAATTGTAATCTGCAATTCTACAGGGGAACGCAAAGCGGACAAAAGTCATGCATTTCCCTTGGAAAATGAATGCTTTTTTTCTGTCTTCAGCAGACACTGATTAATTATCTCTTGAGGAGTTTGAAGGTCCATTCATAAAGAGGAGGCTCTATTCCACATACTTTATGGGAGAGATTAATCATGTTTTGATTTGTTAAAAGACTGCTGACTTGAAGTTGTCACATAAACCCATTTGATCTTTTCTGCAGACACATTCAGCCGCACAGTAATGTATTCCCTTCATTTTTACCTTACGCTAAGATGATACTGTACAGGCCAAAAAGGACTAAAAGACAAAAGTACTATGAATACTTTGGTGCCTTTACATATTGCCATGGTCATTAAAGCCCAAGATTTGTAAATATTGGACATAAAAAAACAAGATACTGATGATTTTTCCATTTACATAATCTTGCCAGTAGTGGCTAACAACAATATTTGGCCTAATAGTGGCACTATAGGAGGTTGAATGATACCTCAGGTTAAAACCTGATCAAGATTATGAATGTTCGAGGTAGTCTCATTAATATCCTAACGTTATATTTACCGTTCTTTTACCTTGGCTTCTTCTACTGTGTGAATGATGAGTTCGGTGTATGCCTCATCCTAAGGGCACTACACATATCCATAGCAAATTTCATTGACAAAAATGAAACAGACACACTTCATGTATCCCTGGGCTTTTTATGGGATGTCTGAAATGACATTTGTCACTAAGCGTGAAATCTCAAAGAGATCCCATGACAGAGGCATGATCAGGAATAGTTTAACGCCGTCACCCCCCACCTCCCGGTAGGCCTTAGCACAAAGACGAACTATTTGGATGTAAAGACACCATCTTGCATATTGGTAGCCTTCCTGCGTGCGGTGTCACCCATTCATCTTTTACCCAGTCAACAAGAACGGCATGCGGTCGACACATTCTGACCTTTTTGAACACAAAGAGCATAAAATAATCTACATACAATACAACGTAATAATATATATCTAATGATACATATCTGCAAATTCATAGTCCAAAGCTAGAAACAAACCAAAAGGAGATTTTGTGCGCATCATACATCATCCTCACTGGTAGATTTTCCCCGAGCCAATTTGTTTAGGAGGACTAATGCCAGACAGCTGCGCAATTACACCTCAGCACAAAGCTAAGCCAATCTACTATAGAGCGTAATGGCTCGCATTGATATGCCAGTGTCTGTCTGAAAAGTACCCACACACAAAATTGTCAACATAATGTCACACTCGCATCTCAGGTTGAGTGGTGGAGCAGTCTTCTTCTTCTTCTTCTTCTTCTTCTTCTTCTTCTTCTTCTTCTTCTTCTTCTTCTTCTTCTTCTTCTTTCTCCAGCACTTGTTACTTGATAATGTCAGCGAGATGATGGCAGCGAAAATGCACCCATATTAATCTCTCAGCATTTTCTACCATGACAGCACAATTCTCAGTGCCTCCTCGAACAATCAGCCGCCTCAGTGTGTATATGTCTCTCAGAGCAGATGTAGACTACGCTCGCATCTCCCAGATCCAATTTGGATATAATGTTTAAGGTCTGTCACTGTGGAAAGGAGGGAGAGGGGGAGAGAGAGTCTGTTGACGTGAAATACACTTTGAAAAACATTTAAAATGTTTTTGATTTTTCTTGGAAGTTGTACTGCTGATTACTGTTGCTGTAATTTTGGGACTATGTGCTCTTAATACGTTGCCCAGACTATGGATAAAAATATGCACCAATAGGGAAATGGCTGATTGAGGATTTAATATAAAAAAACAAGCCATTTCCTTGTCTGTTCTGATTACTTGCAGCTTCATTATTTGTCTCCAGAAAATTGAATGACGTCCAAATTACTGCTGCAATGTTCATCCCTTCATTTTTAGATTGTGGACTTTATACAGATTGAATTCTTTAGGGCTGCTGGGAAAGATGACTCTATCTTTTGCTGCGCTCTGGTAAACGGAATTACAAACTGGTGCTCTTTCCTAGTTCTTCTACAAAGAGTACACACATTATTTCCAGGGTGCTAACCACGTTTAATGATAGTTTCATGTTGTAAGTCTTGTCTCACAATAAGTTCACAAGAAGGCAGCAGCTTATTTGAACGAGCAGAAAAACTACCGTGACTATTGAAAGGCCATCTGGTGATATTCTATATTATCAACAACTTTTATGACAATACCAAAATGAACAATGATATTAACAATTGATCCTAACTTTCTCTGTCAATCTAAAGCCGGATATAGCTTATTTCTCTTGAGGATATAATGTTGGCAGAAGTCATTAGAAGATACAGTACATTAGAATTTCCACCAGGTGGTTCATTGTCATTGCAGTCTTGCAGATTCTTACTATAGTGCAACACAAAACATCGTTATTGCAGCTAGTATGACCCAGTAAGTGACTTGCAAGCACACAAGGACTGTGTCTGTGTTCTTTCTGAGCTAGTTTGCCATTATAAGGAGTGTTACAGCCTTTTTTTCACATTTGCTTGCTTGCTGTAGATTCATTTATCTTCCAATTGTTGCCTTTGTGACAAGTGTTGAATGGATTGAATGCAGAGTTTTCCATTGCAAGCAAAACTTTCTCCCTACATAGGTAGCTGAATGCACCACAGAAAGAAAAAGTTTGACAGGCACAAAACCAATTATGTAGCACTACACAGCAAACATATGCACTCAGTACACACAAGATAACGGTAGGTTAGTATGCATGCAAACAGTTTAGGGAATACTAAATCAATATATATCCTGTAGAAACCGACATAAGTCATAATCAGGCTCTGGATTTTTCCCTTTTTCAAATTCTGGTTAAGCGACAAGTCAACTTGACATTGAATGAGGCCTCAGTCGTTTCCAGTTTATAGAAATCTAAAGCCGATCTTTTTTCTGTGACATCGAAAATAGCAACAGGCTAACGAGGCACTTTACAGCTCTGTGAGTGACAGTGAGGCCGTGTATAGAGTAAAAGCCGGCCTCCACGGTGTCTCCTTAAAAGGCAACATGCAAGTAGTAGCAGCGGAATTATGATGCCATTCTGTTTGCTTATTCTGTCCCCAACCTCCCCAAGTTTTCAAGGAATCAATAGGAATCAGCCATTTTGAACCAACACCCTCTCAAATAATGTTGCTGTGCTCTGCTGTGCACACACACAGCGAGGTTCCGTGATTGGCTTTCTGTCTTACTCATAGGCGTAGAAAAAAAAATTGGATGAGACTGCAGATGTAAGGGGGAAGGCAGGGGAAGCAACAACAATACAACTGCTGTGATTCTGACTGTGGAGCGTGATATTTCCCATAAAGGTTGTCTGCCTTTTCTCTGTTATCTCCTCTTCCTCTCACTCAGTCTCTTATTCACACTTTAGCTTTCTCTCCCTCTCCCACATCCTATTTCCCCGGCACCATTTTCTGACAGGAAACATTACCGCCATTACAGATCACTAGATACTGTTCGCCTAGACGTCAAAAGAATCAGATTGATCACATGGCACGACAGAAGTGTTGTACTGTGGCAGAGGGGGCAGTCAAATGGCAGAAAATAATAGGGTGCTTGCCAGGCCTGACAGATAACTTGGAGGCGGCCATACAATAGGCAAGCAACATGGCTGAGCTCCACAATGGAACAAGCAGGGGAAATGGCTTTGCATTTCAGCCGTCCTCTCATTTCAGCTGACATCCCAAATAGTATATGACACACTGTAGAAAAATATCTATGCAAGGGATATGGTGAATCACAGCTGCAGGCAAGACGGCGAACTCCTATTACAGCTCAACCTGGAAAATGTGCAAATGTAAGAAAAACTGGTTGTTTTTTTCGCCTGCTTCCAAGACACAATGATTTCCTGATTCACGCTCAATTAGCTTTTAATTAGAAATCAATTTAATTTGTATAAAAACATCAATCCTCATTCAAAATAAGCAATTTATTCGCAATTACAAAATCCATTAAAGCATAATTAGACTTTCACACTGAAAATCACATCAAGATTTCTCAGTGTATATCTTCAACGCAGACTAGTTTGCCCCTTCCTCGCAGTGTTGAACTTCATTGGAGCTGAAATGATTAGTCAATTAATTGATTAGTCGATTGACGGAATATTAATCAGCTTTTTATCGTTTAGGTTGTATTTAGGGACGGAAGTATCGATTGTGCGGGCCAACCGCTTTCGCCGTGATGGAAAAAGGAACCAGGCAAAACAACCACACTTGAGCAAAGCGAATATCTTTACAAGATATCAATAATATATGCATACATATGTGATTCAGACACCAATACAGATAAAACCTTTGCCGATCAAAATGCCCAGACCTATGCAGGAACATACATCTTATTTTGGTTGTATAAAATTCATAGAATCTGTGTTCCAGTGTTTTTTTGGAGCAACTCTGCCCTTCCAGAGACTCAGCTTGTCCCTCCTGAATACAGCAGGCTTATTTGCTATCTTCAAGCTTCATGTACAAAAGGCTTATTGTGAACCCGGACCCCCTTGTCAACCAGATTTCACTTGCTGCGGTTGGGGGGGAACAGGGCAGATGACCATGTCCTGCAGCTCAATGGTGGGGTCAGAGCGCCAAGGTTGTGTGCTAAACTTGGTGGGCTCAAGTCAGGCCGCCACAGGTCCACGGTGAAATATCTCAACAACTATCTAGGGGATTGCCATGGCATTTTGTACAGACATTTGTGGTGCCCAGAGGATGATGGGATCCTCCTGATTTCGGTGATCATTTGACTTTTCCTGTGGGCAATCCAGGATGTTGACTATTTGATGGATTGCCATGAAATCAGCATTGCTTTTGGTTAGTAACACTCAACTCAAATGTTGAACATGGTTAACATTTAACCTTCTAAACATTATATTTTTAGCATTGTCTTTATGAGCATGTTAGCGTGCAGGCATTTGTTTTAAAGCAACGCTGCCTAAGTACAGCCTCAAAGAGCCGCAAGCATGGCTGTGGAGTCTTAGTCTTGTTTTGAGGAGAATGCACCATCTTTGATATCTTTTGAGCATTTCTTTTACTTTTTGTGACATGTTGTCGACCAAATGATTAATACGAGTGAAATGACTATTTAGAAGCAGCCCCTACACGTCGCATATTCATTTCTTTATAGATGATTGTCAGAAGTTGAGCACATAAGAATGATTTACAACATGACCAATTCTAAGGCATAAATCGTTGCCAAACTAAGCAGAGAAGTAAAGAAAGCAATTCTTAGCTGGTAAAAAAAAGAAGTAATGATCATTGATTTCCATTGAAAGTCCGATGGTGAAGTGAACAAACAAATTGTGAAATGCTTCATGTGGTGAGCACAGTCAATTCGGCGCAGGGTATGAGATTGATCATACTGTACACTCCGTCTTCTGAATGTCTCAGCCGTCACATCAGGTCTGTGAAGCTCCTCGTGCTGGCCATTTGCAGCAGCAGCATGTCCTGCAGTGAAATCCAAAGGCTTGTCCTCCCTGTGTGGGCGTTGGCTCTCCCCCCCCCCCCCCCCTTCCTGTCATAAAGAACACGCTGCTAGCGCTGTTTAACCTTGAGCTGTTGCAGCTCGGGCACATATCACCTTTGCAGCCCCCTTAACGGCCGATATCAATCAAAATGCCCCTTTCGTCGTTTAAGGATGAATCAGCAGTTTTGGGGGGATTGATTGAATTTTATCTTGATTTCATAAAACATTTAGACAAACCAATTAAAGAGGTGGCTGACTGTAGCCACCAGCACTTAATCCATCACGTTGTCAAGGGGATGAAATCAGATTGACACTAATGTAGTCGATATGTTGGTGTATTTGCAATCTGGCACAATAAAGTGGAAGTTAATTAGGATAACCCGAGGAAAGAGCCGTGATTGTTATGAAAGTGGTCGCACCTTTGACAACCAACTTGGATTATTGTAAAGCCCGAGGTGTACATTTCTAACCATGTTCGTTTATCACGGAACTTTGTTGTGCCCCGTTGACTCCAAACATTTAATTTTTCAATGTATTCCGCCTCACAATGCAGCAAATCCATCGCAGGCCAATGGTATTATACTGCAGTGCGGTCCAAATATTATAATAAGATGGATGGCTACTGCACACTTTCCTGGAGGACTGGATTTCTTCGTCTTGTCCACCAACTGCAGGTGAAATACAGCATGGCCATTAACATGCAGTGGTCCTCCCCGGAGTTAACGGCATCCTCCCACAGAACTCCTTCTCCCTTTGTTTTAAGGCGGGCTTCTTAATTACTAGCTGTCCCATTCAGGTTGTAAATGGCCCTTTATTGCCATTCTGTAATCAGAATAAATCCTCAAGCCTATTCACTGGCCTGATGCCCCTCCATTGATTTACAAATGACCCATGTATTATTAATCCAATGTTTTCCCCCTTCTTACCTCATTATAAGCCCTATCTGCAAGTAAAGGGCACCTCACCCACAGCGTTATCGCACATGGCGGCGTTTCTCGAGAATTCTCTCCGCGGTTTGTTTTTCGATATGATACTGTGTTGTGTTGATAACAAAGAGCAGGCAAAGGGGTGTGGCGGTGTCAATGCTTCTCCCTACAGTTAATATGAAGCATATCGCTTCTATCTGCGATGTCCCTTTGTGCATTGTCCCCTTTTCTTTAATCTTTGTCTTTGACGAAATGCCAAAAATTACAGGGGGGCTGGGGGGGCATGGAAAAGCTGTATAAAATGTACTTAGGCAGGAAATTAAAGTTTATAGCCGTCTGTGGCAGGCACCAGGATTTATTAATCTATCTTTTTCAGAGAAAACAAACAAACACAAAGAGACTTTGATAAATGACATTGGACATAAAAGTATGTAGACGTAGTGTAATCTTCTAAGATATATTGGGCCTCATTCAGTATTATGGTCGTACCGTCGGATTCACGAAGGCTGCGCACCAGACTTTTACCCTGCGTATGTTAGTGAATCAGAATCATGCCTCAATTAATGGACAGACATCAATACATGTAATATGGTGACATCGTTCACTCGTTCATTCAAATTCTAAACATTTGGATGCATGCTTAGCATCTTTCTTTAATGTCTAAAAGTCAACATATTTGTTGGCATTTTGCATTTTTAAAAAACATTATCATTGCAGTCAAAAAACAGTTTGCTCCCTCGCTTGCCAACGTTCTCTTGGTATTAACTGGATGGTTTAACAGCAATCTAACAGCACATTAAATTATATTCATAACCAAAATAACATCAAATCATTTATATAGTTTTTTGTGTGGGATGGCATCATAAAATATGACCACAGGCTGCTGAAGCTTCACTCGAAAACCTCAATAGAAGCTTTGAAATGTATGTTATAATTCAATTATGACAATAATTAATGAGGGGGCGTCAATTTTCATAGTTATTCAATACATTTGGCCAATGCATTCGTGAACGTACGGTTTCAAATGTTGTGTATTAAAGCTTTTATTAATGAGTGTGGTTTTGATATGAGATGCATTTATTTAATGGTGTGTTTACATTAAAACTGTTATTTGGGCCTATGCATGGTCTGAGCCAGTTCTACAGTTCGCAGAGTAAAAATAAATTCAGGTGCGAAAACTCTTATGAATCCCAGATTAGTACATAAAACGTTCATACGCACGACTAAAGAACATATTTGTTCATACACAGTGTTTGTGAATGAGGCCTATTGTGATGACAAGACCTTTTGATTATGGCTTTATATTTTCATGCCAAACTTTGCAAAACAAACATGCCAAATACTCCTTAAGTCACTCTCTGCTGTCATTTCTATGTCAGGTGGAACATATTCAGCAATGTAAATGAATCTTCTGTCGTGTTTTACAGTTGTTTACTATGTTAAAGAACACCTTTTTAGAAATAAAAAATCTCTCAATGATACATGAAACCCGATAAGGACACTTAATCCGCCAAGAACATGGAGAAAAAGTACGACAACAAAAGGCAAGAGCTAGCGCAGGCTGAAGGGAATTGTCATTTGAAACTAAGCAAACACATCACTGCAACACAGCCTGTGATGGGAGCCATCGCCCGCTCTTAAATGAAACTCGAGATGCTTATCGTAGAGATGCACACATCTTCAGTTCTTCGAACCACTGAACCGGCCAAATAGGGGATTAAAATAAGACATCTTTATTGACCCTTTAGTTTCACATTACAGCCTGAAATGTGATCATAGGAATGATAGAAGCTCTGATCGATATCTCAGTGGATCACTGGTATTAATATAAGTCATTGCTGTATTGATGAAGCCTTCGGCGGATAAAGGCTGTACAGAAGAGAATCACAGTGTGTATCATTTATACAGTCCACCTTTTTTTTTCCGCACTGATACCACAGACTGAGGGCGTTACTTGGTGGAAAATAAGTAATATTGGGATGAATACAGCTTTTATAGAAAATCACCATGACATCATAAGGCCATTGTCCTAATATGCGACATGGAGATGATGAACGCTCATAAAATACGATTCAAACTTAAATTTAAGGGACATAAATGTACAGTCGTTTCATTGCACAAGAAGTGTAAAGCCACTGAATGCAGTCATCAATTCTAATCAACATGCTGCCTCAAGTCCATTGTACTCAGTTTCATCTCCTTCAATTTTCATGGGAAATTGGCTTTGAAGCCTGAGTCAACCGATGCAGTTAATTTCTAATCAGCATTATGAAACTAGGTACGGTAAGCATGGGTCACATAAACATATTATCTTTGATTATATTTAATTTGAAGTGGAAATGTTTTTTGTATTTGATATTACCTGCAGCAGATTTATTCCTTTAAGAGAGGGGAAGTGTTTGTATACATCGCACACCGCGTCTCGGTGTTGTTCAAACAAAGAGAAATAATAATTACCCCGGCGCTTCTTCAAAAAACAAACTGCTGTCAAAAAGTCACTCAGGGGCACACCCCCCCCCCGGAAATCAAATCCCAGCAAAGAGGATTCTTTTATTGTATTCCACTTTTTTTATTGCTCCATTCCTTTGTATGTTTCCGTCTTAGAAACAAATCAAGCAAATGCCATCCTAGGAGGTGTCTGTGTTTTAATGTGATGTCTGCTGTGCCCGTGTCTCACTACAGAGTAATGCTTCTTTAGCCCAAGGATGTGCCTGTGATTTCCGCTTTTGAGGGAGACAAAGAGACTTGGCAATAAAAATGGCATTATTATCATGTCGTACCTCGCAGTAAATGCAAATGACACAAATGAAGGGGGAGGGAGCTGTTTGCAAACAAATAAAACAGTCAAAGATGAAAGCATACAAGTGTTTTCCTCCTTTGTTTTCTGAATCGTGATGCGGGTGGATTTGCGTGTCCCCTGCCTCCGAATGCTGCGACTGTATGACTGAAACAGGAAGACTTGTCGCTGACTGGATTATGTGCACTTTGTTGATTCAATGATAAGCTAAAGCTGTTGAGCTAACATTCCTGCAGCTGAAGACGTACATCTTTACATAAACTACATTACATATATCTATGCATTCACCACACTTGATATTGACTTTATATACTTCATATTTTGTCATTTATTTTTGTGACTGGGCTTCAGATCTAAAAATGCTCATCTGTTATGTTAATTTGTTTTTGTTTGTTTAGGTTGGAAGTAAGTAGGGGTGTAACAAATCAGATGGGATGGGATCGGCACAAAAGAAACAAAGGAAGAAATTATATCTCTTAGAGATGTACTGATCACTTCTTTTGTTGCTGCCAATACCAGTTGCCAATCATCAATGAGTCATATTGGCACACCATATTGTTCACTTTTACATCCATTTTGTAACTGTGTTCATGTCTGAAAGGTCACACAGGCAGTCGACTACATGATGCTGCCTTGCAGTCAGGTGCGCTGTAAATATCTCAATCCATTCTGACAACATCATTTTCATCTGACACGAAGATGACTGCCGGCTCTCAGTGTCTCACACCGCCGCTTAATGAAGTCACCTGTCCATGGAAATCTAGACTAGGTAGAGAAGTCGCACGTCTTTCAACCCCTGACGCAACGAGCATGAAAACATGTCTGTCTGGGGAAGAAATAGAAATGATTATGAAACGTTGGATTACATAAACAGGTCAAACACCATCTGCAATCTGGTGAACCCAGGGTTAGATGTTTACATAGTAAGAGTCATGTATTCATTTCGTTTTCCGAATCACAGCAGCAAGGTATAAAGATGGAGCCTTGACAATAAGTAACATCCTTATTGTAAAAATAGATTTGGACATAATTCAGTTTCAGCTACTTTTATTGGGAATGGTATTATAGCTGGAAATAAAGAGCACATTAAAGAGATATGTCACAGGTTCAACAGTCTTAGGCAGTTCTTTTCTTCCCCTCAAGGTGTTAAATACAAGTGACAGAATACAGACAGCAGACATTTATGCACTGGGCAGATTTAAAGCATCCGCCACTGGTGTCAACAAATGCGCCTTTTATTCTGAATTTCTGAGTAGCTGCAGGAAAACCTGAGGCGTTGGTGCGGCCCGTGACGCTTTCCTGTCGATGGGATTTTAAGGGTAAATCACCACTGAATCGAAGCATGTGTTCTGCATCAGCTGTCGGAGGCAGGACACCTGCTTTGACATATGATTGAGGTGCAACATGCGAGAAAGTTTTTGACGCCTACAAAGCAGGGTGGCGGCAGCAGTAGTCTTGTGTCCAGTGTGATTCAGTGTTGATTCGCCAACTATAGCCGTTTGGTGGTGAGCAATAGGTGTGGACACACAACGAGAGTGTGCCAATTTTTGCAGCTTGAATATAACTTGCAGATTAAAGTAAAATCTGTAAAAGAGGGTCAGTGCGTAGGTGTTTTTATGGTGATATGAGCAGTTATTTCTTATTAAAAGAGACTCTGGGTGTTGATAATTGAAAATGTAGGCTCTAACCCTGTTAGTGATTCACTCTGAATGCTGGACCACAATAGGAGATTATTAACAGAGTGATCCAATTTACCTCCCAGTTGATTTCCTTTAAATTCCCACACATTTCTATATCTCTCAGAAGCGACCCCATTAGCAATTCAAATTGAGTCTAAATGAGCTGCACAAGCTATTTCAAATCTTGAGATAAATATGAGCTAACCATCATTCAAAAGCTGTGACAAAAGCTTGACCTCTATTGTATCTACTTAGTTAATTTTTGCGATGTTAATAGGAATGTTGTAATTACCAAATCCAATTACCCCCCTATTTGTGCCTATTTTATGAGTTTAGACAATCGAGAGGCCTCATGCCGAAAGAAAGTTTGCATTTCATTTGTAGACATGAGTAGGTGGGTTGGCAAGCTCCCTTGGGATTTGCACATCGTTTCACGCATTATAACAACCCCTGCAGAGCAACTATGATTACCAAATCACCAATGAGGCTTAAATGACAGTAATGCATCAATCCAACCGTGTTTTCCAATGAAATTCAATGCTCTATACAGTATTAATTATGTTGGTCCTGAAGCAAATGGTAAATGCTAAATGAACCTGCATTTAATTAGAGCCTTTCTATTCTTCCAACCACAGACACTTTGACATGCGAACAGTAGCCCAAAACGGACAAAGCCAACCCCTCTTGTGTTACCTGAAGGCCGCCGAAGTTCTTCGACACGCTTGTGGAAACAGAACTATAACTACTAAAAGACACAGAACAGGGAAACTGTATCATACCTTTCTGAGCAGGTTACAGTATTATTTCCATCATGTTATATTGGCTCCAGAATAATGTATTATATTTTATGAAACGTCTGTTCTTCCCTATTCATTTTTTCCAATACCCAGGGCAGAAACGATAATGTTACAGCTTATCAATGCAGTCTTTAATAATTTCTCCCCAGGGCCTGTTTGATCGTGGATTTTGGTACCCATCTCCAGTTACAAATGGGCATGGGATAAAAAAACAATTAATCATTTCCAGTGTTGTGAAATGGATGGGAGGAAAAAACAAATCTATGGAGGAAGTGTGAGAAAGTGTAGGGAAGGAAAATTCAAATAAAGTGGAAAAAGTTGTGGCACATCAATCCTCTCGGCCAGGTGTCGGAGGTGACATTTCATTAGTACGCTTTGTCAGTAGCGAAATCGTCTGCAGAGAGAGCAGTTGGGTGCAAGTAACAAGGAAGGACAGAGACACATAGAGATAGAGAAAGCCTATAAAGATGAGGAAAAGAGCACAGCTCTTTTTCATTAGACCCATCCTGATTCCAGCCAGTGGAAATGACGGACGCTGTGGCTATATAGGCGTGATGAGAGCGAAGGTGGGTGTCCCCATTCCATTTTAAGTCTCCATCAATCATCCACCCTTCGCCTTTTACCCCCTGCCGACGTGGCATCGCCAGCCCACATGTCTTTCTTTCTGTTCAGGGTCCAAGAGAGTTGTTGTTCATCCTTTCACCAAAATCACCAACATAACGACTGCTGCCATTTCCCCAATCCTCATCCATCAATTAAGAGGTTTCCAGTAAGTGGGAGATGGATCTGGCAGAATAAGGCCAGACTTTTTGATGACTATGGCAGAGGGGGAGTCAAGCGGCCAACTGTTACCCCCATGTAGGCCCAAACTCACAGCAGTGGCTGCAGGGGGCAGCTTGAAGCACGAGGGGCACTGTTGGTCACAAAACTCAAACACTGCACACACCCCAACAGAAGCTTGTTTTCATCACTAAATGCTTTTGAGTGCAAAGTGGTTGCTTTTTCCTTCAAATGTCAAATGCTAAAATAGACCAAGTTCCAAAAACGAATCTGCTTTTAACCTTGTAAAGTTCTTAAAACCCTTCAGTCAACTTGTTTTTTATTCTTGATGTAGTGTGTTGTTGATACACTGATGCATTTCCAACAGTGGTTGGGCATGGGTTATGACTATGGATGTGTCAGAAATCAGTCCCTAATTCACTCGACTGTACAGAATAAATGCAAGCCTGTTTATATTTTAGTGAGCAGTAAAGTAGGGTTTGAGACCATTTTGAATCATTAGCATGTTGTGCCATAATTCAAGCGATGGTGATGCATAAAGTGTATTTAACTTACAGATCTATCAAAGGTGAAGCATTGCATTGTTGAATTTAGAGCAAAAGTAAGAATCATGGTGGACACTTTTTTTTTTTCCCACTGTGGGAATAGTTGAGGTAATTTGCCAACATAGTGCAAATGTTACGTCCAGAATTTGGAACAACTTAAAAACACAACACGGACATAGTATCACCTAAGTTGATCGGGAAAATGTGTGCGCAAACAGTTGCTTGTTCACACATTGAGCAGCAATGAATGACATTAGCATTCATTTTGGCCACCTGTTGAACGTAAGCCAAACATCCCATTCTCCATATTCTCCAGGATATATTAGCCACTTAAATGTCTGTTAAAAAAGATGCCGAAGTCATATGCCAGCAGTTTGCAACTAAAAACTCTTAAACAGAGACGAGACTTATTTTCATAAGTTTTGATCAACTACCAATTTTATATAACTGGCTGCTCTACTCCGTAGGACTCTGTCCTTCACACATTTATAAGCATCCAGATTTGTAAATAGAAGCGTCAACTTGTCAAATTCCACTTCCAAGTGTTCCAACCCTTCACAGCCCACTTAGCCCATATTCCCCCAGCTCTTCAGCACATCCTTTGCTGTTTACTAGTTCAACAGCGATCCATTGGGCTTCTCTCATTGACTTCTCCTAAACCGCCTGCACTTAGAAGCTTGCAAGATGCACATCACAGGCAGCAAAAGGGGAGAAGTCGTCAGTTTTCAGTCTTTGCAACTGCAGCGCGGAATACCTTGAGGCTCTCACCGTGCGAGACAGCTTCTCCAGACATTCCTCCTCACTCCTCGCCTTTCATATTGGTCCAAGATGTTTTTTCTCTTCATATTTGCCCATCATGCTCCACTGGGTCGGCATCATGCTGGGACACACAACATAACAGATAGCAGAAATAATAAGAAAAAAGGCTGTGTTGAAAGCTTTAGTTAAATTGTTCAAGGTTTTGGGGCTGCGGGAGGGCGGAGGGCTGAGTACAGAGTCTGTAGATGATTAGACCTTTCGGGCTGAACAAACGGCACTCCACTGTTTTGGAGCAATTGGCGCTGTCTGTTGTGTTAATTTACATCACTTGGTAGTAGATAAATAATAATTAAGTACCGATAATCAGTATGAGTGTTGGAGATTTGTGTTGTACCAAAAAGGACCTCCACCTCTGAGTATTTATGTCCACTGGCAAAAGCTCTTTAGTCACATGGTTTTTGCTTCATACTAGACACTTCACATTTCCTTTACTGTTGAGAGAGAACATTTTTTGTTGTTGTCTTTACCACTTTCACCTACTTAGTTAAGCTTGTTAGCATGCTAATGATATCTAATTGGCTATAAGTATAACAATTTTATCTCGAGGAATCGGTCTATTGGAGAGAGGTCAACAGAAGTTCATAAATCCACATATCACAGCACTTTTCCTTTTACTAAAGATAATAGTCAAAACTCAACTGGATGCGTCTCTGTATCGTGACTGCTCCTCAGGAAAGTAAATGCTCGTAAAAACAAGTGGGGTGGGGGGTCATAAAACCTAGTAGTATCAGCCCTTACGGGGGTCTTATACTTTATAAATTGGTTTGAGTGTCAAGATTGACCCCAGTTGTGTCTATCCAGGCACATAGTAAACTAAAAGTCCAACCACTCATTGACCTGGGGGGGTCCAGCCGACAGAATGGAAGAAGTCTGTCGGCTTTAAAATGTTACGGTTAAAGATTCTTTATCATCATTGTTATAATCACATTTCAGTATTCATCATCTTTCCGTCGTCGTCCGCAACAATCTCTGCAATTAGCTCGTCAAATGTTATCATAAGCAATCAATGGCCAAACCTACAATATAGTATCCAATGCTAACCTTTCTTCGTTTTTAATAAAGCTCTACATGTGTCCTGCTAGCTGGATTGCTGGCTACATTGTTGTTATTGTCACAAGAATATCTAAGCAGCCAGTTGTCCAACGAGCTAGATCTCAATTGCATCAACTTTCCTTTCCTCCGAATGTTTATCCTTGAGACAGACATGGGGCGTTGGTCCATTATGGTGATTTAGCAAATTCTGGATGATGCTTGTGCGATTACAGCCACTCAGTGAAGCCGTTTCTATCACAACACGACACGAAGAACAGATTTTGATCAAAACTCACTTTGTTTGTGCCCACAGCCCTCTGCAGAGAACTCCAGTCTCCGAAATGAATAGGATTAGTCTGTGAAACAAATGTGCAACAGGATAATGGAGAAACTGTGAAAAATGTTTCCAGAGTGCACATGGTGTTAAGCCACCATTTAAAGTCCTGTCAATACTTGCAGGAAATTATTGATCTCCCGAGTCTTCTTAAAGGCCCAAAGCTTTACAGCGTATTGATAGATTATGTAGATTTGCTTTTCGGTGTTTGGATGAGCTGTCTGCGCCCCCGTGATAGAAGACCGTGACAACAATCTCATCCATTTACATGACTTCAGTTGTGATGCATTTCAAAATGGGCCTTTTCATAGGAAAACCGCAAATGCATCGTGATTTCAGAGAAATTAAAACTGGACTATATGGGCTTTACTATACAGTCAGGAAGCAAAATATCAGTTATAGCAGTAAAAGATTTTAAAGTTACTGAAAACACTACCTTAGTTCCCTTTCAGTAATGTAGGTGTCGATGCTACTTTGGGGGAGGAGGGGGGAGGACAGGATTAGGGAGTAAAATAAATTGCACTGTCACTTTGTGATGGGTACTGAGGCTGTATTTCCCTGTGACACCAGTGCTGCACAGACTGACTTAACCACAGATGACAAGGTGTTGCTATGGAGACCTTAGTGAGGGGAACCTGCAGCAGCCATATCCGTGGACAATTTATGCAAGCACAGAGATGAGTGTGTCTATAGCACCGTTTCGTGGAAAACACCATTAAAGGCAGCGAGGTTAAAGTCTGAGCAACATTCGATATTTCAATTAAAACAACTGAGCGGTGTGACAAAATATTGTTTCTGAAATATACAGACAATACTGAATAGCATTCAAAGGTGAATGCACACAATATCACACGGTGAACGCTGTTAGACTTTGTGTTATCGGAATCAGCGTCAAAAGATCTCATTTGTATGGAATGAGATGCATTAACTTGAAACGGATCAGAGTCAGCTTTACATGTGAACAAATGCAAAGTCCAGAGGTGTCTGTGTACAGTTGACCAACTAAAAACACCTCACAGGCCTCCCAATGTCTCAAACCCAAACCAGAAGAAAGCTTAAACTAAACAGGCATCATCTCTTTAATTGAACTTTGCTCAGAACTACTGAGATAATTATCTTGTTATTTAAGAAAAGACAGAGTAGTTATTTTTCCTGTGAAAACTTTTCTCAGAATTACAGAGATAATTATCACGTAAGAAAAACAGAGATTATTTTTTTTACATGAGAGCTTTTCACAGATAATAATTAATTCAGAAAAAAACAGGGCAAATACACATTCATATTTATTTTTTCAAATGAAAGTGTGACGATCCGGTAGATTTGTATGTAACATCTTGAAGCAAATAATGCCATTCCCAACGGCTTCAGTACGTTTTTTGGGGGGCTAATTAGCTAATATTAGCATGGTAACACACTAACTTAAGAAGGTAAGCGTGATGAATATTACCTGCTAAAACATTAACATGTTAACATTTTCATTATGATCATCTTCACCTAACATTTAGCTCAAAGCACCAGTCTGTCAAAATAGCTTCATGGAGCTAATTGCGTGGCCAAATTCTTCTGTAAAATGTCCGGCACTTGGTCACAATTAGCCTATTCATTAACTGAATTAAAAGAATATCAAAAAGGTATGTTTTATAAAAAGAAACAAAAACAAACATCAACAGATGCATCATCCAATTTCTTAACCCACAAAAATAGATGTTAGACCTGCACTGGTTGGCCTCTAGTTGAAACATTCTTAGAAATATGTTTTTATTTTAGTTAAAGGTTAATTTTGGTATTTTTCAACTTGGATCTTATTTTCCTATTTTGCTGTGTTTAAGTGACTAATTGGGCCAACAATTCTCTAACTGGGTCCACTATTGACTGGAAATGCTGCATATCGGGAAATTACGCACCATCAATTTCCGTCCACTGCTTTTTTTTGGCCACTTACAGACTCGGATTGTTATTATAAGTGTCTGACAGCATTACGGAAAGGACCCTTAAGAGAAGTAAAACGTTCTTCCTTTACGTTTTGCTTTCTGTTTGATATTGTCTCATGTGACTTGTTGCCAGAAGACACCGGTGGGGAAGCGTGAGTTGCAGAGGAGTGCCACGTGACACCGGCGTCGTCGGAGTCTGTCGTGTTGGAGAACAGAAAGCGTAGCTGAGTGTTTCCTGAAAGATTTTCAATTTCATGGCTGAATATTTCAGCTGATTTTCAAAATGAGAAAATAAGAAACGGAGCGGATCAAGCGAAAGGTTAAGAAAAAGATTTTATTTCTCTGCCTTTTTCCATTATGTTTTCAGACGCATATATTAACAATCCGAACCTGTAAACCAAAAACAATGTAAACCAACAATGCCCAATTGACCAATGTAATTACATTTGTAGCCTATTTAGCAGCTGCCCTCTGCAGCGTATTCCCTCAACACTGGATCAATATTAAGAATATGTGTGCCCATTAGTCCCTTACATACAAAAACACGGCAGCAAGTGGTAGTTTGTGACATGTAATCATGACCCACGTAAAAACAGAGTTTCTGACTTCATCTCTCTTTTTTGGGTAAAATGACCTAAAAATTGAATAATTCCGGAAACTATGCAAATAGGCAAAGCAAATGACCATTATGATTACGCATCATTGAAATTTAGATGAAAAAAGATGAAGCGCCTATTTTGTAACAATCCATCAATATGGTAATTTTAACATTTACTCCCCCTGTTCTCCATTTCTTGGTTCTGTACTTTAAACTCTGAGACTTGAAAGCGCTGCAGCTGCTTGAAAGCACACACACACACACACACATTGCACACACAAACACACACTGCGGCAGCAAAATGATCATTATTTTTCAATATTAATCACCAAACTTTGCTCCAAGTCCCATTTATTTTTCTTCTTCTTGGCATTCTCGTCTCTGATGAATTCCTGATGGTCAACCAGAGTATGCAAATAGCTGAGGAATTAAAAAAGTAATCATATCGTCGTCTAAAGCGAAGTGAGGAGATTAACATTATCAAAGAGAAACGGGGGGATTGGTGCTGGCAGATATCTCCTTTGTTTTAACAGATAATAATCAGTTTCAAGATGAACGTGTCCACTATTGAGGAGATTGAGCTGAGTGTCAATTTATTTGAATGATGTTCTTTCAGGGCGGGAAAAAAAAACCTGTCGCAAATATAGATGCATCCAAACTTAGAAGGTTAACTATGTCAATTAAGTGAATGATAGAATAGTCATTGCGATGTTAATACATATTATTATCATGATAATGTATGCTCCGTTAATCTCTTTCCTTAATGTCTCTTGGGCAGTGTTGCAAATTATGGCTGTATCACCATATCCGATTTACACATCTTTTGCATCCTTTTGCTCAAGAACATTGACTTTTCCTTTTGTATTTAAGTCACCGAAAGAAGACACACTACTACTATTTTATAGTTTCTTGCCATTCATCCAAATAAAAGCATGGTTAGGTGGAGTGCCGCTGGGAAAATTGTTGCAATGTTTGTCCATATCAGCAACAAGCGGCGAGGTTTCTCCTCTTCAGCCTGACTAAAAATAAAGCTGAATTGCAGCCAGCGAAGGTCAGTATGGATTATGGAGCACTGCGCTCCCTGTGGAAAAGAGTTGTTTGTTGTCCGTCCCAATGTCAGATCGAGAATCAAGAGGGAAAGTGCCTCTCTCAGCAGGTCCAGACTTTCCTGTCAATGATAATCCGATGGAATGGTTGATCTGGGCCGGATGGACCGAGGCCAGCATCGGAGAGACGAGCAGGAGAGTCTGGATGCAGCTTGTATAGTGCTCAGAAACTGTCCAGGCTGATAAGGCCAAGTAGAAGGAATTGATTGTTTCCACAGATTTTATGCTGGACATGGCTTTTTATTTTTGAAGTATTTCAAAAATAAAGCAGTTAAGCGATGGAACATTCGATTGAGTGTGTATGCAGTCCTTTATATCAGCCTGAAGTCTTTAAATGAAGTGATGCTGAGATTTATCTGTGCTTAGGAGAACAAAGTAGCTTGTGCCCTTTCAGTCTGTTAAGGAAAGTTATTTCCACTTATTCACTGTGGCACAGGAGCACATCGCCGCTCTAGTGTGACGTCTATACCAACACCTATTGGGCTCTGAACATCCCCTGGGGAACGCTCAACCTTAATGGTATTTATACATCCCCTCAACTTGATTCTAGGCCAACCAGAGCTGTAGTAAGAGTTATATTAGGTTGCATGAATTGAAGAAAAAAACAAACTAATTCATGAGGGGACATGAAATAACTTTAATGGGAGCTTGGCAGAGATGGAGGTCACACCTGCTTTTACTGATGGGACAGCATGTTCTCCACTCAGGGCCATCACATCCAGATGGTGAAATCTCACAGAGGTATGAGGTGATGGCCAATTACTGGAGCCACCGAGTAAATCTCCTACCCCAGTATGCTTTTAAACAGTGTCCAAGATCTGCCTCTGTTGTTTTGTGGAATGAGCACAAACAACACCTGGCAGCTCAAAACCTCTTTGCTTTAAAAGGGAGTCTGCACACGGGCAGCTGATCTCGCTTGCTCTGCCAACTGGTGGCGAGTGTGCTCTCTCCAGATCCTACGCAGCAGTGCGCAACCGGGTGTGGTCACGGGTAAAACCACACCTGGTGTGTGACAAGGCGGGCCTAAAAACTATTTTCTGGCAGAAATCCTGAAATGAGAATATTTGATCCAGGTCAGGCCACCTTAAATTACCCCGGGCCGAAGATGTCACTAGCTTATATTTTTTTAAACCCCCGATGTTTAGACCTATCGGGCCTAAGTTGCTTACAATACACTAGCGGAAACCCTGCTAAAGCACTGAAATGATATCTTATCAAAAAAATGTTTTGGTGATTTCTGGTTATTGCGCTATTCCCTTAGATTCAGAGAAAACAAGACCTACCTTCACCTGCAAGCAACAACAGAAACGCTGCAACGTGTTTGCCCTATATTCGTGCACAGTGGCTAAAATTTCACACAATCATTAATATCCTTTGCTCTTGTGTTTCACTGAGTGCGGTGGAGCCTCTCCACACACACACACACAATATACATTTAAATGTTTCATTACTGTCTCAATGTAGCAGTTTACATTTTTTGAAAATAAGCTGTTAAGTGTTAAATTAGGGGGGTGGTAGCAGGTGGAATTGTGTTTGATTGGTTTATTTTCTTTTGATGTTGTCAACATGTTGTTTTTGCTCCTTCTCCTGAACAATGACAGTCTGTTTACATCATGAATAGGCATTTCAAGAAAACAGAATGTTTGCATCATGAACTATTTTACATATAGTAGATAAATGAGCTGTAGCCAATTATAGAAACATAGTCTACCAATTAGGTTATGTGGCTTTCATTCACACAAAGTATCATTGTGGTATATGTATAGAAGTAAAGCTACCAGGACTTTTAAACGATACCCAGCCCTACATACAAGATGAGAGCCAGAAGCGCTTTATATTCTGGCATTAAACATTGTTTTCCTGTGCAGTGCGAAGATGCTAAACTTAGCAGTGCTATCTTGGGCATTCTAAGTCTCAACGCTTTTTTTCAGCTTTTGGTTAACACACAACCACTAAGATGACACGGCTGTCTGCAACGTAACCAAAAAGCGAACTGTGATGGAAGTTTAGGGAGAAAGTTTTTCACACACCCGAACCATTCTACCCCGCACCTTGCCGTGAGCACGGCTCATTCTGCTGATCATGTGTAGAGGGCCTTAGTCCTGAGCTAGAATGGCAGAGCAGCAGATCTCATAGTCAAAAAGATGAGGTTCAGAGAGATGTTGCACCTGTTGTGGAAAAAGCTCTCAACCCACAATGGGAATGATTTGTGCTTTTCAGTCACCCTCTTTTCAGAAACTAGGTTTATAATCGCAAGCTTTCACAAAATGTGGCAGAGAAAATTCCCTGTCTTGATGCTGAGAATGGAGGCTCATATAATCGGGACGAATTTACGCAGCACAAGTGAGTCATTGAATAAATTATGTGCTGAACACCAAATGAACACACACACACATTTATCAAACTCGCCTCATTTCAAAGCTCATCGCTCATCCTCGTCTTTATCGCTCGTGTTGAATTACTTGTCTCCTCAGCATGACAAGGCATTAATGTCCAACGTTACCAACAGTGAATCTACAGTTTGACGACGCCCATTTTGCGTTCGCCCCGGTGTGATTCAGCCACTTAAGCAGCTGCACCCTATTGTCTTGCTTGGGAGTGAGAGAGGGTGTAATTGCATCCTTGACTAATGCTAATGCGTGAGTGATTGATGCTTTAAGTATAAATCAATAAGTGCGCCTGTTCAGAACGATGTGTCTTCAGTGACAGAACAAAAAAGTTCTGTCATTTTGTAAAAGTTTGCGGCATGACCGCTTGTATTGTTAATGTTTGTGAGCAGGATTGTTAAAGAAGTTTACCACACTCATAATATCACTATAGAGCAGAAAAGGGTTGGTTACCTTCCACTTTGTGTGTGTGTGCTCCATCTTCCCTGCATTGCACAAACAGCTTCAGCAATGTGATTCACCAGTTGTCACAAGAGACATGAGCTGTGTCTACATTTGATCATCTTCTCAACTCCCAATCCTATTTTTTCATGCTTCAAATTCAGTTGTCATAGACTGCCGCATGTAGTGCTGTTTTTTTTTTTCCCACAATCGAATATTGACTTTCATATTCGAATATCTGTTTTCTTTGGCGCTGACCTGTACATTAATGTTGTACATCATGGCAAAGAGGTCCTTTTGTTATGACAGCCAGTCCAAAGGACAGCCTCTAATATATCACCCTTCATCTGTGCTGACTATTAAATAACACTGACCCGTGATTACCGATCCTTTACCTCTGATGTAATTGTGCGTTGGGATTTCCTCAGGTGGCAGCTTTAATTGTAGACTAAGAAATAAACCCGTGAAAGGACAAAAGTTGAACCATTTCCGGAAAGCAGGCCATTAATTATGATGTGCAGTAATTGCAGATCTTTGATGCAGGCCAATTATCAGATTGAAGTGAGAGCTGGCAGGCCCCCACTCCCTTGTGTTTTGGGAATAACCAACACTACTAACTGCTGGATTGCCACTCCTGCGACTCAGTTAGATCAGATCAGATCATATTTACCATAAATAGAGCTGGGGTCATGAGGAGGTATGTGGTTGGAAATGAACACATGGCATGTCAGGACATTTCAGGGAAATATGACGATGACATGATTTCAAAAGTTCATTTCTCTTTGCCTCCTTTAATAATCATTGTACAGGATTGATGATGCGTTCATCTTTGCCAGAAATGTGAAAAGAACTTCGGAGTTGGAGGACAAAGTACTTCTTAATCGTTTTCAATGTTATGCAGACCTTTAAGATTTTAATTACTTTAGCAAAAACTTGATCCAAGATCTTCGGGAATGGATCTGCTATTATAGCTAGCTGACATGATCTTGTCAGCTAGCATTACTGAAGTTGTGGATGAACTGTTGCCTTAAGAAGTACCTATAGACTAATATTTACAATAGTGTTTAATGAGATGGTGAAAATAACAGAAAGACGGAAACATGAACAACGTTTTCATAATGCTGGTGTAGAGTTTGATTGAGTGGTTATTTTGAGCATACTGCTATATTTATCATTAACAAAACCACTGATTCCAATTTGTGTCATTTGCATATTGATGATGCTAGAGGAATAGCAACAATGCAAATCCCATTGCATTGCTCTAAATTCATTCACAAAACCTGTTTTTGAGTGAACATTTTTAGGAAGCAGATGGCCGTTTGTGCTTTGACTGTTGTTAAATGAAAGATTGTTGCAGGTTCAGAATGTACTCTGTTCATCATTTCTTTTTTTCCACCCTAGTGCTTCTTAAAAAGCAAACAATCTCCGGAAAACCTAGAGACCTTCGGATAAATCTAAGTTTATCGCATACTCTTCAGACCTTGAACAGTTGTTGTTTTTTTTTCTCTGTTCTCCGCCACACTTAGGAATTAGAATTCCTGCGTGTATCTCATCTGTTTTCATTTAGCTATGCATAAGCCTTTTCAACCCCCATGTGACCTGACTCTGGGTCTCGCTCACACCATCCATAATGAAATCAATTGTCCTGAGTCACTAAACAATTATTGCCATCTATTTAAAAATTCTCATGTGTTCAACTAAAAAAAGGGCACCCTTAGTTGGCTGATTAATTCGCCATTTGTCTTGGATTTCCTATTGAGTGCATTAGTTAACGTACGCGGATCTCTTATGGGGGTCATCGCCATTAGACGCCGCTTCAGGCCCTCCTGTCCTTTACCGTTCCTTGTGGACACACATCAGTGACAGGGTGATGAGAGGGAGGCATGACTGCCCTTTCCTCTACGTCTTTGTGACCTTTTTAAAGTTTGGGAATTGTGCTCTGGGCTTTCAGTTGACAAATATGGGCCTGTGGTGCTGACAAATGATCTGTTCTTATTATACTGCACTTAAAAGGAAGGCCTTGGCACTTCTTTTGGCCAAGGAAATGATGAAAGTGCTCGGAAAACAAACCACACTGTGAAAACACAAAATCCCCTTTTTGAAGTCGAACTAAAATCTGTGTGCTCCTTCTCTTCACTTTTTTGTGCCATGGAAATATACTGTGAACTGTATATTGTGCTAATTTTTACATTGTTCAAATTAGGACAACCTTTTTTTGGACCCGTGGTCAAGCTGTGGGCTTCTGGTAGAGCATTTCCTATGGCAGCAGATGTCAACAATCCCATGTAGCGTTAGTTATGTGTCCCTTTACAACGTCTGGGATGCCCCATCATGCTGTTAAGTTCGTATTCCACTAAGAACCGCCTTTTGATCGGAATCACGCGACAGAGTAACGATATAAGTCGAAACAAACACCATGGCCATGGATACAGATTTTTCAGCAAAACTGAATTTTCATTTCAGTTCAAACCTGCCATGTTGGTCACTGTCTAACATTTGATTTGACCCTGTACTCTGTGGCTGTAAACACACCATCGCCAGCTAATCGCAATTGCTGACGTCCAATTTTAGTGATGGAAAGCATGCTTTCCCTGGCGGCTCACTTAAACACACTTGCCCTTTCAGCCCTACTTACCTAATAGCTGTCGGCACATTGATCAACCCCCAAGCTGTCTGTCACCTCCCGCGTGCCCATCCCCCTGAGCACTGATGAGCTTGGACGGACAGACAGACGGCGACTCTCACGTGGCGTTCCGCGCGAGGAACCGGGGATTCGTGACCTTTACAAGTTTTGTCCACAATTTACTGGAGATTAGCAGAGTCCAACATGTAAATTATCCGGAGAAAGGGCACTAGAATCAATTTCTCTTTAGTTTAGACACTACTGTATCTTCTGCGAGGAGATGCAGTGGGACAGAACACAAAACAATTACGGAGACTTCAAAGCAAAACGAGTAGGGGGATGAGCAAAACCGAGATAGAGAGACGTGACCTTTTTAGTTTGAAAAATAAAGTGTTGGGCTTCTTTAAGAACTGTGCACTTACAAGTGATCATTACAAAAATTAGTTCAGAGCCAGCAGGGAAATTTGCCCAGATAGGCAGTGGTTCGCTATAATTTACATAAAGTACAAGTTTGTTCTCTTCATGACATTGTTTAAGTTAGTTGAATATGCAGTTTTGAACACAGGAATGGTTTCATGACTACACATGCTCTCCTCCTGCACCATGACAACTCTGTGTTTTCACGGGGCCTTGCTCTTTAAATCCTCCGGTTAGGTCTGGATATCAAGAATTGATAGGCTCTTGCCGATGGCACAATACTTTTTAAACCAATTAGGTGGCCCTGCATCCCAAGGCATCACTATTGACAAGTAGCCGATGCAATTTCCATAACAGAGCGATTGGCACCCTCAAGGCCAGTCCACAACATTGGGCAAGGCGCTGCCATGCATCTTAGCGTTGTTCTCCATTTACTCGTTTGGACAGTCAAATTGTCAACTAGCCAAAGACTTAAAGGTCCGAAAAGATTTCGGTCAGCAAAGTTTTGAGCTTTAATTGCCGGTTCGTAATAATGTTGTCAGTGTAACTCACGACTGGCTTGATGCGCATTACTGAACCGGTGGTGTTTCTCAAGGACAATTACCAGTTTCCCTTCCTCTCCCATCGTCTGAGAACACTGTGACCCTGTATTACAGCCACGCAGTGAATCAGCTTTATTGGATTACCTCCCAGCCTGTCTGAGGAGAAGGAGCCCATCTCAATGTGGGAACTCATCTCCCACCAAACTGCTTGAACCTGACTCCATGCTTCAGTAATGTATTAGATCCAATGGACCCTTTGGGGGTTGTTTATGTTGACCCCTGATCAGGCTAAGTTTAGATAATGGATGTGAAAAAAACTCCAAATGAGAATACGTGGAAGAATTATGATACAGCAGGTACATAATGGATCATTCGAGAGGATTAGCCATTGATACTAGTCACTATTTACAAGCTGGTTCTATCTTAAGCAATATGGATATATTGACGCTTTAAGCTTGTCTGCATGCTCTGAAGCTTAGCGCCATTTTTTTTGTCTTTTTAATTGAGATGAAAATATTGTGCTATAAAGCAATGACCCCTAATGGATCATTGGATACATTTTAGCGGTCATGAGATGATAAACAGAAAAAATGTATTATTTTTCAAACTAATGTTCCTTCCTCCCGTTTCCTTTTCCGGTTATAGTTTCACGTCTTCAAGCCTCTAACATTATTAAAATAAAAACACAATAAAATGAAACACAATTACGTGCAGCATATATATATTTATATTAAATATTCGAGCATGTGATGGCTGCCCTGTACTGTACTGTATTCCTTTGTAGCATTGATTTAGCCCATTCTCTCAGAAATTAATTTGAAGGTACGTGTCCCAAAGATGCAATTAAGCCTAATCTCATTTTGCGTTGCAAGCTACTTGAAATTATAATTATAAAAGTGGCTTTAATGACACACGTGTTAGCTAAGCACCGCTTGAGTTAAATTTGTTAAATCCACATGGAATGGCGATGGGAGTGTTTTGTTTTTTTCCACGACACGTATCAACTTTCAAAAGGTTTGTTGTAAGTGACAGTGCAAGTAAAGATCCAACACCAGTCGACTGAAGTTTTCCCTTTTGTCAAGAATTGTCAGTAAATGTCATGATTCAAACATCAGCCTCTCTTCATGGTCACCGCTGCCCTTTAGAAAGCCTGCAACACCAGGCCACAACATGAATAGATGGCGAAGAGATGTTATCACAAACATTTCAACCTTTTTGAAGTATCAAAAGCCTGCCTAAACATGTCTGAACATGCAGCTGAATTACTTAAGCCTGCCAGGACCCCACTGATGTCCTTGATGGGATGTGATGTCCATGTAATCAATCCCGAACGGATGCCTCATGCTCCGAACACTCCTTGCATTGTAATTTCTATAGATGTATAATCAGGGTGACACAGACAGCGGGACAATAGGGGACCTGAATGCGAAGCGTACGAAATTTTTACATGATTTGTCCCTTTTTAAACATCTGCTTTGTGATAAAAGCGTGTCTTATCAGAGGTGGTTGCTGTGATAACGGGCTACTATGTGAAATCAGTCTTTTGATAAAACACTAAAGGGACTTTTGTGGCAGCTTTTCTTTGACTGTTGTGAAAGACGCTTGATTTAAAGGGGCAGAACACAGTATGTGGAAAAGAGCTACTGAAAGCAGAAAGCAGTCACCTCCTGTTAGGGAATATATACGGGGATTAGTTCAATCAGAAATGTCAAAGCGTACTTGTTCACCATGTCCATCATGCTCCAGTTTAAAAAGCACAAAGATCCTAGGACAACCACATAAAACCATCAAAACAGACATTTTGTAGCCACGTAGTCATTGAAAAGGCATCTCTTAACACTGGTCAGGGCATGTTGCTCTGCAACGGACACAAAACCTCAATTGAAAATAATTTTCCAAACAGCGGGAGACTGATGTAACAGACTTCCAAGGCGGCAGCAGCGGCAAGAGCTGTGGCATCCACAGTCTCAGGCACTTCAATTGAGTCTAGTCACGTAAGGTGCGTGGGCGAGTGAAGGCTCTGGTTTCTATGTCTTTGCCGGCCTGTCGGTTTCATCAGCGGCTGCACCACTCTGTTACTCGACATCCTCCTCCAGAGAAGACACCTGCTGTTTTCATCTTGGAATCTCATGTCGGTCTGTGATCAATCACTCCCTGTCAAGAGAAGGCAATATTGATCCATAGCTGTAGTGTTTGGCTGTTCCGAGTGTTTTGGTTGCACCGCAGCCTACAGTACTCGAGTTGTTCAGCGTTTGCATGCGGCTTTCCCTTTTTTTTAATAAATATCTGAAACGGTCACGCTCGGGGGAGCAAGAGTAAATTTCAGTGTTGCTACCTTCAACCCACCAGCACCACTTTCCCCCATAACTCTTGTGCAAAGGTAGAAAAACGTTGGATTCCAGGTAACGCAGAGCTTCAGATGCGTCCACAAGAAAGAAAAAGAAAGTGAGGGAAGACGGCCCTTAGAGTGGGTGACTTTTCCAGCTAATGGTGCTGTCACTGGCTAATCACACTGTCAGCTACCATTGCCGTTAAGGCGTTCATCTTGTCTCTGTATTGCTCTTTAGCCTGAACTTTAAAAGACTCGATTTCTTAGATGGACACTATTACATAAATCTTAAAATCTCCCTTTAAAAAGATTGCATATTTTTGCAGGTTATTTCTCTCGTTTGATTTGCTGTTATTTTGGTATTGCCTGTCTGTTTTTGCTTTCTTTGCAATGCTCTGCCGGCATTCTGTATGTCAGTTAATGTTCATGTTGAGTTATAGGTTTCAAATGATACCCGCTATTAGCCCCAGTGGGGAGATTTTTGACCCTTCCTAACTATGTAGGAGCAGTGTGCAGCTACAGGACATGTGCCAGGGGAAGCAACATCAGTTCTGAGGCCAGCGTCTTGAACAAGGGCCAAGACCTACTGTAACATGGATGTCCTGAGAGAGGAAAGAAAACGGCGCGCACACATAGATAACACGCAACCTCCGTACCGAAAGCCCCGAGAAGACCTTACTGAGCTTTAAACCCCAGGCTCTTCTTGCTGTGACAGTTAAAAACCAACAAGCCACTCTGCTGCCTGTCATCTACACACATAAATGAGGATAAGAAGGATGCAGTAACAGTCTCCCGTTGGCAGTTTTGGTGTCATCACAGATCGATAGAGATCTGTTTGTACATGTGTGTGTGAAAGATAGTGAGAGAGACAACATGGATATATATAGGTTTTTTTTCCCGTTAGTGACCTAACTGTCCATTATCAGTTTCTCAAGGCGATGTCTTCAAATTACTTGATCCTTGTTCCAGCCTCACAGAGCTGCTGGCTTGGCTGTAGACTATCTCATCTTCAACTGTAGATATCACAACCTGTGAGTGCTAACTGGCTACCTTTTTCCCTTAAGGATAGGCCTCCTGCATACGTTTCCCCTCGGCTTTAATGTTTTGTTACAGTGATTGATGCATGGCGGCTTCGCAAACTGTATTGAATCCTCAATTAGTGAAATCAGATCAACCAAACCCACTTTTTGAGGGGACCGCGTGTCAGATTCCCCTGCCCCTCGCATGCTACATCAAAGCGGCTCGTAAATAGATTCCTCCCCCGAATCCATGCAGATCAAACACAGCGGTTGTTGGTTGACACTGTGCCGACATTTGTGCGCTCTTATTAATCTCTCTGTAATTTCGACAGACATAAGTGGGGATGCCATCGTTTTTGTGTCACCGGCAGAGCGCTGGAACATTGGCTTATTGGTTATGGTTGAATAATTCATTTGAACCGCAGGATTGCTGCTTGGCTATGTGGTCCATGTCGATGACTGTCTGGGGGGCTGACGGGCCGAGGTGCTGGGAACGGTACAATGATGGGAGAAGGGAAAATGATCCATGCCCTCGCCGCAAACACTTCTTCATCAGCAGAAATGCTATACTAGTTGTTTTTTACCAGCACAATGGATCTTGGCCTTGATCCAGCATTGCTTTTTTTTTATCACCAATCGTGAAATATTTTCAACATGCTCGGATATCTGCTGATGAATTGATCTCAACCGCTGCAGCCACCTAGTAGTATGTCATGATGATGCGTGTTTTGGTGGAATTGATCATCTCAAACTGCTAAGGCTAAGGCAATTTATGCCAACTGCCTTGACAGTAGCATGTTATCTAAAGGTCTTCTTCACACAGGGAAAAGTTCCTGACAAGGTGAAACTGTCATTGTCTTTGAGATGAAACGTTGATTGTGCTGGTTTCTTTTCATACATTTTCACTTTTGACAGCCGATATGCTAATAAGGAGTCTCGGGATCGAAAGGCAAAATTGGCTTTTTGGTCACTGTAACCTTTATTTGTTACTTCATCATGAGATTATCTGGTCCCACCTCGTAATAAGGCATCTCGGATAAAAGGTTTTGAAGTACATCGTGTTTTTGTAATAGTGTTTGAATCATTAAGCAATGCTTTATATATGAGTTAAAAGCCATTAATAGGACCGATATTTGTGTGCTCTTTTAATTGGCCATCAAATCTGCTTTTATGAATGTTACCAAGTCATTAATAAAGACAACCATCAGGTCTGCAGCGTTCAAAGTAAAACAAATAATTTATGAATAATTCATTACAGATTAATAAAGACCCTTTCTAGAGGGTGCCTTATTAGAACGTGGTGCCTAATATTTTTTATAACTGTTACTCTAGCTTGGTTGTTTATATATTTAGCAAACATTTGGGCACAGCCAGTTCCGTAATGGACGTCCACATTGGTGCCAGATATGTTTGGCACCATCATGAGAGTTGGAACTTTAATTCCATATGTTGACTGAATTGAAGGATATCTGGGCCCTTAAGCCCACCAATGACAATGCCAAATAAAATGTAATAGCCCGAGAGCTTGTGATTCATGACTTGATCCCAGCAGCTACATTAAACAAGCATTGATCGTCCCCAACGCCCACCCCTAATCCTAATGCAAAAAATAAATACCGTGTAAATTCCCCCGGCAGATCTTTCTCCGCTTTCTCTGGGAGACCGTGGCGAGTGTGTGCAATCAATAGGTGCTTTTGGGTGTAAAATAACCTTTTGATGACCAGTGAGGAAATGCAAGCCATTCTCACACACCCTTATTGATTTCCCCCCATCTGTGTGGTTTTTTTTTTTTTCTGCCTCCTCTCTCTCCGTACTCCAACAAGCCGCCACGGTCTCCTCTTTATTGTGGTGTTCGGTGGAAATCCCTTTTTACGGCACATGTGGAGCTGTGACTTTAACTGCACATGTAGTTGTGAGTGCGGGTGCTGGGGGGGGGGGGCCTGCTCCACCCCTTCTCTTTGCCTCGCTGGTTTTAAAGGTTAGTTTTGCAAGTTCACTCCCCCTCTGCGGTGAAGGGGAAATCTGTCCTGCTGTGCTTACTCAACCAACGCCACAGTCCACTTTGTCATTTCGTTTCCTAATCAACACTTTTCCTTTTGCTTTGTTTGGATAAGTAGTGGGAAATATGCAATTGTTGCTCTTTTGTTTGTTAAACAGATCTCTAACGGGAGTCCCTGTATGGGACGGTAGTGAAAGCATTATTTAGGACATGCAGGGCAAATGAGAATGCAAATTAGGGTGATTGGTCACCTACATGCCATTTGCTAATAAAGGTCCACATTCTGGCATTTCCTTTTATTCATACTTTCCCATCTTTTATTCAATGGGTTGCAAGGTATGGTTTACATTCTCAAAAAAAATCTAGACTCACTCGACACTTTGATCAAATTCCCCTTGAAATTCCCTTAAGCCCCTGCATCCAAATATTTGAACCCATGGTCCGCGGTCGTTCAATATGTTTAATGAAATATGTTAATGAATCTCCCTTTTCCACCAGAGTAAGCAGCCCCGCTGCACACTCAGCTTTCTTTGTGGACTTTGGCGCCATCCAAATAAGATTTGAAGCCCTACATCGTGGGCATTTACTTTGTCCGGCGGCTTATTACCGTGCCCGTGTTGCAACATAATCTACAATAGGATGGAAGGCTAAGAATAATGTGCAACGTCTTTCGGTTCGAGGGTAGATCTATCAGAGGGGACAAGTTTATTGCAGATTCGCCAGTAAGAAATACAGATGATATAGAGTGAGCAGAGGCACTTTTGCGTTGCAATTTGAGGCATTTGGACATAAGTGTGTAGTCTTGCATTTACAGTAAAGCAGCTACTCTTTAAAAAAAACAGAGGATCTTTTTCTAGCTGAAATTTAAAGTAACTCATAATTTATGAAAGAGTACGGAATAATGCTAATCAATCTGCCCATCACTTGGACGTTTGCCGTACACATGCCGGAGCCCTGTTGTTCGCCTTAAGAGTCGATACCAGCCATTGATTGTACATGTGTGGAGTGCATGAACCTTTGTTTGAGCTAGGCAATGAAAATCGTAAGTGCTAAATGTTAAGTGGTTTGGTTAAAATGAGCGTCATAATATACGTATGCTTCGGTTTTGTCGAATTGTGATTATTTTGAGAATGGTGTGTTTGTGACGCAGGATACTGTAGCTCATTTACCTGAGAGCCTGTACTGTACGTGGCTTCGTGTCTGGGATGCTTTTAGCACGTTGGTGGGGGAGCTTGGCGGAGCTGTCCCTGCAGCAGCTGCTCCAAGACATCGTCATCACTCTCCCCGTAACGAGCCCACGGTGAGATGGGAAGGTTGGGCTGTAAGGGAGGGGGAGTGTCACTCTGTGTTGAGGGAAAAACCCTGCAGTGACACAAGCTGTCTACATGGACACGTGTGAGCGCCAGACTTTCTGGGACTCCTCAGGTGAAGTGTCCTCATTAATGGAGTTTGATTTAACTTTTACAGGATCTAGGTCTGACTCTGTCGATCTATCTATCTATACATCTATAGATCTATCTATACATCTGTCTATACATCTATCTATCTATCTATCTATACATCTATACATCTATAGATCTGTCTATCTATACATCTATACATCTGTCTATAGATCTGTCTATACATCTATCTATCGATCGATCTATACATCTATCTATACATCTATCTATCTATTTATATATCTATCTATACATCTATCTATTTATACATCTATACATCTTCCTATACATCTATCTATGTATCTATACTTAGAGACTTATTCAAACTTATGGTAATATACTCAAGATATCATTGACCGGTTTACTAATTGCACTTGTTTTTTCGCACCGTGTTTGACAATTTTGCCACAGCACATCATAATTTCATGCCCTCTTGCCTCTAATCCCTTCTAGCAGGCAATGACATCTAATCGGCCGCAATTGTTGTCAATCAGTGGAACGATCCCATAATTTTTCTTTAACACGACCGCTTCTTTGTTTCCCCTCTTCGTCTGTTTCTCGAGGCCGAGAAAAAAGGCAATTAAGCTAATGCAGTATGGGTGTCATAAGGTTGTAGATATTTCAAGAGCGGAGCAATTTACCACTTGGAAATAAAGACGAGAGGGCTTGCATAAAACTGTCCACTCCCTCCCAGATTTATTATGCTTTTAGTTGTGTTATATGTGATATAATTAGCGGTAGGTGCCAATAAGGCTCGCGGCTCAAGGACGTGGTCATCGCCTGGCCATCTGTCATTAATTGCATTCTCCTGTTATGCGGCGGGCAGGCCCAAGGGGAAGAGTTGAGCTGTGTGTCACAAGGCACATCACACCACAGGTGTGGATTGAACATTCATGTCACTGTGGATTTGTGCTTTAGTGAATGAAAAATAGGACGGTGGACTTGTCCTAGAAAGAGTTTAAAGTCAAGAACTGAGGTCTGGATGTTCTTCTGATTGCTATGTAACTTTATTTTGTGGCAGACTTTTGAGGATTTAGGATTCTGCAAAGATCCTATCATTATACATGGCTGTTTTTGTATTTTTAAGAATAAATGAATTCTGCTTTCAACTAAAACTCCATCATGGGGTGGAAAGCCCGTCCAATTTAGAAATGTGACGTTGTCGTACAGCAGCCCATTATAGCCTTATCAACTCATTTCACTCTGTCGTCTTCATTAAGAAGCAAATGAGTGTAGAACTGCAGAGGGCAGCAATGATGTACACAAGGAAGGCCCCCCGAGTGCCATGTTTGGGTGGAAAGGGAGAGGAGACCACAGACTGCAAATTCTCTCATAGTGCTCGCACACAGCGGCAGCGAGTATGACTTATGTCTGCTGTGCAGCCATGCTGGCTCTTAATCTACTCTTTTTAATCAGGAATCCGGGGCTAGCTTGCTTTATGGCTTCTGTTTATGGGCTTTACATTAACATGTAGTCTGATATCGGAGTGAAAACAAGACATCATAACACCCAGAGAATACAAAGCACCTTTTTACCGCTGCGGTAAAGGACATGTTTCTTTTTTCCTTTCTGGAAAATGCCACAGATATTGGTGTTCCTTTTTGTTTTTTTTAACAGCTTGTTTCTATGCCCCGGCGGCATTATAGTAACATCCTTTATCAAGAGCTGTTAAGGTGCGCTGTGAAACATTCAAAGCAGGTGTGAAAAGCTTCCTATAGGTCAAATAAACCCTGTGTCAGGCTGATGCGGTCTACTCTACAAAGTCTTTTAATTTAAAAATGTGCACAGTAAGCTTACTCGCAGCCAAGAAATGTAAGGTTATCTAAAAGCAACGCAATCAGCAATGCATAGAGCACATTACTTGCATTTTATTCACCAAAAAACAGTGCAAAAAGATGACTCTCTTGTGGACAGTAATATCCTATTTTTGTAATCTCTGCAAATATTCCTGTTGAATTACATAAATTGTGCAATTAATACCCGTGTGTTCAATCATGAACTTTTACTTTTAATCTGTGAGTAGCATATTACAATGGACGGCAACTGTCAGAGATAATGCACAAAGTAGAGAGAGTGCAGTGCATGAGCATGTTCTATTAGAGTCCACACCCTCCAACAGTGTGTCACTGATGTTCGCAAGCTTAATGGGATTTGATCTAAATTTAGAGGGATCATGTCTCGCTTGTATTTAAAATTTGGATTGCGGATACCTGGGCAAATTGCTACCTTGCGTAGCTTTATGACAATGTGTCATGACAAGGAAAGACTCGCTGCTTCCAAGAAGGACATGAGACACGGGGTCTATTTTGGGGGAATCGGGAGGGGAACAGCACCATGTCCTCCTCTCATCAGCGAGCGCGAGTAAAAGCAGGATGGCACCCCGTAGCGTTGTTGAGGGACAGGTGCGGAGATGAGTTCCTGACACACTTTGGCATGTGTGCCCAAAATTGCCCGTCATATCGGGGCTTGACAGCAGTCATTTTGTCGGTGAGGGTTCGACTTGACAGGTTGGCAGAGATGCAAATGATCATTTCCTGCTCCATGAAAACCAAAGGTTGGCAGGCGAAAGTTACTTAAGCATTCAGGGTGGTACGACTGGGTGTAGGGGCCCATCTTTGGGTGGGTTGATGGGCTTGTGATTGACAGATATTTATGACTGAACTGGCAGGGTACATGCAAACAAATAGTCACAGGCAAAGTCAACATCTTTGAAATTTTGGTCTGGTGAAAATGGGAATCCTTCTGTTTTGATCGGCTTAGCATCAAGCGCATATGTTGGTGAGTACAGCATGTATTCAGCATGTTCATGTTAATATCAAACAGCACTGAAACTGGTATGAAAAAAATACGGCATTTACCTCAATCTGTTTTCCATCTATTATTAATTAATTCAATAAATGTTCAAATTGTGTCACACGAGACATTGGGAGAAGTTTTCTGGTTTCGGGGTTCAGAAGAATAAGCACAGAAAGGGCTTGCTGATAGGCTGGGGAATAGCAGGCTGGAATGCGCCATCTGGCCCATCCTGCATATTCTCTCAATTTGAATTACAGATTGCAGGTGGAAGGAAAAATGTGGAATCCGGGCGGTGGCACACCGAAGCAGCAACAACAAATAGTTTGAAGCCAATAGATTTACTGAACAATAATAACAACTAAGATTTTCAGGAATATCATTTTATGGGCTCTGGAGCTTCGGTGCAAATCAGCAGTGAAATATTTGGAGCTTTAGTCGGGGGAGGGGGGGGGGGGGGAGTCTACCTGCAGCGTGCGGGACCGGAGGAGCGTCTTTAACCTCTTGGTAGTAGGCAGCACAGGCTCATGTCATTAAAGCAGTACATTTCACTGGCACTCACTGAGAGCCTTCCCTCACACGATTATTCCAACAATATTGTTTCATGATGAGTCCGCAAACAAAGGAATATCCAAATACCAAAAATGTATATCCGAATACACACCCAACAAAGGAATATCCGAATAGTTGAATATTCAGGTCCAGCCCTAAAGACAACAAAAACTAAATTAAGAACATGTGACTGTTGGTGCTCATTTTGAGCTACATGTGTTTACATGTTAATCTTTTAGTTCCTAATGGGGAGAGTACATAAACATTGGAGTAGTAACTGCAAAGCAAACTAAGAACCCATTGGCTAGCGGTCTGACGACTGATAAGACTTTGTGGGGGAACGGGCTATTTTTCTGGGGGGTTTTGTAGCCAGGGGATATCTGGGCTAAGACTTCCTTTTCCATGCGCTGCTCATTGTTTACTTTCCGATTAGCAACTAGACGTGCAGGAATGGAGATGGAGGTGACGTGTACGACCAGCTCCTTTGAGAAGTAGCCAGTCAAAAGTAGTAGCCAATCAAAATCATTGTCAGGCGATAGCCGGTGGGTTCCCGAGATTGCATTTCGGCCGCCTCTTTTACCTGCATTCAGCCAAAGGGTGCTCCAACGTGATTGGTCAATACTAAACGGACTAAAAACGGAAACCAGAATGCTTCCGATACTAAAATATTGTCCCAGTGCCTACAGATTTTGACACAACTATGTTTTACAACATGCTAATTTATGAGCTTTAGAGGTGATTGTCGACATATTTTAAACTTGGATAGATAAGTCCAGCTAGTTAGTCGTCTACGTGTTCTAGGTCCTAATTCAGCGCACAGGTATGACAGCGGCATCAATCTTCTCATCCAACTCCAGGCAAGAAACCAAATAGGCCTTATGCATATTTCCAAAATGTAGAACTAATCTTTTAATCTTAATTTTTTTAGATTATATCAATAAAAGTGAGATTCAGTTTCTCATCATTTCTTATGAAAAAGAATGATTAAGGGTTTGAAAGTTGTTGACTCAATTGTAATCACGTGACCCAGTTATGGACCTTTATGTGTTGACAGGTTGTCCGTAGGGGGTTTATAACCCTTGTTTGCTTTCAGGGGTGGTTTTTAGCGTCATATGGCGATTCTCTTTGTCAAACTAGTATTTCTAAGTTTAAGATTTGTGGCTGTTTTTACAGACACTTGAAAACTTCCAGCAAAATCCTATTTTTAAATGTGGTGAATTGTTTATCAGTGCATGTCAAGTCGATGCAATTTAATGTAATGATTAAAAACTCCTGCACATTTCATTCCCATTGATTTATTTTCACAATTCTGAGACGCGTGTGGATCCAAACACTCCCATCACAGATAATTTCAAGGACTTTGTTTGACTTAACACGTTAAAAATGTCGGCCATAATGTGCCGCCGTGGTCAATGTTTATGAACAACCATAAAGGCAAACTTAGTGTAGCGTCAAAGCCAAGCTATTATACAATAAAAGTTAATGTCCATGAAGAGAGGAGAAGAGAGGGGAGAACAAAGCAATCATTAAATACAAAATTACTGCTGTGTCACTCAAATGAGTGCTGTGCATAATAAGAGCTTTGTGGGTTTTAGAGCAATGGTAAATGCAGAACAAAAACCTCAAACTGAACTGACAAAATGGAAAAATTGCTGTTTTTAGATGGCTAGAAAAGGAGGACAATGATGGTATTTGGTACAAAAGACAAACGCTAAAGTACATATTGTGATTTCTCAAAAGTAAAACACTTAATAACACCCTGTGGCATTCGAAAACAGATCCGTGGAGCAGTTGTGTGAGGGAGCTGGAATGTAGGAAACTCTCAAAACTTCGCCACTGACTCAGAGCAGACACAGGAAAAAAAAAAATCAATATTAGCAAATGTCCTATTTTGCCTTTGTCTTGAAAACAGATATATAGAAAAAATCCCTATCTTAAAAGGTTAAAGCCTGTTCTCTCGGCTCATGCCGGAGCACTCGAGCCTGGGGACACGAGGTCTGATGGAAGTGGGAACTGGGATGCAGTGCACATGATCAGGAACAACTCTGGCATTTCATCCTCCTCTGGAAGTGATGCCACGCTGCCCGGACTTTCCTCGGCCCTGAGAAATGGAATCAGGTGCAGACAGAGCGTCAGCCACAAAGTACGTTCTCTGGTTTGTGAGGCCACTTAAAACCAGCATAATGGATTATACACATGGATTTATGACACATCAAAAACACTGTAAACAAGAATGTAAATGCTGGGGTGAGGTAATCTAGGATCAAAGTGCAGTTCCTGATTCAATCTGCGGCCAACAGGTTCATTTGCGAAACACTTTCTGTATTCAGCACTAAAAGCCGTACACTGAGATAAAGGAAAATTCCGTAATGCAAATCTTTTCTTGCCCTTGACCTAAAAGCTTTGCCGTATTGTAAGTTGGTGTGAGAGGTTGAAGTAATAAGAAATATTATCTGAATGAGTATCATCAGGTTCCAAGTGGGTTATCGCCACTTGATGTGGGTGGCTTTCAAGAGGCCTTCGCTGTGAAAATGCAGCGCCGCTATGCTCATCATCAAGTATCGACGTTAACTGTTTCTTCGCCTTGGTTCAAGGTCCCAGTCACTGTACGCCTTCGTGTCGACAGTTACTACATCAAAAGAGCTTTGCATAACATATTTGTTTGCCGATTGTATAAAGCATTGCATCCCACGCTTCACCGATGGCTGCTTCAGACCACCTACTTGCTAACACGTGCTTTGGGGAACTGTACTTTTTTTTATTTCGATTAGGCATTTTAATGTGCAGGAAATGATCACCTCCCATCTCAGGCCGTCAACATGCCATATCTTCGACTTTGATTCTATGAGCTTACTGAATAGAGGGAAAGTCTGACTGCAGACAAAGTCGGGGGAGGAGGCTGACCTCAGAAAAGGACACAAAGGTAGCCTCCACAGACAGCAGATTACACTTTATCACATTTAAAGGACTGGGACCTTGAAATAATGCACCTTTAATATAATTACCTGCCAATAGTGCAGGCAGGGAAGAAAAAAAAACACACATCTTTTGAGTGTCACCCCCGTATCTGGCCTGACCCTCGGTGAGCCACTTAGAATTTCTGCTGGCGTAAAATCTTTTGTCCACGCAAATTAGATTTTCGTTTGAATTGGGGGACCTTAGGTGAAGCGAAGGCTTTTAATCCAAGACCAAAACGATTAATTAAATCTTTTTCTTATCTGTGTTTTCTGATAAGGCATGTAGAATATGTTCAAAAAGTATATTGATTACGGTAAGTATAGAGAGGTGACTATGTAGCTTATTTAAATTATCTGCCCCTCCTGAGGAGTTGGAAAATGGTTGATATCAAGGATGAAAAATGATGTCTATTGGAGATGCCTCACTTAGTACGAGTGAAAGTGTTTTACAGAAAACTTGTATTATAACTATAACGAAAGTCGATTTCACCTCTGAACACAGCCGCCGCTATCACCGATTGGTGATAAGTGTGCTCCGTTGCACCTGTAACCACGCCCAATAGTGATGCCACAGTTGTAAAGTTGCTCTGTTAAGTTATAATCCTTTTTCATCATGTCGAATCCTGTTTCTGCAAAAAGTGCAACACCTTTTTCAGCAAAAGCCAGTCTGTAATTGCGTCTATATATAGTAGTTTGCATTGTTAATGAAGGAGATCGCCTTTCCCTCACTGAATTAGAATGTTGTACCCAAGCATGAGCGATTAATGGGAACCAATGTACGTGCAATTTAACTGAAGTACACTCAGATATTTCAAGTGATGTGGAAGACGACATTCATTCTGTAGTTCAGTGCTTCTAGTGCTTTTTTTCAACCTTTCTTCTACTTTTATGACACCAGCCAGTAAAACAGTCTGTACAAGGTGAATCTTGATGAAGTCTGGAGAATATTAGCTTGCTATATTTAACAGGAAACAATTAGTTTCACGTAAAAGCTACTGCTTTTCTTGTTTTTGGGGTCTGCTGGATGTGTTCTCCCGGCCGGATTATAACCCGATTGGCTCCGTTGCTGATGAGCTGCATTAAGACTCTATTCTTGGAAGCTATAAAACTCAGCAGAGAATGGACTCAATCTTGTTAATATCAATTTCCTTAACATTAAAAGCGCTGAGGTAGCTATCTAACGGCAGATGTAGCGGAAAGGGAAGGGGAAAGAGATGTTCTGATGCACTGCAGCAAAGCAAATGCGTATCTAATCTGAAACCTATAGCACCCCTGGCTAATGTCTTGGCCGGGCATAAGTGGATCATTTCTGCCCTTAGATAACAATTTTGCCTAGTGCAGCTTGAAAGAAAGAGACTAAAAAATATATCCCTGTGCCTTTTCTCTGAACTGTGCCCCTGTTCCCTTACTGCTCCTGTAATATGTCTCCCGACTTTATTGATTTTGGATTACAGTCGCTTAATGTTTCCATTGTATTCCGTGCTTTTGTCCAGTGAGACACCTAGCAATGCTGCCCCAGTGTTAGGTTTCCACCAAGGGCTGTTTTTAGTCCTCTGTTGCATTGGTTTGCGTGTCAACACAAATCCCATAGCACCACGTTGCTCAGCAGTGTGCCCTTCTTATCTGAAACGCTTGTCCAAGTTGATGCAGGAAGGTGGGAGGAGCGCAGACATCCATCACATATTTGCTTTGTCATGGCTGAAAGGGAAGTGCGTCTCTCTAGGCGGAGCTTGTTGGGAGTGTTAGGTTACCCCTGCTTGCCAGCAGCGGGGCCAACGCCTCCAGTTGCACTGTAATAGTATGCCTCTTTTAAACTCTACAAGGTCGAGATAAACAAATCACTATTTATGGAAGCCTCAGCTGTGCTGTGAAAGTTAAAGTACGCAATATACTGTACTAGCCAAAGTATTCTCCCTATGAAACTGCTCTGGCTTTGGAGGGAAGCCAGAGTGCATGCTTCATCAAGAGAGAGACGCACCTCTTAATGTATGCTTTCGTATGTAAATATTTGGCCGATACATAATTTAGGAAACGGTACCCGCGCTTTTTAGTATTCACAGGACTAATCACATATGGGGGAGGCGAGTGCAGACAACGAGGCGATGCTGCGAGTCAACAATTACCCGACGAGCGGTGGAAATGACAGGGTGGACGTCAGCCGCTCCCGTGTCCGCACTCGCCACAATTGATGAGTTCATTTATCTCTCCCTAGCCTGTCTTCTGCCTTTCCGTCCCCTCTGTTGCTGTGGAAATGAATAGCCTCTGTAAAATGGAGAAATCATGCCCTGAAAAAAAACAAAAACCCCTGTCTTTACAATACCACAGAGGCATATTTATTTCATCTTAAAGGGGAGGTTTGAGGTCACCCTCCAGTCCTTCCCCAGTGACATTTTCCGACTTGACATTCTGTGACATTTCCAGTTAAATATTGCTGATATTCCTGCAGAGGAATTAAAAGCATGTCTGAAAGGGACACCAGCATTAAAGCTCTTTCTCTCCCTCTCTATCTTCCTTCCTCACTCCCTCCCTCCTTTCTCCCTCTCTGTCTCTTCATCACGAACACTCTGTTTCCCTCCTCCTCATGCAGCAACACAGGCTTACATGCACTACCTACTAAGTGCGGTTGACTTGCATCCCCAGGTATTAGAGGAAGTCTTTTTAATCCGAAAGGATTACCGGAAAAATTCTATCACCCGGAATATACAGGAGACAGACCCAAAAGTGTGTGACTGGAGACGGTTGCTGATGCTATTTTCAGCAAAAAAAATCAAAGATTAAGATGCAGGAACATACCGAGAAGCACACAGGCAAGACAGGCAAAATAGCCTGAACAAGTGTCCTACAAGGCTGCACGTAAAAATGGATTGGTTGAAGAATCTAAATTCACTTGCTGGTGCTGAATATCATTTCCAGTAATTCTAGCCCACATAATGAACCATTTTAGGAACAAGTAGCCGGTTGCACCAGCTTTTTCTAACTTCAAGAGATTAGTTGGAAGTAATCTCCCTGTAAGATATTGTTATATTTGTACTATTTACACCAAATAACTGCCAGTTGTACTGTCGCATAACCAACAGAACTAGCTTAACTGCTGAATGAAATTGCTTTTTGGTCGTTTTTCCCATAATTAGATTGCATTTAGTGACAGTGTGGGCTCCATGGTAGTATTGACAGTATGACGGAGTAGAGCTGGAGGAGGGGTCAATTGGGCACTAGTTAAAACTAGCTACTGAGAACTTTGGAGGGACTTTAAACACAGGCTTATGATCCAGCACAATTCAGGGCAAAATATATTGGTACAGTTTGTCATTCCCTAATTAAAAGTGCAACGCTAATCGATGTTGACAACCACCTGTCAACCATAAGTCAATTACTCCATTGCCTCCTCAGGGTTGCATGATTTAGCCTGTCACTCACTGAAAGTTACGTACATCAGTCGGACCTTAATGTTTTCTGCATACAAGGTCCTTTAAGTGTTTCCTATTGATTCATTAGACCATTAGCTCTGATACACTACAGAATCCCTAAAAGCTATTACTGACGTACTATCACTGTCATTAACCTCGCTGAACAAAGTACCTTCTTAGTTCAGTCATCGTGATTCACATCCTTTCCCACACGAACATGATGTGAGCATGAACTATTGCTCCCACTGTTGTTTGTCATAATAACACGTAAAAATATATAATGTGTATTAAACTCAAAGGAGGAACCAGGACACCACTCCACATAGTTATTACGACAGTTATTTCAAATCCATCTTCGACTTTGTTTGGATGCAGATTATGACTGTTTTTCCAAATTTGAATTAATGTCACACTTTTATTCTTAGCCCTGTATTCAAGCAAGCTGACTCAAGAAATGTTTAGTAACAAACTAAAACAATGGTGTGAAAAACGCTGAAACACCTGAACATTTGCTAATATAAACATATGAATTGGAGACATTTTTTTAAAGAATGGGTTGTATTTGGGCTGTTCAATGTTGTCGGTGTGCTCTTTTTGTCCTTTGTTGGTATAGAGCCAGAGTCTGATTCATGTGCCATGTCTCCACTCCCCACACACATCATCCCCACTCATCACAGAGAATCTCTCTGTAAATAACCCGTGATAAATATGGTACTACACCCGCCTATAAATCGCTGTCATTAGAGCCCTCTGGATTTCATTTTGCACTTCCATCGCCAACAAGATAATGATCAGCGCCTATAGGCTCGCTGAGCAAAACCATAAACGCATAGAATTTCAAGGCCCTTTAACAGTGACTTTTATCAGTGACTCAATTTTCACTATTTTCACCTGCTGCTCGAGCCTGCACAAGCAAAGCATTCTAACATTTGGACGGAACCACAGAATCAGAAGATAGCAATTGATTGTAATCAAAATGTAAAGTAAGCCTGAGCTGTCTCGCTAATGGATTTAATAGTTTATTTGACTGGAGAGGTGAATCAATCTTAAAATATTGACCACAGGATCCTGAAGGATTAAGGATGGGCCAAGGGGGTCGCAGGGCCAGACCAGTGCCTTACCTGCGAGAAGGCGAGTGCTTGGATAAAGTCCTGGGTTCTAAGCAGTTTAGCATATTGAATGGCAATTAACCTTCCTCTGAAGGAGAGCCCAAGACAAGTAAATCCTCTTCCTTTTGTTAATCATTCATTAGTCCAAGAATGACGGGACCACCAAACACACTCTGACACTCCGTTTTGCAAAATTTTGTCGAAAAAACAAAATTATTTCAATAACTTGCAGTGAGCTGTTTACCACATTCCCCCAATAGGACGGCATTAATATTGGATGGATTTCATTTTGCAATGCACACACGGAAAAATTAAAGTGTTTATAGCCTGTGGCTGAGTAAAGGGCTCGCCATCAAATTTATGTGTGCTCCGTTGCCAGGTTCCACTGCGAATGTTTCCTTGAGGATAATGGAGGATCAAGCGTTCATGATATTGACACTGTAAGCGTGATGGAGGGTCTCAGCGGATATAAGTCCTCAATGGAGCACAAACAATAACTTCTCTTGCAGCCAGTGTCAGGGACCAATCAATGGCACAATAATAATAACAATCAAACTCTCAGGAATAAAATATGGATTACGTGCACTCTCCGTCTTCGGCTTGCGTCCGTGGATATGCACGCATGTGTCACGTTTTGTCAGTAAATGGAGATAAACCTCCAACTTTATCTATTGACGCTGGCAACCCACCATGCAATCAACACAGAGCACTCGCCTCAGTTTGCAAAATTAGAAGTGAAATTTTTGATTGTGCCATTAAGGAGGGCCCTCATTACGACTTGGCAAGGACAATTTGCATGCTCTATTCCACAGAATCTGAATGAGGCTCCGATCAATTATACTCATTATCCAGGCAACTGATTGGTATGTGGTCAGACGCACATCCCTGCACGAGGCAGTGATGTGGTTACCGGGCAGGCTAACAACTCGCATGCAGGGAAAAAATAAGAGAAACAAAAAAACATCACTTGAGCGGCTGGTCCTTTTCTTACATGTGTACAAACATGGTCCCCCCAGCGCGCACACACACACACACACACATAAGACAAAGAAACAATGCACGGGTAATGGGTGATGATGCCTCTGTACCAAGTTAATTAGCTTTTTAAAGCATCTTAAGTAGGGTTTCTTTGTTTTGCTGTTTCTTTGCTGTGTGCGTGTGTAAATGTGTTAATCCACCCAGGGTTCATATGCCTATTTACACTGATAGGGACATATGCACCCTTCATTATATCATCAGATATTGAATTCATGCAGGAGAGGGCATGGGAGTATAGTTGGAGTTATTATCACATCAATATATATATATATATATATATATATATATATATATATATATATATAAAATGATTCTTTATGTAAGAAAAACTCTTGAAACTGGAAATATAAACTGTAAAACCAGTGTAATGTAATGTGCCTTTATTTGAAATAATGGCTTTGCTCTGCAATGTTAAACTTCGAATGAAAGCAGCAGCAGCAGATAAATGACATTGAGTTACCGGAGAAGTGAATGTACTTCAACCTTCCTTCCAACACAATTGTGATGAAGGTTTAATGCAGTCAAATGCATAGACAATAACAGCTAGGTAATACAGCATGTCTTCAATGTGATATTTTGCAAGTTAGTATTATTTTTTATCAGTGAACTCATCAGGGAACCTCAGAGCAAGGATGTACTGAAACTGCTGGCAGCTGCTGGCAAACGTTAAAAAGGTTGCTCCCGCCCACACACTGTATCTGTACTGTAGATGAGAGACGCCTCATCCACCACCCAAGTTTAAATATGAATTATAACATAAGCGACCTGTGTTTGTCTGACTTTTTGTAGCTTTAGAGGAATCCCCCAGTGAGCCTCCCCTAACAGCCAGAAGAAGTGCTTGCGAACATAATGCCCACCGACACTTTGCCATCTTGAGGAATGCCTTGGCAGTTCTTAGGAAAGGCTTCCTTCGCCTTGTGGGTAGCCTAACCAGACAGCTTCCCTGCCACCGGCTCGGTTAGGCTGCGGGGCAATATTTGCTCTCATGAGTATCTCTGAGATCATGCTGCTATTGGCAGGTTAAATGACTGGACACCAGCCAAATGCAATGGCCCACCACGAATCAGCTCGCCCCTCTGGCAAATGCAATTCTGAGGATAAACAGTCAGAGTCGAGGCTGTATTTTAGTGTTCATGGAGAAAAAAACAAAAAATAGGTTGGCCTCGGTAATCAATGCTGGATTAACCTCTCATCAAAGAGATATTTGCAGCCTCAATTTAAGCTACCACCGCTCATGTTTTGTGCATTAAACCACAAAATGCCATGATTGCTTCGCCTATTTTGCGAGAGTTGTTTCTGTTGACAGAGCTATTAGTCTGAGAGATACCACAAAATTCATCATAGTCACCCTGCGGTTGTTTGACAAATTCATCATTTCATTACTTTTCCACAGAGGGGGGAGGGGGCAGGCGGAGGCATCGTGTTTGTAATAACATCGAACTCCGGGGGAAGAAAAGGGAACACTGTGGTGCTGGTAGGCTGTTTGGGTGTGGCGTTGAATGAACAAAAAACTCAACGGCCTAAACAAGGGCAGGAATTAATATGTAAATTCATGAGCGCTTGGTGAGAGGACCTAAAAAGGTTTTCATTATATCTTGATCAGAAAGCCGTTCATCTCCAGGCTCTCAATAAGTCTGGCCAACTAATTAATATCTGCTTATTGAGTACGTGGAAGTCATTATCTTGAATTCATTCAGATTATTTATCCGTCCGTGCTTTATAGAAAGGACACTTGGTGTGGGCCACTTTACCTCAGCAGGTATTGATTACAGTTGTATGGTGTTTGGGGCTTTTTTGGAAGGTGCCCTTTGTCAATAACAACAGATCACACAAACGTCGTTAAAGCAATACATTAATATCTCGACAGCCTCAACACAACTCCAGGCAGTCTGAAGCTATACTCCTTCTCTTCTTGTGAACATGAATCACAATCACTTTTCTTCTATTGCAATGCCCCCACATCAATACGGAGCCCACTCTCAAATGTAGATCTCAACTCACAGCACACACGCATCAGGACGAGAAACCTTGGCAACCGGCATACATACATTGATTGTCTGCAGCTAATAGTTTTGCTGCGTGTACACGGACACAAAAGGGGAGGCTGTCATTTGAAAATGTCTTTTTAAATAATGTTGCGATCACTGTTTTTCCCGTCTCACATTTACATAATAAATGCAGCTTTTAGCCAACTGGTATTTGGGAGCTCACACTCTAAATGTCACACGCTGGTGTGCGTGAATGGTCTCTGATTCGGATAATTTTGGACAACTTTAAAGCTTATTTTGATGGAAACACTGCATAACAACTGTAATTGGTTGCTTTCAGTATACATGAATGTAATGCAAAAATGATATTGACAGTGTTTTTAGGTTTGAGGTGATTATTAGGGGAAAATCACCTCAAACCAAAAAAATTCAAGTACAACTGAGAAAATACAGTGCATGTCGTGGAGGAACGAACAAGTTCAGTCGCTCATATTCACTGACAGGCATGTTATTGAGCTTATCGGCTCAGGAAAATAACGGACCCCAACTCTTTATACTTTGACGCAAAAGCAGAACGGTGAACATTCAACGCGGAAGTAATTGTCATTTACATTATAGCAATGGTAGTTTATTTCTATTGCACATTTAATGTGTGTACATTAAAAGTGCACACATTATGCAGAATGGCCCATTTTGAATATTGAATTAATAGTAGGCCGATATGATTAGATCACAATTATTGGTGCATTAAACCTCAATAATGTGTTCATCACTTTAGTGGTACAGCTGGTAAAGGTGGAGCTCATTTTAACTACTTTATTTAGGCTGTATACCAATTAAAAGTACATCGTAGTTTATAAATTGATTTATACTTTAGATTACATATCTGAATCAGCATTGTAGCCGATGTAACTAGTAACTAATATTGTCAAATAAATGTCGTGAAGATAAAAGTAAAATAATCCTGAAATGTAGCGGACCAGAAGTATAAAGTTAAATAAAATGGAAATGATCCACTGAAATAGATGTACCGCAAAATTGTACATAAGTACAGTACTTGAGTGGCGCAAATGATCTGATTTACATTTACATACACGGGCCAGGCATCCTGCTGGCAGGCCTCTGGCCGCATGCCTCGGCTCGGCTGCTCCATGTCCTCTGGCTCTGCGGGTGGTGCTCGCTAACCGGGGGTTTCCCCCCCCCGAACCCAGCGGAGGTAAGGGTGGGAAAAAAAGAAAGAAGTGTGACTTCTTATCTAATGGGCTGAGGCATTACAGTGAGATTGTGCAACTGATGGTGTTGTTCACACTTGTGTGCAAAGCCAAGCAAACATACAGTTGGTGGTTGGCAGGGTTGCGTGGGTTGTTCACACCTCGGGCTTAAATTTAAACCCACTGTACAGTAGTAGCCATTGTAGCCGCACTCCTTTATCCTGCAACTGATTACATTACTGCTGGAGACCATTCTCGGTTAGAAGCAAATCAGTGCACAGACAACTACATTTTATTCATTTGTTTTTTGTTTTTTTTAATGAAAAGGATGCTGCTGCAGCAGCAGTAGGGAGCACTAGGATGAAGGGTATCAAACCACCATGTCAAACTACAGATGTTTTTGACCCTTCAGACAGAGCCAGGCTATCTGTTTCCATCCGATTTCAGTATTTATGCTTCGCTAACTGTATCCTGGCTTTAGCCTTCTAATTAGACAGAAATAGCAGTGATATAAGTCCTCTCATCTAACTCTGGGCAGGAAAACAAATAAGTGTATTGCAAAGGTGCCAAGCTATTCCCTTAATGTGTCCCTTGCTTAGTCTAGCATAGCTTGAAGACTAAAAGCAAGTGGAAAAAAAGCTAGTTTTTCTTTCTCCAAAGTTACAAAACATGCCAAACAACACATCTAAAGCTAATTAAAATACATTATTTCATTTATTTTATCTGCACACAAACAAAAAACTTTCTTCTGCGTTTTGATTTTCATTTAATTTTTTCGTCGTCGTACCCTTTGTGAAAAGTATTTACAGTTAGGATTGGTTGTAGGTCAACACTGATAAAACTGAATCCTATGTAGAATGAAGGAAAATGCCGAACCTGTCCCGGAGCTTTTTCTGCCAGTTAAACGTCTCTGTCCTGTCTGCAGAAGTCAGACCCTGAATGGCAATATAGATTCCTAATAACCCTGTCTTCTTTTTAAAAGAAACGGCCAGGCTGCGAGAGAGAGAGAGAGAGAGAGAGAGAGAGAGAGAGATTGATGGAAAAAGCTGAGGGCAGATGCCTCTGCCTTTTTACAAAACAGATGTTTAGCTTGTCTAATGTCGAGGAGCTACGTGATATTTAGGATCTCCTCTGCCCTGTCTGCCAGGGCCCCTCAGGGTAGAAGCGTGGTGGGGGTTGGTAGGGATGGTGGGCAACACTTGCCGGAGACTGACGGGAAGCTTTATCTCGACATCTCTGTCACTCACCCACGTTAGACCTTCCCTCTACGTTCGGGGAGCTGTCATGCCAAGGTTTGCCTCTCAACTCCTGTGCGCCCCGCCGCTGCCCATCTTTTGTTACGTAACCCGCCGCCCCTATCACAAAGGCCCATCACAAACCCAAGCCTCACACACACGCACACACAGAGCACCACGCCTGGAATGAGATCCGACTGCTGTGAAAGCTCGCAGTATAGGGCGCTATATGGAATATGTGGTTGAATGAGGTCCTGTGTGGTGATAATACTGATCATACAGTGCTGGAGTCCAAAGCAATTTCCTCCTCTCTCTCCCTCCCCAGCACCTCCGCCTCTGTATTGGACATAACATCCTGAGACGGCGGAGATTGGTGGCCAGGATGCTGAATTTTTCATGAGGCAGAAAAGGTTAGATAAGATCCTCCCACATATTCCAGATAGTGCACTTACAGATCCGTCTGCCAAATAGTCAAAAATACATTTTGTAATGGCTCCGATTTTGAATGTGACCTCTTTCCTGAAAGAATGTTCAGAAATGAAATTCTTCTGGAGGGTGTCATCGCAACAGGGTATGGAAGTGGCACATGCGAGACAAGCCTGCCCATGATTGCTTGCATTGTGTTGTTTAGGCAGACGCATGACTCGTGAAATAAGGCACAAAATGCCCGCTGATACTTCATATTTCCATCAAGTTCAGTGTGTCTTTACCCACAAATTACAATTGGTTACTTGGCAATTCAAAGACAGAGAAATTACTCTGATTGTTGTGTTTATTATATTTTTTTCATCACAGAAGAGGAAATAAAATAAATACAAACTGACCTCAAAAGAATCAAACTGACAGTGTGGTTGTGTAAGTAATAGAAGGTGCTTGATCACGATATTAGGTTTTGTGTTTCACTAAATTGTAAAGATTGTAAGGATTTATTGTCATTGTAAAGATTTGTTCCTCAGTCTCTTATTGCATTTGATTTCATTTTAATTAGGCGTAGTTTGAGAGTGTGGATGCAGGATTATGTTGTGAGAAGGTTCCTGCTTTTCATGGTTGACGATAGAGAAATGTGTTACTTTTAAAACAGAAGCATCCCCGTGGTGATACTTCTGTTTTACTCAAGATGGTTAGTTGGGGAGAAGATTACAGGCTGAGAAACGACCGAAAGCACACAAGGAGGAATCCGACACAGAGATGGGGAGTCGGAGTCTTGATTTTAGGCCTGGTAAATGCTCCTCTGGGCTTTCTCCCGGCAGAGACATCTACAAATATTTCCATAATCACCAAATAGCCCAGTGACTGCCAGGCGCAAAGCCCAGATGTAGCAGACAACATGTTATAGCTCTTAGTCGTAAAGGTCAGTGGCTGCCTCCTCAAACATGGATAAAAAGCCATGCTGCCATTTCCAATTGCGTTCTCAACCACAGGTTGCAATCGTTTCTTGACAGGGATGAGCGTTTTTTTTTTTTCTTTCTCCACGGCAAAGACGAGATAACGTAGGAAGGCCGGAAGAGTGTCCGTCAATCAGACTTCCTGGCATTGTATATAGATCTGTTTTCACTTGGCAGGATTTTCATGCAATTTGGCGAGATTTGTTTTGGCACCGGATCATTTGAAATTACGTGCGTGCGTGCATCCAACATAATTATCTTGTTGTGTCGCTACCTCTGGTCATATTCTTCCACATCTTCTCCTTGCGGGCGTACAGTACCCCACCTAATCGACTCTAAGCTCAGCCTCTTACCGCCTCAGCAGAGGCACCTCCCACCGAGGACATGTTTTGACTTGCAGGTCAGCACTAAATTCAGCTTTCATGACACTAGCAATAATCAAGAAATGGCGTTCCATGTGTATTTAACTCTGCTAGTTGAGCTGACCATTAACTGGCTATGACTCACCACACAGTGACGTGCGCCAACTCTTTTGCAAATGGTGTTTAAATGACTTTTATTAGAGTGAGCCTTTCATGTTGCGGAATAGAAATGACCTTTGAGTGCTTTTCAGAGTTGTCAAAGCATAATGTGGGAGGGCGAGCTGATGGGTATGTAATTTACGGGGATGCTATGAATTTGTTTTCACGTTGGTGGCGGCAGAAAAGTCTGTAAATTCGGGAACTTTATGAAAGCTATTATTCACAATAGCTGCGTTTTCTCACAGCCCATTGGTAGGCAAAAACTGTTTCAATTTTTGATCATTCTTTTGAACAATTCAGGATGAATTCCGGTCCACAGAGCTTGTTACCAAAGTTCATTTTACCATATTAAGGATCCCTTTGATGATGGCTGGAACTGCCAAATCAAGAAAGTGCAGGTATTCCCCTCCTTGGGCACTCAAGGACATATTTGGTATAAGCAGGCAGAGGAGCTGGGCGAGAGTCCACACGACTCGTTTGATGACCCCTACAAACGTGCTCTGATAAATTTGTTGGTACGGTTTTGTGCGGTCAGGCAATGTTAAATGTAAAAGGTGAGCATTTGTAAACGCAGGACAGACACAGATCCTGTTTGTTATACGAGGCGATGTATGAAGGCTGAATAATGCAAATTTACTATTTATTATTATAACTTCATTTTGCATCCAGTTCCAGATTGGCAAAACAGCCAGGTTCGCTTCCCTGTAAGGCGAGCAGATCTTTTATAATCTTTTGTCTGTCCTTGCTCTTTTCTTGTAACAAACACAGCTGCTGTCCATCTCTTTTCCCAGTTGTAGACTATATCAGCTGCAGCTAATAAATCGTATTCTGTTGGCAACATGTCCAAAGGCCACACTGAAGCTGATGGCTATTGTCTGCTAAATATGCTCTCTGCAAGTCGCCTATACATACGTTGTACAACATCTTTGCCACACCAAAATCAAGTTGTTTGTGGTCCGAAAATACCAATGTCTGGACTTTAGCTACCTCAATGGTGGGTACGGGCAGTGGTGTAGAAAGTACCCAAAAGCCATACTTGAGTAAAAGTAAAGATACCTTACTGGAAAATGACTCCAGTAAAAGTGAAAGTCACCTATTAGAATACTACTTGAGTAAAAGTCTTAAAGTATCTGATATTTATTGTACTTAAGTATCAAAAGTAATTTTCTGATATTTATTGTACTTAAGTATTGAAAGTAAAAGTACAAGTAAATGCTGTTAATAAAAAAGCAAAGGGTCAGAATTTTAAGAATTATGAAGTTTATTCTTTTAAGTGCTGTGGCACCATGACCAAGGACATGGAGCTGTGTTGACAATAATTGGGTTGGCTGTGATCCATCCAGGAGCAACAATGTTCAACATAATTCTATACATTCTTTACATTCTATTAGAATGTAAAGAAGTTACATTGTATCAGAATGTAGCTTCTTTACATTCTAATAGAATGTACAGAAGCTACATTGTATAGAATGATTCGATTGAAGTTGTTCCTTTTTTAAATGTTTTAGACGAGCCACTAATCACTTTAAAAGAGTGATTATAGCTGATTTAACTTACAGACATGAGATTGATCTTCTCATGTCACTCTCGTTATACAATGATATAAATTCATCCCCGTTTTATTGATATGTTACGAAAAGTTGCTCCTCACTTTTCGTGCGTTTTTCCTGCAAAAGTCCAGCAACATGAGTCTGTTTTCGCTTGTTACATGCATACTGTCTTTCCAAAATAAACTTCCATCTTCACAGGAAACAACTAAGTAGTTTCATCGCCTAAACCTTAGTTGTTTCCTGTGAAGA
>NW_022280041.1:6149107-6272068 GCF_004355925.1 Anarrhichthys ocellatus | reverse complement strand
CCTCACTTTTCGTGCGTTTTTCCTGCAAAAGTCCAGCAACATGAGTCTGTTTTCGCTTGTTACATGCATACTGTCTTTCCAAAATAAACTTCCATCTTCACAGGAAACAACTAAGGTTTAGGCGATGAAACTACTTAGTTAGGTTGAGGAAAAGATCGTGGTTTGCGTTAAAATATCTACGGAAGTGGCGTTGCTTAAGTACGGAAGTCACGTCACAAATGAATCAACATCGGCTTCTCGTTTCACGCACGGCACAAACTGCGGCCTCCTGGAGGAAACACCAGTGTTTGTTTGACCCATCCACCTCTCCTCATCCCACCCGTCCTGTGTGGAATTCTGCTCGTGTTGTCGCTCGCTAGCTATAGCATATAGCATCCTGGGCATCACTGGGAATCTAAACACCGCGGCTTTGAGAGCACTTGTTTTGCGCATTAACGTGATTAACCAGATTAACCAATGATTTAACTGATTCACCAAACCTGCTTGCTTGCAGTCTCTGTTCCACCACAGTCCCCGACGCTGGTCTCATGATTCATTTTGTTTCTAAAGATAGATTTGATTTTGTAGCGAGTAACGAAGGTTTCAGGGGAAATGTATCGGAGTCAAAGTATCAGTTTTCTTTGTAAGATGTAGTGAAGTAAAAGTAAAAGTCAACAGAAATATAAGTAGTAAAGTACAGATATCCAAAAAAACGACTTAAGTACAGTAACGAAGTATTTCTACTTCGTTACTGTACACCACTGGGTACGGGCCATGCACTCCACGATCACGAGCGGCCAATGCGTCGTGACTTCACTGGTGTCACGATGGTTGTGAACATCACTGTTTCAATTTGCGTGCGTGTCGTATTGCTTGTGACAATCGCACCGGTGTGCCTAATTGCTGGTGACGTCACTTGCGTTGTTTTTGCTTGCGACACCGCTCATGTCACTCGGGGTTTGTGACATCGCCGACGTCGTGTTACTTGTGATCGCTGCACTTGCTCGAAATGTCAGATGCACGCGTGTGTCCTTCCCCGCTGCTATCAACTGTATGCTGTTTTTAGAAAGAAGTACAACTTCCATAAATAATTCATGTTTACGACTGACAGTCTCAATATGGTGCCTGAAAATGATACGTTTATGAAAAGGTTTTTTTCTATCTGTTTTTTTTTTAAGAGTGTTACTCCTGCTTATCTTTCTTATTTGGACAGTGGAGTCCCTCTTTCGATCACTTTGGCTATACGTGGCCTTTTCAAGTCCCATGGGGGTAATCACAACATTTCCCAGTGATGCTGGCTTGGCTAAGCACTTTTAATACACAAATCAATTTTGCATTACCCCCTTCTGTCTGTGAGTGCTCATGGTGTGAGAGCCATGAAAAATTGATGGGCCTTAGCATGCAGATTGCAACCCCCAGTGAATCTTAAATCTGGCCTGGCCTTATTTTTAACAGGACAATGTCAAAGGGGTGGGGTGTCTTTCTTTCTTTTTCTTTTTTTTTTTTAAACTTGGGTTGAAAAGAAAGACAGCTGCTCCAGCGGAGAAACTATGTTAAAGAGGCACATAATGAAAAGGTATGATGTGTGAGGAAAAACTAAGTGGAAAAAAAAGTTTTCAGAACCCCAGATGACACACACACACACACACACAAACCCAGAAAACATAAACAAGTATTCTTCCCGTATTAAACTTCAATATGATGAGCAATATCTTAAAGAGCATTTGTTTTTGCCACAGCAATTATCATGTCTCATTTGGCGAGCCGCTCCGTATTTGACCAGCTGATGACTTGACTGCTGAAAGAAATTATAGCGCACATAATTAGCTTTCACTATGAAATGAAGCTATCATGGGAGAGAATGAGGAAATTTCACACTTTGGAAATTACATTTTGCAAGGTGCTGCGTCGATGTCCTTGAGTATAGGCACATTAAAAGCCTCTTTCTCTCTCTCTCGCTCTCTCGCTCGGACCCGTCTTTGACATGTACAGACAGAAATCTGCAGCGAACAGCGAATTGAACAGCAAAGAGTCGTCTTGAGGATCTAACCTCTACAATTGTGAATGTAATGATTTCGTTCAGTGCTACAACAGAGGAGATCTCCTCATTTAGTCATTGCTATGTAAAGATGCAGCATTAGTAATCCAGAGTCATTCTTTTTCAAGCATGACTTTGACATTTTACGATGTGAAATTTCACTGCGTCACAATCGGTGTTGAATAAACATTAAAATCACTTAATATTGTTTATCCATAGCTGTGTTCAGGTATGTGAACTTTCAAAAAGTACATTTTCTTTTTATTCAAACAAGCTAAAGTTATGTTTAGAACTTGTAAAGTAAGAAATTTGTCCATGTTTGAGGCCTAACGTTGCATTTTCTCACAAAAAACATTTGAAAGGGCATTAATAAATTCCATTTTTGCATTGTTTACATCCACGTTTGCTGTCTCGCAGTCTTAAATACTCGAATGTGTGCGTTGCTCAGTAACTGCAGATAAAAGGTTATAGTATGTGGAGCAGAAATGCACGGTGCAGTACACAAATGTCTCTTCACAATGTAAATGCCAGACATGCCCATACGAGGAAGTTGCATATGTACAGAAAATGTAGAATAAGTAAGAAAACTGTAAATTGAATACAGTTTCCTCCGGCTTAGCTCGCATGGAGCTGAGCAGTGTGCTGTTTGCACAGGGTGCTATGAACAAGTGTAGCATGCAAACATGCTGACTTTGCATACACTACTGTTCAGACCGACGTTCAACCTTTAGCACACCAGAAGACATGTGCACAGATCTCAAACCGGTCTACCTGACTCCAAAATAACAGGACGCTGCGTCCGACAGTCTCTCTGTGGAGAAAGGGGCTTTGTTGCCATGACAATAGTAATGTTGCTTCAATGGCAGAGATGTTAAAGATGGGAGGGTGTGTTGCATTTTCATATGCAGGTGCTATGCACAGAGGAGAAGTGATACAGATAATGGAATCAATTTCCTGTGATTTCTGAAGCAGAGAGCTTGCTGAGACAATAATAAAGGAATTAAATGAGCTAGCGCTAAACATAACCCACCGGTTACCGACGGCTATTTGACTTCAGATTGCTACTTAGCCGGTAGAATTGGGGGGGGGTGGAAGGCAGACTTCTGCTTTCATTTTTCGCTGTGATTCCTTATAAACTCACTCTTACATCATGAGCAGAATGCACAGGGGGCTTCTGCATCTTTGCGGGCCACATTTGAAAGAATTGTAGAGGCAGGCTTTTTACCCTCAAGACAACAAGCTAAAGCACCTTGTGCTAAAATACAGATCTGTAATTGACTCGGTGATAATGTTCCCTATTTAACGCATGGCAGACTCGCAGGTCGTGTTATTGGTCGTACAGTGGCAAGTAATCTGATCACTTTGCTGCTGTATTTGGCTATCTGGAACTTTGTTGCAGGTCAATGACAACGATTTTCTTACTGTCTTGCCGGATCAATACTAACGTGCTTATGTTGTACTTTTGACCTGCCCTGGCCTTGTGAGCAGCGATGTCCTCGCATAAAATACCACACATCTGTCCGGATTAAATTTCTCTAAAGGCTCAGTTGTGCACACTTATTATTGAATCTGGTTTCAGCTCAAAGCAAAGAAGTATAGACACTGCAAAATGCTACTCAGAATGTGTGCGACTGTGTGGAAGTGTGTTGAGATGTACCTTCATGGATTTGCCTTCATGCAGTATTTGTGCTTCACACCAGCACCAGCATCCACTTGTGCCAGGATCTGTCTCCGCACGTCAGACTGCATACTTTGTTGTTGCAGAGAGTTCTCCCTGTTGTGTCTTCTCTGAATGTTCCTCTCTGTGAGCATTAGCAGAGAAAGATAAGAGACAGACAGGGTGGTAGCCTTTAGTGTGACAGCACTAATCTAAACCCTTTTTCATGATCTTCTACATCTTTTTCTGTTTGGCCTTTTTTTTTTTTGCAACCTTTCCAGTAATTTCATTAGCTGTCTTCCATCTTCTTTATCAAGCTAATATACCGCGGCTGTAGTCTGTTTTCTTGTCTCCTACACTGCAATTATCTTTGTGCTATCTGGAAATAGCAGAGTGAAAACTATCTGCCTCCTCCTCCTCCTGCCAGGCCTAAATCCTGCAAAGACCAATTCGGGTGCTGCAATAAATTTAGCTCGCCATTATGAAACACCGACTCAGTTGGCTGCAAGGTGGCTCGGTTTCCCATCGCTGGACGGTCCCATTGATTGGACGATCCGCTGAACATAATTTCAGACGTGTTGAAAGGGACATTAGCTGCCCGCGCAAGCTGTTCCGGGGAATATTGGTCCTCTTCATCAAGTCAAAGTGGCTGGGCCGCCAAGAAAATCCTCTCTCAGTCTGCTCAGTGAGCTGCATTACAGCAACTTATTCTACGGCGGATGTTGTGTTGCATACCCACACGTCGCTTCAAGGTGTTATTAGTGTAGCAATTAACAAAACCGAAGCTAGACGGCACGGTTGGAAGTGAAACGTTTTCTTCACCGTTATTTTTTTCTGTTTTCGAGCATGAAAATTTCAATAATTAAAAAGGATTCTGGTGAATTGGGAGGTTTCAAAGCTTTTGTGCTTTCAAAATAGAATTTTTGGCTTGAATTTCCATCAGGTTTCGACTTTCCTACATCGGTTAAAGATGCATTACATGTCACAGTATCCATGTTATATCACCTAATTGATTTCTTCATCTAGGCAGCGCTGCCAGCAGAAAATATAATAGACGTAAAGTAGTTACTGAATAATTCTGAATCCAGGACTAGCTGGGCAGTTCATTTAGCTTTATTTCTTCAGGAACTGTCGTTAAGACCAATAACAGACACCTGAGAACAAAGGATGGTGAATTAAAGATATCAATAGGTCTGTCACATATTTCTTTTGCATGTTTATCCATGAGCTTAGGGATGCATTACCCTGTAAAAACTCCGCAGTTACTTTAGTTCTTTCCTTGTAAGTAATGGTGAGGTCATCAGGAAGTAATGAAGCAGGGCTTTGGAAAAGGGGGATATTAAAATAATAACTGATATGTAGGAAAAGTAATGATTAATTAGTGGTTATGAGCTATTAAGCAGCGGATTCGCAATTAATTAAATAAAATTCATCAAGAAAGTGCTCAATATGAATTACATATGTAGGAACTAATCCCTTTGGTTCATTCATGTAGCATCTAGCAGCATGTTCTCAAGTAACATATTATTATTGTTAATGTTAGTTCCTGATTTGTTCCTGTTTACTGGTAACTACTCTAGATTTTGTGTATCTTATTATAAAGGCTTACTGGTTGGGATTTAATGCTTCCTATGAAACCATTCTAAAAACATTCAGAGGAACATTTTCCATGAAGTCAGTCAATAGGATAATGTTGCTCCTCGTGTGTGTGTGTGTGTGTTATACATGTGCTCTATTTCTATGAGCATGTGTGTCTGTCTGTTATCGAGACAGGGGAAAGGAAAAATGGTGAAGGAGAATGGGCGAGATGTGAGTGTCCCATCTATGAAAGCGCCATTAAATTGTCAGTTATGATGGATGTTCCGCCTTTTCTGCATTAACTGGTACATTAGAAGTCATTAATTCTTCAGGATGTGCACTGGAGATCAGAGCCTCCCAGGGGGTCTCGCCGCCTTGATAAAGCAGGGAGGGAGAGAGAGAGAGAGGGAGAGGGAGAGATAAAAGAGGGTGGAGTGCACTAGCTGAAAGAAGAGAGCTGGAGAGAGATCCTTGCAGTGTGATGACCGTTTTTGATTGTGATGCCTGCTCATTTTCTTCCCAGTGGCCTTGAGCAGAGAGACTAAAGCGAGGGGGCGACTCTTTAACAGCCCGTAATGGACATCTCAGTCGACGCCTTTTGTTCCGTCCAGAAGAGCCAGAAAACACAATTAGCACTTTTTTAAAAACAGAAACAGATACGTCGCATGCCGCCTCCTACGGCTCTCAAGCATGCTTTTAAGATCACATAGTACTCATGTCCTCTCCTTCCACTGTGCTGTGTTCGTTGCACCTGGAAAAGGGCACGTGAAACCTGGAAAGATAATAAACAGCACGTTTTATTTTTTTCATCTCATGAATTAATCCTCAATTACACGGCGGGGATGTTTTCCATTATGTTTTCAGAAAACAGCTTAATTAGTTAACTTAGTTTTTCATGAGCATTAGATGTGGATATAGTGGGATCAGTGGAGTCACGTCCCTCCTCGCATCCTTTTATAAATTGTCAAACCAGAAAACAACTTTTCACTGCCAATTAAACAACAATTACTGGACATGGCGCACTGGGATGGGTGACTAGGAATTGTTCACAACATTGCTAATGCGTATCTCTCCTTCTCCCACACACACAGGCCACTGTGGTTTTCACAGCAGAACCTTGAAAGTAGACGAGCACTGAGCTTGAACTTCATTAAAAGAAATAAGAAGGAGCAAACTAATAGGGGTTGAGCATTTCTCTTGCCCGCCACTGAAAACTAAATAACGCCCTGATGATTTGAAAATGTTCTTTTGGCTCCTTGTGATTTCATCGTTGTGACCTGCTACAAGAGCGACCCCGACCATCTGCTGTGTTTAAATGCTGTAAACATGTTGAATTGGGGGGGGGGGGGGGTCAAGAGAGACAAATGGGGGAAGTAAGCAGCCATCAGTGTCCCACAATCCCCCAGTGTTGTTCCAGTCGACCACAGTCACCGCCAGGTATTTATCATGCCCTGACAGCAGGTCAGAGGCAAGTCGCACAACTATTGTTACTGCCCTCCGTATTTGCTGTTACACTTTCCTGGCTCAGGCGGCAGCTTTTTTTTTTTACAGTTGTTTTTTTTTTTTTTTAATTAATACCCCCTCAAATACCAGTGAAAGTCCATGAAAGTTATTGGTTTTCAGCTTGCTCACCTACATCAGGCTGGTGTCTGTGGGTGTCTCCGATGTCCTTGTAAACAGTTCAGTCATTTAGCCATGTGGCTTATGCATTGGCATAACTACAAAATATACAAAATAACATCATCTGCCAAAATACTCTTTAGAAAATACAGAATTTCATTCTAGCTCATAAGTGGGCAAAAAGGTTGAATCTCCATTTCCACAGTACAAAAAGCTAACTCCAATGTTCCTGCCGTTAACATTAACACCTCATTTAACCAAAAGTTATCTATAAAAACAGTGGTAATCCAGTGTGCTCTACAAAACTGGTTTGAAGCCCAGCTCTCGTGTTTACCCCTCTCGGACTGGATGATTCACATCCTTATAATGAACTACGACTGAATGAATCTTCTACTTTTGTTTTATCTACAATTTTATTGGTTTGGGTTCCTTTTATTAAATGGTATCATTTGAATTTCGGCAGCCTCGGTCATGATTGTTAAAAATCGAAGTCGGACTGTGTATCGGATCGATAAATTGACGCCAAATGCGAAAAGCAGTAGCTACATGGAGACCCACGGCGATTCAATCCAAGTTCGATCTTCATCGGCTGATCACATGGAAAGCTTTTTCACGCTGAAATCCATTTTTCCATCCCAAAAAATTGTAGTCAAACTCCTAAATCCCGTAGTTCAACTCCTTTCTCATTCGCCGTGGAAGTCCCCAATTTATAAACAGTGCGAGGCTTCAGTTCAGACAACTGTCTTCAGTCACCATTGCTCGTTTTCACCAGTGATAACAGCCTCACTGGGTCACACCTTTACTTTAGCTCTCATCAGCAGAAAAGCCATATGGTCCAGAGCTGAATTTTCCCACCAATTAAAATGTGTCAGAAATATTTCATATCTATTACGCAGAATGAATTTATCCCTGTGAAACTAGATCTTTTCCCCTCACCCCTCTCTTCCCCTTATTTAATCCGTCGTCCGCAATGTAGTAGCAGCATGTAAAAGGAAAGGAAAGCCCTCCCAGTGATTGTGTGTATGTGTTGTTTTCCCTCTCTGGTTCTTGTCTGATGATGATCGTGGCTCACCCCGGGGGCGTTAAGCGTGCCTAACCTTCACTCCATTACTCCACTTCAATGCAGCCCACACATTTCGAGCACAGAGTTGAATGGACAGGGGCCCCTCTAAACACTAAACCCTCCACTGAGCTGGCTGACCTGTGGCAGATTTCTCTCATCTCCCAGGACCCTCCTGGAATACACACTGGGCCTGATTAATTACTCTTAAAACAAGTGGGATGTGGGTGGTTTGTAATTGGCAAGTGTCAGCATCCAGTGAAAGATCACTCGTCTTGAAGGCACGTGTGTCTGCGCCTCCCAGTCATGCTTTCTCTCCTCAGCCGGCTGATTTCTATGCCGCTGCGCATCCCCACTGTTTTATTCCGCACGTTCTGAATTTATTTAAAACCTCGACTTTTCGTAATGACGGAAAAAAAAAAAAAAATAGAATCCGGATATTGAGGTTGTTAATCTGCAGGGGAAAAAAATAAGCTTTTTTGTTGCATAAGCATAAAAAAAGGCTGTTTAAATTGCAAATACAAAACAAATTCATGTAATACACAGAAAGAAGGGGGAAATGAAACGCACAGGCAGTTGTTTGAACTTGTTGCTGCAAATTGGCCATTCAGCGTGCCCAAGCAACTTGGAAAACTATCTCAACGTTGAGCCATGGCGTGATCTCAAAGCGAGTGGGTGGATTGCCATATATTACAAGTGGCATATCCACTGACATGAGGCAGCCAGAATACAGCCGCTCTGTTTCCAATTAGAATCCAGCACGAACGTAGCCAGTAATTACATTGAACCATGTTCGGGGAAACTGGACAAAACGACTGCTAATTATTTTGTGCATCCACCTCGAGATGTTTTATTTTGAGATGGAATTCCTGCTTAGCAATTCAACAACATGGCTCCTCTGGGAGCTTCTCTGTTTGCCATATGGATGAGTGGAAGTTGTTGTACTTGGTACGATAAGGACTTGCATAGATGTGCCCTGAAACTTGCTGCCTTGAGAATGTGGGACAACCATCCGTGGAAAATGTGAAATAGGTTTCCCCCTCCGCACGAGGAGGCAGGACAAGAAGGGGGGTGCTGTTTAAGTCTGTGTTCATTGGTTCATCATTCTCAATAAAGTCGTGCGTCCGATACCCTTTTCAGGGGGGATGTGTAATTACAGCTCATTCAGGCTGATTATGCAGGGGCACAAGATGGCAGGCAAATAATAAAGGAGGTTTCACTTTAGCTGTCACGTGTCATCTTGCTGAAAGACGAGAGGAAACACAAAACTAGGGAGGACTGGGTTTCAAAAGATCTATATGAGACACGCCAAGTACATCAAGAGCGACCTTAAACTTTTAAAGGGAAAGATATTGGAAATGGAATTACGAACTGTCACGAGCGAAAAGCAGTAAGTCATTTCATTTCCCCCCCGTGGCCATTCGTGGCCTTTGCAGTGACTCTAATATTAGAAAATATTACTGCAAGAATTATTTTCTGACATTCAAATGTTATTGCCTCCACCAGGATGTGTGTGTGTTGCTGCTCCCTTGTTCATTTGGATGGTTGACAATTATGACAGAAACAGAGAGACGTCGTTGGGGGTTCTGTTGTTGTTTTGAAGCTCGTAACCCCACAACGTCCTACTGGCCTAACTGTGCAGCTTCTTGGACAGACCATAAATGTATCAATAATTGAGTGTCTTACTAAAAAGGGTGGGGTGTGGGGGGCACTCAAATTGTTATGGGTTGTCATTACCCCCCCCCCCCCCCCTCTCTCTCACACCAGCACCACAAATCCCTTTTTCCCCCTCAGCGGTGTCTTTCTTCCTCTCCAGCAGGAAGTGCCGTGATATGGAGACGTCTCTCAGGAGCTCAGTAATCCCACTATACCCCAGTCAGTGTCGTCAGCTTCACAGGAGCTCTTACAAAGTGTCACCACTGAAAAGCCACAAGGAAGCAACCAAAAACAAAGTTGACTTTGGAATATTTTGATAAGATGTTTAGGATCAATGGTTCTTTGCAGAGTTTGATTTGTCATCAATACGTACTGGGAAATGCACTAACCTTCAGAGTGCTGCAGGATTTCTCCTAAAACACAGCAATTAGTCAGCGTTTTTGCACCTCCGGTGATTACCTCGTCTCAAAGTCAACAGTTTTTTTTTAATTAGGTTTTTGGTTAGATGTCTAAAATTCAGTCTGTGGTAAACACAAACGTAATCGATTTTAACGTTTTGTCAGTAAATACCCCACTCGTGTGATGTGGACACCTCCTGTGAATTAAGAGGTTTATTGAACTTCATGTGTCAAAAAAAAAATGAAAAATTATTATAAATTATGACTAAAATGGTGGAATTCACATTATAGTCCGATTTTGTATCGATGTATCATACGAGCATAGTTTGAAAACCTGAACAAAAACAAAAATCAGTCATTTTGAAAGTATTTTTTGACTTACAGTAATTAAGGAAAGTCCGAAATGCCGACTCACACATACAGGACATGGGAGCCAGCCACTTTAATCAGAGTGTTCATCGAGCTGAACAAATATGCAAATACTTGAGTGCTGGTACATCAACAAGTCAAGCGTTAGTAATACAATGTTGTGTCTAGACACAGCATTTAGGGTTGTTGTTTTTTCCCTTTATTTTGTTCGGGGGGTTGGTTGGTCAGACGTTCAATAATTAATAGCTGTGTTTTCCATTTTCTCCTTTCTTGTGTGTTCTTGGTTTCAGAGCCTGGCGTAGAAAGTCTTTCTGCTCGTGTGTTATCTTCAGCTTGTATTGCGTCAGGGAACCGTGTGAAAACACCTTGCTGTTAAACACACACGGCCGTGACTCACTCTCATGTTGGTCCACACTGCTGTCATCGTTTGCAAAATGGTAGAAAAAAGGGTTCCACATGGACTCTGAGTTCTCTTTGAGTTTGAGGCTTGCGGCCAGCCTCGCCCCTCTGACCTCGCTTGACAGGAGGCCATTTTGTTTCTCTCACATATGCGTCAAGATCTTCTATTTTTTTGCGCTTCGCCGTCTCTCTCCGTGTGTCTACACTGTGTCACGGTGGTCCTCGCATGTTTGCTGGAGCATGAAATTCTGTCGTTACAGACAGCAGGACTCCGGTACAGTACCTGGTGTTTGACAGCCTCTCACACCGTCTCCGCATTTGATGACAGTGCTTCCGTGCCAGCCTCTGTTTATTGGTATTTCCCCACGCATACAGATTGTGCCTGCGCGCCCACCCCGCCCTCCCACCTTTTCAAAAACTGTCAAATGTGGAGTTTTGTAAGGTGAGACTTGCACACTCCCACCATCACCGTGGTTGTGCGTGTTTGCGATGGTTCTATACATATTTGGAGGAGGAGGATTCCTGTTTGTTCGTTCTCCTTACACCCACAGAGACTTGTTGTTTTCAAACTGCGGGGGCGGTGGCGTCTCCCTGAGCTCACCCTGCAGTTCCAGTTACCTCCAGCAGCAGCCCTGCTAGTGAGTCAGTGGGTCAGGGGGATTCCTGTCATGCTGCAGCGTCCAATTACTTGTCTTTCGCACGCCCAACCTTCCTCTCATGAAGCTTTGTTTTACCAGCGCCATTCCCTGAAAACATGTCTCAGCTACACCAAACCTCTCAGTGGAAGGGCTTTTTAGGAGCCCACTTTGCCCTCCCTCTTCCTCGCTTGTTTCTTGCCTCCTCTTCCTCCTCCTCTGCCTCATTCCCAGAATCCTCCCTTCTTCCTACGCTGCCTGTGTGTCATCCCTCTGTTCTAATGAGAGGCAGGGATCAGCAAGGCAGACCCCTGGAGTTTGACAGAGCTACCTGTTGTGCCTCCACATTTCTTCCTCCATAGCTTGCTCACTCTCTCTCTTTCTCTCTCTCTCTCTTCTTCTCTCTCTCTCTCTCCCCCTCCCTAAACACCAGAGCTGTCGACTCCTGGCAGTTTGATTCTAAACTGTTCCCCCGTGTCGGGAGTAGCTGCCATGACAGAGAATAAAACAAGTGAAATGTTGAGTTTGTAGTGAACAATGTGAGGATTGACTTCCTCTCTACATGGTGTGTGGAAGGCCAGAATATTCCTTTTCTTTACCCATTCAGTCTGGGAGCGAGCGACTCTTTGTGTTTTGTGGATTCCTGTGAAGGAAGTAGTTCAACATTTTGGGAAATACACTTATTTGCTTTCCTTCCAAGACTAAGTCGAGAAGATTCATGAGAATCTCATGTCTCTGAATCAAGTACAGACCTGTAGCCAGGACCAGATTAGCCTAGCATAGCATAACAACGGAAAGCAGGGGGAAACAGCCAGCTAGCCTGTCCCTGTCCAAAGTTCAGAAATATGCCTACTAACACCTACAACTGACCATGTCTTCTTCCATTAGATATTTCCATGGCCTACAAACGTAAGACAAACGAGAATTAAAAAAATAAAGGGCAGCATTTCCGGTTGCCAGATGTGGTCAGTTAGGAATAAGAACAGTAACAGGTTTTGGTCTTGGTACGTGATGCCACAAAACATGGCAACCTTACTATGACGACAAGGCTATGTACTGTGCATTGCATCCAAGATGTGTTGTCATGGCCAGGCTAGCAGTTTCCAGCTGCTATGTTTTTTTTAATGCTAAGCTAGGCTAAACGTCCTGACACCTGCTCTCTGACTAATACAGACTTTTGCATCACACAGAGCTGTTGTCGGACCATGTTTAGGCTAGCATTAAGACATCCTGTAGCCTGGTGTTGTCCAAAGTTCGATGAAGGGGATGGAAGCCTATCAACAGCTCTAAAGCTCAATGATTAACACGTTGTTTCTCACATGTATCTCATTTATTCTGTACACAAACAAAAACATAACACTGACAATTTGGTGGTATTTATGGCTAAACAGCAGTTTATCTATGGGCAATGTCTATTTCTTTGACACACAGCGTAGTGCAGTTGCCTGGTTTGGCAGCAGTCTGCCTTTACCAAGAACCAAGACCAAAATCTGAGCTCACCTAACTGTGGCATCTGGCAAGCAGCGCTACAGCCGAAGATACTGAGAGGATGAACAGAAGTAGCTTCAACACACGACCCATAACATGTTAATCCATCCTGCTCATACACTTAATGGAACCAACATGGGACTGATAGCAATCTTCTCATCTCACTCCTAAAAAACTGTTTCCCGAAACTGTCCATCTGTTAATTTAAGTGTACAACCGAGCAAAGGCTCTCTGGTTACATTCTTGATAGCAGAATGAAAGAAAAACTATTTATTTTCAAATTAGCTGCAAAAACACACTTTGGTGTCGTGCAAAAAGTTGTCTGTTGGATCGTGCTCGTGTGAAATTCCCGAAATGTCAGCGCGACAGTGAGAAGTCCTAAAGTAGCATGAAATGCAAACAAGCTGTAGGATTCAACTCCCACCTCCCTCTTTCCTCAACACTTATTCACTCACACATCACAGAGACCGAGAAATCACTCCGCAAACTGTGTCACACGCTCACCGTTTTAAGCCACCACAGGTATAGCCACGAGAAAAAAAAACTTCTCAGCTGAAATGCTATTTAATAGGTTTTTTTTTTTGGCTTACCAACAGTTACCGTGGCAACCATATAATGAGTGACAGCAGGGGCTTATGAGCAATTATTTCTGTCTGGATATTTCCAGTATTTCTGTTGATCTACTTCAGGTCAAGTCAGTTTATCTTTCTTACTTGAACTGCGACACATCACCGGCCGAGCTTTAACTAGCGTCAGTGTGCAGTGAAGTCAACATGAGGTTCCTATTTACTGTAAGAATTCAAAATAAGATAGCAGAGGTGTACAAGTTGGTGCCACGGCACAGCAACGTGTTTACCAACTTGCTTTCAGTGGTGCCCTTGGCAACTTTTTCTTCTTTTCATTCTTGTCTGTGATTTCGTCTCAGAGAGTTTTTTTCTTTCAACCTAAAAGCTTCTAATTTGATTCTTAAATACACAAAATAAGAGCTGTGATATTTATTTAGACTCCTTAAATTGATTTGTATTCAAAGTGAAATGCCACTCTGTCCTTTTTATGGTAATGCATTTATTTACTCTGTGTTTGCTTCGGTACATTGTTGTGATATACACAAAAAAAGCAGCAGAAACATGAATCGGAAAAACAGAGGAAAGAGGGAGAGGAGACAGTGAGGAAGAAAAAGACAGACAGTGACTTCTCATGCTCTCACTGTTCAGCTCACACGCCTCTGTCAAGTAGGTCAATGCGACAGGCTTGACTGATTTCTCTTCTGTAGTGTTTTTGTTCAGGCTCTCGCTGAGTAGGTGCCACGGCGGATTCACCTGTTTGATAAAGCTTACACAAATGCAGAGTGAACTGCGCGTCTCGTCCTGTCCGCGGCCAACGCGATCCTTCTTCGTGTATCGGAAAAAAAACAACTGAAAACATTCGCTAAATCATCAAGAACTTTAAACACCCGTGATGAAGTTCATCTGAAGTTCATCGGATGCCATGGGGACATATGGTGATCTTTAAGCTTGAGTGCTTTATTTTTTTTTTTAGGGACAAATAATCTCCATGGGGACCAGCTGAGCCATTGTTATTGAAATCATCTTCCCTCACAATTGTACATTTTTTGCAAGATGTCGAGCATAATGACTTGTGCCCTCCACTTCACGGGCCCCTCTTCCTGCACACTCGTCTGCTTCAGAAGGACTCATAATAGACTTCATTAGACTTGTATTGAATAAGCTCTGAGCCAGTGTAACTTAGCCTCACTGTGTGTATGTTCCATTAGAGAATTAAAGATTAATTGGCACATTTTTTTTTCTCCCCGGTTTAAAGCATTGATTAATTACAGTGAGGAATCACTGGTGGATCCAGAAGATTGATGTGAGATTCGCCCCCTTTTAGATAGCTATTGATTTTGATTTGCTCAAAAAAAAAAAAAAAAGCCTGTCTTTTCTTCCCAGGAGGGGCAGAGGCTGTAAAAAAAAGCTTGAGCAATGTGCCAGCCAGCTCTAAATTACAAACTTGTACAGCATAGCTTAAAATATGAGCGTTGTGATTTAAGATTTGCTTTAGTGGGCAGCAAGGGATCGTACAAAAAGAGGTTACCAATGGCAACAAAGGATCAGATACTATAGTACATCAAAAAAATCTTTATTCAAATTAGGCATTAGCTCGGCACAGGAAGATTTAATGTAGCCACTGTTACTTTTTTTTCCATATAAAGGGACTCTTGATTTTCAAATCAGACTGTCTGCAACATTTCTATTTCAAGATGCAAGTCTGTCTCCTCTGTAGCTTCAGTTTATGTCATCTCCTGCTGCCCACGAATGATGCGCGTACAGTAGAAAAGAGGCAAAGACGAAGACAATTGTCCTTTTTTTGTGGTTGTCACACTTTTTTTACTGTTCAATCTCGGTCTCAGTCACAACAAATCGGAGCGACTGAAGCATTTCATCTGTTGGAGACAGAGGGTTCTTCATTATTTGTGCGCCACTGGGAGGTAGTCTTCCAAACACGGGATTATGCCTATTGTGATCTGCCTAAGCACACCGTATTAGCCATATTTTCGTGAAATCGCATGAAAGCCACTTTGAAACGCGGGATGCTTCTGATATGCCTGTGTCAAGGGAACATGCACTGTATCTGTGAGCCCGTGATCTCAGATTCAATTATGGTTCCATATTAAATGAGATATCTTGGCTGTAAGAATCCCAGATTGTAGCGCTTTGAAATGGAAAAGGGAGTAAAGCATGAGACCTATGTGTGATCTGCCAAAAAGACTTGCTTCAAACAGATTTGCGACGCCAGTCGCTGTAGACTATTCATCCTTTTTTCACTGCAAGCACAGGTATATTTAACTTTGCATGACAATGGAGGATAGATATGAGGTGAACATACATGGGACTGTGTCGATGGAAAATTGCAAATACACAGCTGCTCCGGGTGTAAAATCAGAGCATAAGCTTGTATTTGGAGGCCTTGGCACTGGGCTCAACAGGACTGGCTGGGTGGTTCAGACTTTCATAAATATCTTCTTTCTTGTCTGCCCTCCTTTCATTCCCTCCCTTTTCCTTATTTCAGTGCTTGAAAATAATTGTTCACTGACACAACTCCTCCACCGAAAATACTCTTTTCTTTCCAGCTTCTGACATATCTCTAAGTTTCAAGCGGATGTCTGCCAGGCCCACCATCCCGAACCTGTTGAACCCAATCAATGGAGCTAAGATGGACCATTGGTTGCGGGTCACGTAAGCTATGCTGGGGGAATGTTTGTCTCTGTGATTGACCTGTCCCCTGGGTCTACGTTAATTGAGCTTCCTGTAATCACACGCAGGCCCGTATGATCAGAGCCTGCAGCCCTGGAATAGGTGCTTGAGATTATCCTCTTCTTGGATGTTCCATTTTGAGACTGTAATCGAAATGGATTTTTTGTCTTCTTCTTTCACATTCTGACAGACATCTCAGGATCTCTGACCCACAAAGCTCTTCACAATGACGGATCCCTGAAACTTTTTGATACGTCTTCAGTAGAGCTGCTTCCCTGGCATTTATGTAAGCTAGCCACATGGCTCGAGACATGGCAATGTGGGTACAGGCGTTCGTGGTCGCCAGAGGATACATTTTAACAGTGTTGATGATTCATCACCGGCTCAAAAATTTGGTTGGCAACCAACATACGAGTGTCAACTGTGCATGGTGCGTTTTGTGCGAATTAGTAAATGTTAGCATGCTCCCAGGGTAACTTTCTCTTGAACAAAAATCAAACAAAAAGGTACATTTATACAGAAAATCCAATAATGTGACACACTCTTCACGTTTTTGGGGAAAACCTGTTTGTGTTCTATTACAACTCAAGTGGAGCTGATCTGAGAGAAGATAGATGGTGAGGAAAGCTTGTGTTGTGTCTTTCTCTCAGATCAACATCTATTGCAACTGCTCTCTTTACTTGATTCTCTGTATTTACAGTGAAAGAAGGGATGTAAACATATAGGCTGTTTTCTTCAAGGCCTCGGACCAAAGCAGTTCTAAACGAGTGAGCAAATCCTCTTTGTCCTCTGTGGAGGCATTTCCAATCACATCACAATACATCACTTTGCTCAATTGCTCAATTGCTCAATTCATCTTCTCAGTAAAGCCGGGCGGTCTAATTTGTACAAATATTTCTTTGGGTGAAAGCAATTAACTGTAGTGATGCGCTAATGTGACACCACAGAGCTGAATCATACCTCAGATGGTGAACCGAAGTAGGATCCAACGTGTTTCTCTTTAGTTAAATTCATCAGGGCGGAGAAGCCATTATCTCAGCAAACTGCCATGGCTGAATAATTAATCATCCCATCACCTGTTTGTTTGACTGTATAACATTCATCCCTCTCTCTTCGCCTCCTAATAAAATCCCTTTTTTTTTTTAATTTGAGAAAAAATAGTTGGCTCCTCATGTTTAGTCCGGCGAAGGCCTGGCTGACTTTTGATTTGGCTAATGAATAATAAATTAGAGTTGTGTGGCACTTTTGAAATAAAAGGTCAGCAGCACCTTGAGATCTAACGAGGCGTTTTGGATTTCAAAATAATTCTTTGTCTTAGACAAATAAGTTTGTGAGTTTTGCATTTCTTTGCCACTCTAGTGGGGTCAGTCTTCACCTGTTTCACATAACAGAACGTGAATAAGAAAACTATGTGACAATTGAGAGTTGCTCGTATTGATGAAGCTACAGAAAATAATCACCTGAATCTGTCGCTCCTATCGGTTTTACGGAGCTTTATAGTAAGTTTCAACTCATTGTTTAGCTGCCGCCAAACACCTTTACTGTTTTTGTTCACTCTCTATACTCAAAAAAACACCGTTAGCCACTAGCTGGTGAATATGACTCCAAATGAATGAATGATGATGATGATAATAGTGTGAAGAGGTCACAGTATTGATGTTTTGTCAAGAACATAGTCTATGTATTGCGTTGCAGAGATATCTACTCATGAGCTAACTAACTAACTAGCTAGCCACTTCGAAAGGGAAGGCTTCACAATGTGAAGGTACAGGGTCCATGTACATTTTTGATTAAATGACAAACCATTTCAGCTCTAATTTCATACACTGCTTAATATTTTACAAGCTTATTATGTATTTTGTATATAAGATATTAATTTGTAAAGTAGCATGAAGTAAATGTTACGGTACAATATCTCCCATTAAAATGTCGTGCACTAAAAAAAAGGGCCTTAAATTTGTACTTGACTACGGTACTTGAAATCTCGTTTACTTTGCACAACTGGGTCCTTTCAGAATGTTGTTGATGCATTCATGGCTTTTATGTTAGAAACACAAAAGGCTATTTGTTTTTTTTTTTGGAAAGCTGACATTTTGGAGCTACAGTAGAAGGCTTTCACATGACAATGACCAAACACCACAACAATAGCATGCGAAGGTGGAAATAGGTCTTGGCTGACAATAACCAAATCCAATCATGCATGTGCCTGTACTGCAACAGGGCTTTCATGTTTTTAAGCTCCAATAAAATGAAAGCGAAACACCCTCTGAGTGCTGATGTGTCGCTGATTTTCCCGGATTGATTTTCACACAGTAATTGATTAGTTGGGGAAGTGACATGAGGGCGGCCTGTGGAGTATGTGGCAGGTAAACATGAGTTTTAAAAGCATGGATTGAAAAAGTGCACACGTGTTTTGTTGGCCCCGGTGGGCAGCTGCGAATACATACCCTTTTAAAGAATTGTTTTCTGAGCTGAAACAAAGTCGTTACTTTGATATAAATGAGCTCACTTTGCGCTGGTCACAGTTCGACCCAAAGTGAACACGCTATGATGCTCTTGAAGAAGCAACACTAGCATGTGTCATCAATTAAGACACAATGTGCTGAAGCGTCACTGCTCTAATGAGTATGTACTGCAGAAAACTGGATACTGGAGACACGGAGAAGGAACTGCGGCTGATCAAAGAGCTTATTTTCTCAAAAGTCAGTGCATTTCTTGTGTAAAGACTTGTGCCAGAGGCTGAAGTCAGATACAATTGGCTTTCAATCAAACACGAGCCCAGAAACTCCCCCCTTCTTCTCAGACATTTGGGTTTAAAAGGGAGCCAAAGATCAAATTCCACTTAAGAAACAAAGTGTGAGCAGTCTAGAGCGGGCTGTTTAATGATGCCCTTTGTCTGTTTTCTGGGAACTTCACTTTCTAATCTCCTGGACTCTGTGAAGGCCTGCCAGGGAGTGGTGCCACATAAACCCTCTTGATTTCTTATTTTATCTGTGGACAACCAAATCGATCATCGTCTTCCCTGCACCTGCTCCCCTTCTTCCCTCCCCCTGCACCCCCAAAAGAGATAGGCCCACGCTGTCCATCCCGCTCTCCAATCACACTATTTAGGAATAGGCTATTTCAGGGGGAGAATGAAGACCTGGGTGGTCAAGCGCTCCTCATTCTCTCCCAGAGACAAGTGTTGGTAAAAATAAATAAATAAATAAAGGCATTGAAATTTCCCAGGATCTTGACACATCTAATTGAGATTTCATGCCCTATTTTCTCAGAGATCCGAAACCTCGCTCTGTTCTACCGCAAGCAGTATTTCCCCAAGGAATGAGATGAAAGAAAATGTTTTCAGGTTTTATTTGGTTTCTGTTGTTTAAAGGGCTTCTTTTTTTAATCACGTAGGAGCAGCTTTTCAATAAAAGTCCCATTTTTGTTCAGTAGACAAAGTTGATTTGGTTTTGTCTAAGTCAGAGGTAAAGGAAAAAAATACATTCAAATAAACTTTTAGTTTCTTTCATCAAAATGATTCATTTGACTGCATGCGTAGATTTGTCATGATTGTTGCAAAGAAATAGCAAAAAGGAAATACTATGTCTCTGTGGCCTGCGAAGAATACTTGAATTGGTTAAATATCATAAAAACCAAACAATATATAGTTGCAAAACACCCAGTGCACCCTACTCTTGGCATACATTTTGACATAGGGCAATGTAAAACCATCAAATAAAAATAATTCATTTTAAATAAAGCCCATTTGTATTGTATCCCATATTAATTTGTCTGGCTGTATCATCTGCTGCCACGTAACATGTAATTGTTGTCTCTATGGTCCCTGTGCTCCTGCAATGACATCACCCAGTCTTCCATTACATAGCCCTAACAGTCACAGTGGGAGCTGGAGCTTCCCAGCAGGAACCCATATTGGATGGTCTACAATCAATGACATCATGCACAAGCGTCAACCTCTAATTCCATTGGGAAATGTACAAAAAGGGGGTAGTGATCTCAGCCCCCCTAAGGCCTTTTCTTCTGGCAGCAGGTGAAATGACAGCAAGACATTAGCATCACAAGAGCGAAGACAAGAGGTCGTGTTCTTCTGGGTTTGACTTCTTTCTCTTTGTTCTTTTTTTATGCTTTGCACCTTCAATGCTGACATAAAAAAAGTGTTTTATGTGCAGTAAGTTACTTTGAATGAAACATTTGTGTATCCAAGAAGGGCCTATGATTGATATGCAATACTGTAAGATTGTACCAAAAAAAGAGAGCATGTTAAAAAATGTAAAAGTTTTTTTATTTTTTATTTTTTACTGTATCCTGATATAAGGGGTTGTGTTTTTGGCATAATTTATACAGTCATGTTTTATACGTATTACATTTCATAACTGAATTTTTGTTATATAGTTTTATATTATATACTTCCCTTCTATTGGTCTTGTTCGGTGCATCGCTTATGGTAGGCTTTTCTAAATAAAGGTTCCAATGATGTAGTTCACTAATTCACATGAAATTCTCAGTTTTTCATTTAACTGATGACACTCTCATGAAGGGATTCATACGAAGTGATTCAAGCCGTTAGAAACGAGTTAGGTTTACACACAAGTGTCTGCTTCAGAATTGCCAACAGATATGTAGCGGAGTTTAAACCTCATTTGGGTACTTAATAAACTCAGATATTTCATTCCAATGACTTCACAAATTTGGTTAGATGGGTTCATAGTGTGTTAAACGAAATGTGCTCAAGCCAGGTGTGTAACATGGGAGTAATTTCAAAGGGTTGCGTGACCCTTTTCGTTTTAATTTAAATGAAATGGAGACGTAAAAACATATGCTCAGAAATAATTCAGCAAAGCTGTAGTGTTTCCCCGAAGAGAGCGCCTGCCTGTACACTTCTGTCTGATCATAGCAATCCTTGGGCTAGAAGATGAAAAGGCTTTGAAAGAGACATTTTACTGCAGTTTTGCTTATTACCCTCTTTTACAGCCGCCTTTCAGGAAGCTCCTATCGACATATGTTGTCCAGTCCCGGCAGGGAGCATTAATAATCACCTCCACGCAACACTGAGACCATTGTCACACAAGGGGCCCGAGCACGGGGAGCGTTAATGTCTCAAAGGAACCACTATTGACGTCTTAGTCCCTTTGCTGGGATCCATTGGCGAGCCGTTCTGGCCTGTGTCTGATAAAATGCTGGCCTGTCAACCTCACAGGTTGCCTGTAAGTGTGCAGGGATTGGCTCTAACCCTTGACATGTAATAGCAGGAGGCGGGACCCACTGGATCAGTTCGACAAGTTATCAATGAGCAGAGAGAAGATGGAGGTGGGAATATTTTATGAGCTGTACCAGGCCAGTTCCTCGGTACTGGGGGCGCAGTTTTTTGTTTTTTTCTCGCTTCATCAGTGTGGTCGTCTGCAAAATAAAGCTTACATTTGCATTTTTAACACCATAACATACAGTAGGACATGAGTACGGGGGCGGGGTTGTAGTCATTCATTTTCATTCACGTTGCTATAGGCTGCCATTTGAATTAATTACATGCATTTTTCTTTTAATTAAGTGTGCAGTGGTGGATAAATGTTATGATCTTTTAAATAAGTAAAACAGTACCACATTTTTAAAATACTCCACTATTTGGATGAATGTAGTTTCCACAACTGAACGTGACTTTTTGTTCTTCTTATTCCACCCCTTGTGTACCAGATTAGCTACAGACCGCGTACGTATTTGTGGATAGTTTGTGATTTACTGCCAATGTGTCAATCAGGCAGAAAAACTGTGAGGAGTCGGCGCCTAGTCACTGTCGTGCAGTCAAATTAATGCTCCCGATCCCTATTGTCCGGATGGTTTGAGACCATGGTGCTCCAAATTACAGAGATGTATTATGTGAACGACCCCGGCATTGATCTACATTCCCTCCAAGGGGGTGTATATATTACCCATTTGTTCATATTTGTGGCCCTGAAATATAGATGGCTATATGATCCGCAGTCAGGTTTGGATGCTCGGGTTTTCTCTCCATTAGAGCTATATTGCTTTACAGTCAAGAGTCCCCGATGAACCTTTTAGCCCGTGGCCAGTAAGCACATCCGCGTGACATAATTGTAACTCCCAGAGGGATATTAGGTTCTTGTAACCAAAATCCCCTTGAATTATTGTCTTTCACCTGATTCCATGTCTAAAGATCATTCTGTACTTAATTCTTGCTTTTGAGTATGTTTTAACTTCTTTATACTTCTGTAAGTAATAATATAATTTAGGTTTGCCTTTTTCATTATGTGATGGAGTTTTAATGTGATTCCTTTAAGGCCACTCCCCTGGCACAGTCCATCACGGGTGTGGTCAGGAAACTGTTGTCCACACCAGCAAGTGCTATTGTGAGTAAGAGGACAGAAAGTTGAATTGATCCGAGCAACAAAGAAGAAATAAACAGTCTCAGGATAAAAAATGCATTTTCCCCGACTTCCAGTGATGTGCCTGTTAAAGTCTCTTATTAGCTTTGAATATGTAATTAATGCATACTAGCTCAAAACTGCTGGTTGAAGACTGTATGTAGAGTGGGAGTAGCAATGTGCTAGCAAGCAACTGTCAAATCCACAAGAAAAGGCAGACGAAGAAGGCAGTGAGGAGTATTTAAGCTTCCTGAACCTGCTGAATCCCCTTTTTTTTTTACGTGTGATGCATTCTAATTATTACTTTTCCTGCACTAATGAATATTTCATTGGACCACTTTGATGGTGCTTATACATGGAACTACAGCTGAGACCAACATGTCCATTCTTCTTTGTCTCCTCGGTGGAATCAAGATGGTTGTTTTCTTACAGCTCCTTGGGTGTGGTGTAGCTGGCCAGGAGCGTGCTGTGAGGGCCCGACAGGGAGATGCCGCTGGACCAAAGCTACAGGAGTCTGGTTAAGATGCTCTAATGCTTGTTGCCTTGGCTGCCACGCTGGGAAATCTCCCGAGTAGCATAATATTTAATACGCCAGCGTTCGGAGAGTTTTTTGTATTTGTTCAACCCCAAGCCAAAATTGTTGACTGCTAGACTGTGATACTGTCTCTGGGGATTTAGTTTGATGTAAGTCAGACTTTAGGAAGAGGCTCAGCAGTACCTGAAGTGAAAGAGTTGATTTGTCAGTTTGTTCAATTGACCCTTTACTAGGTGTTAATTTGCTGCCTCCAATTCTATTCCTGGAAACAAGTCCCACAGAGTTACTGATTTATCCTGATATATTGAGCCCTCCATGTGTCTGATCTTTCAAATATAATCTTCCTACACAGTAAGTCTTCCTGACATTCTTTTGAGACACACTTTCAGAAATCACCATTAAAGTTGGGGGCAATAGGTCCATGTTCTCTTTCATTCAATGAATTTGTATATGCTATCTAAATGCTAATCATCTAATTGATATTTGTGGGCATGAATAACTTCCCCCAAAAACCAGAAACTAGAGCAGCAGGAATTAAACATATGCTGTCATCAAGATGTAAATCCTGGAAAAAACCTTTTAGAAGACTGATTTTGATTTTGTTTAACCTTAAAATGTTTGAGTTTTGTCATGCAAATTTAAAATAGTCTCAGCCAGAAACTGACACCTAAATCAAACTTAACAGTGGCGCTGTACTTCAACATAACATCGCAGACTGGAACAGGAAACTCGCTTAATATCCTTATAGATCACACATGTTAATAGTGCACTACTTTGTTTTCATTCCCTTTACTCCCTACAGGAGCATGAGGGACATCATTCACGCTGTGACTTCAGAATGCTCACACCAGTTTATAATTGAAAATATCTTAACATAGAATAATTTGCATTTTATATATAAAGTTATTCATGCATTGTTGAATTTACCCTGTTACGGTTTTCTGCAGTGAGCCTATGAGCTTCTAGCCTTTTGCTACTGTTCAGGCTTATTTGTTTGAAAGCATCGATCTTCCTTTTCACTTGTACAGCCTAACTGTTGCTCCACCCTCTGAAAGTCGACAAAGATGTTGGTGGGATAAGCCTGCTTCCACTCCTGCTTCGTGTGCTACTCACACATGCTGTGATGTTACTACGAGTAAGGCCTAAGGCAAGTGTTTTCTATTGTTTAAAATGTGCCAGGGGAGCCCAAAATGAACGCCCACCTTTGTCTCTAGTCTATAGGTCGGGTATTGAGGGCTGCCCATTGACTGGAAGCGTCTGAGGCGGGCACGTGGAAGCATGCAGTTACTGTACTGGAGACCTGCGCTGTCCGTGGTGCTGAAAGCTGCTGCGGAGGATTTGCCTGCAGCACCGATGCAAACGGTGTTGCAAAACCAGGCGCCGATTTTCAGATACCTGGTCCTGACAAATGATGCTGTGAGAGCGCCGAAATGGCGCAGACAGTGGGGGGGGCATGATGGAGCAAAAAACAAAATACAATCGCGGTTGATGAAGAGCGCATTTGGCCCATTAGGATGATAATTCGGAGCGGTTTTATTGTCTTATGTGAGGGCTTAAGTGGAATAAAACAGTTAAAAAGGAACGCCTCATAGCACGTGAAATCTGCACACATATGAATACATAAGTATAGTTTTTATTTCTTCCTTTTCCTGAACGGTAGTGACATTGTGGTGATGTGGTGTGAAACACATTTGTGACAAAAAAAAAGCGGAATAAGCCGCGGTGTTATTCCCGCCTGCTGCACTGTGCGTGTCTCGGCAAGTCGATGTTTGACTTTAAATGCCATATTTCGGAAAAAAAAATATTTGAGTGACTGGGGCGAGGACGAATGGCATCTTGAGGTTTGGAGAGACGGTTGCGCTCAACGAGCACCGCGTTGGAGCCAATAGCATTAGAGAGCTTCTGTGTGCATAAGCGGTGGATGGAGCTTCACCGGGTATACTTCCGCGTCCAATGCGTGTTCGTGTGTAGGTTGAATGGATGAAACGGAGAGAGCGGAGAGGTATAGGCATGCTGTGATACGGCCCTATATATTTGCCGGCAGGACTATCTTCCTTTTAAAGACAACCTCCTCCTCGCGTTGGTTTCCAGTCAGTGATGTCGCGTATTTGTGTGGCGCACCTGTAAAGAGCGAGACAGGCAGAAGCCGGCTTTTTTAATGATTTGATTCCTTTTATTTCTTCTGTTCTTTTTCCTTTTGTTTCATACATTTGCTGAAAGGAAATCATTTTCTGTGTTTTGATTTAATAAATATTTAATTTTCCTCATTTTTATCTTGTTTGTGTTTGCTTTTTATGTTTCCAAGTTTTAACTAAGAGAGCGGAATTCATCATTTTACAAGCTATTGGCCAGGTGTTTCATTCAGAGATTGTTTGCCAAAGGACGTCCATAACTTTCATTTATAGAAACGGTAAGATCTTTTTTACACATTTGCTCATCCAACTGAAACATTTGAATCGCTATTTCATCCTGTATCCATTCTTTGAGGACAGTGTGTAGGGCAGATCATGCATTCACTGCAGTCTCGGGCTGTCTTATTGCATGCAAACGCGACTGGAAAGTAACCGTGGTACATTCATGTTTCCAATGACGGCGGATTTCCAACTCTGAATTGCGGTGCCTTGGCATATCTTACGATAGGATAGGTAGGCTGTCTCTGCACATGTGCTCATTTCAAAAGCGTCCAGGATTTCAGACACGGACGTGATTATTGCTCGTGTGTAGATATATAGGCCCTGGTAGAGTGCTGAAAACGTGGGGTCCGCATAGTTGTCGGTTATGTTACTGCATCTAAAGTAAAAACGTTATCATGTTGGATATATCGGACTAGCCTACACTGTTTTATAAACAGAATTTCAGAATAGTTATCGAAATAATGGCTATATTAAACAGAATTTGTATTTTTTAAATTTTTCTGAGCTCTTTATCAAAACTTGCATTTTAATAAGGATATTAATGTTAAAAAAACATGCCTCGGTTATTGCAAGGACGGCTTCTTCGATATAAAGTTAAAATAGCATAGGGCCGAGGTGTAACTTCAGTGTAACTCTGAAATGAGTAATGCTATATAGGTGAAGTGAAGCCTGTGTGTTGCGCTACTTGGAGTAGCTGGATGACGTGTTGTAACTTCTGCTGTCATAGACATATTTGTATGGAATTTCTGAATTCACGCGCAGATCTTAATTGTAAAGTGCAGACACGCCTATTATTCCTTTACTAAAATAAATCACTGTCTGAATTTGGATCCTCATCTTTTTATGCCAAATATCAGCATGTACCATTTTATTAGGTTTTGCTTCTTTTTTTTTTATACATAGGCCTTTATCAATGCCAAATACATGTCTGTCCTGTAGGCGCACAAGTAACAGTGGAGCAAATTTAATCTCAAATAGAAACAGCAATGTTTTCAAATAATTGTCATAGTGGATCAAATTTAACGATTTCTAATGGAGCTGGTTTCCCCTGAATAGCCCAGGGACTCTGGTGCCACCCTGACACTGCTCCAGAAAATTCATTGTTGTGTGTTTTTCCTTTGCATTGACCGTTTAGCCGAAATGCCTCTCAGGCTAGGAAGCGTGAAGTAAAAGTAACGTTACACCTGCAGCAAATCAATTAGTTAATAGTGTATTTCCGGGTTTGAGACGGGGTCGAAGCTGATTGGCAGAGGGTCTGATTAGTTTACTTGGGTAGCCGCGTTCCCGCCACCGCCCCCTTTTCAGCTGCGCAGACTGCGACCTAAAGTTAGATGTCTGCAGACTTTACTTCATTAAATACCCGTGACACCGATTGAACACCTCAAGGTAAGCCGCAACAAAGGAATAGTGCAAGAATATAAAAAAAAATGTAACAGTGCCGAAAATGCACATAGAAGAAAAAAGGCATTTAACGAGTCATGGTAGCTAGCAATGTCAAACAAAAGCTGGCCGGCTGCAAGTCGGACATAATGCTCGCATAGCTTCGTTGGAAATATTCGTGTTTTAACATAACAATGGCCAGTATCATGTCAAGTGAAACTAGCTAAATGACTAATGTAGTACAAAGCGCATATCCAAATATCGGTGCTAGCTAACATTTAAGACTTGCCCCTGTGTAGTGAGAGTTGAGCACCACAAACTTTGTTCCCTGAACGCCGCAGTTAACGCAAAGTTGTCTTGAATCTCCACGACTTCGTTACGGTTTCTCCCCAACCACGCCGCATGGTGGGTGTAACCATTGAGACTAGCATGGCGGTGCAGTTTCAAAAAAAAAAAGCGAGATTTAAATGAATTGCAACAAATGTTTTTGTCCGTTTAGCATTTGCTATAGGCATTCGTGGCGTTGGAGAATTAACTCGGTAATTTGCACTTTGCATGAACCGAATTCGGTCGCAGCTGGTGTCGGTGCGCAGATTGCCCGCAGTGGCACAGGTGTCACAGATTAATCAATTAGCAATGCAGCTCTCAACTATCCCCCCCCTTGAGCCACTTCACGATGATGTTCGCCAATGAACGCCGTACCTTTTTAAACTTCAATAGTCACTGCTGACCTTTTTTAACATGGCAATGGGTTTAATCCAGACGATGTTTACATGAATGGTTTCATGCATGTATGGAGCAATGTAGCAGGTGTACTTTTAGTAGTGATTTTGTATACCAGTTTATCATTTTTTTTGTTATACTTTTAAGAAACGCTCTGATTTAATGCAGTAGCAGACTATTTATTTAGCTGTGAATTCATTTTATGTACATAATGGCCATTATTTTAAGTGTATCTGATTAATTGTTTTATTTTACCAGCACATGAAACCGTATATAGCTGCATGTGATGATAGTAGTCACAATTTACTAACTTGAGTTATGGGGAGTGATGCGGTTCCACATACTAATGAGCGGTTAACTGTCCACTTGTAAATGTTCAGAAAGGATGTTTTTGGGGTTCATGCAACACCAGCTGAAGGAACAGGGTGTTCATTCTAGTTTTAGTGCTCAAGGGCTTTGGCCACAAGTGTTGGGACTGTTCCCTATGGTATAAACAAAGGCATATTCTTTCTTGTTTGCATTTGGGTTTCTTTTGTGCCTTGAATATTGAGCAGGTGAATGCACTGAAGCCACAGGCATCTGTTATAGTTGGCAGTGTGCGAGTTATCTTCAGTTGGTAGTTCATGAAAAGATTGTCGTCGAGCCAGCAGCAAAGAGCTTGACCAGTTAATTTACCTGGAGGTTGCCAACACACAGGACATCTGTGGTCCTGTGGGCATAGGGGGGCAGCCTAGCAAAAGGGAATGGGGGTGCTTGATGAGGGTTTAAGTGTGTGAGGAACTCTTTACCAGGCTATGAGTGGAGATTCCTGGTATTTGTAAGTTCGAACATAATTTATAAGGTTATATTTGAGACGTTTGCATGCTGGAGTATGCTGATTATTACGTGTGGTTTCTTAATGTAACATTGTTCCAAGTATTGATTTGGCCCCATGTGAAAAATGAGACATAAGTAAGAGTAATGTGATAAGAAGACTAGAAATGTGTCCTCTATATATGTGTGTATGTTTATGTGTATGTATATGCGTGTAGTTTGCTGTGCTGTTTTTTGTCCAATCACCTGATTAAATATAGTATTTATAGCAATTAAATACTGCAACTCTTTGTATGCAAAATTAAATATAATAAAAAAGAAAAAATACTGAATCAGGTTCTATTTGACTTGGGTGTTACTCAAGTAGTGATGTTGTGCAATTTTGCTATTAATAGATGATAATAGCTTTTAATTTTATAATGCTTTAAAAGGTACTCAAAAGGCACTATCGTTAATGTGTTTAGCTTCAGTATATATAGCAGTTGCCCTCATGTTCCTATGCTGCTTTGAGGCATATTTCCTCTTCAGTGTCCATGCAACTTCCACAATTTCAGCAGCCTCTGTGCCTGTGAGAGTGACAAGAGATAAGAGTGGCTGTCTTTATGTATTATTGAGCCCCCCACGTTTGCCTTTCTAAATAAAGGCTGCTGACAGAGTGACTAAAATGCAGGACAGTGAATGAACTTCCAAAGGCCACATCAATGTGTGCTGCTGTCAGAACTGGGTTAGTTTACAGTGGTTGGATTTAGCAAAAAAGCTATTTTGCCCCCTTTGTCCTTCTTAAATGCCCATCCCCCTTTCTCCTCGTCATCGCCCCCCCCCCTTCCCTGCAGTTGATCTAGTCTGAGGTCTGTGGATGCTGCACAGGTCTTGTTTTCATTTGGTCCTCGATGTCTGTTGGCCACAGGGGGGCCCTCCCTCTGCATGTGTGTGGGTCATTACTGAAGGCCAGCAATGCAGTGTTCTTGACCCTGTCACTGCATCATGGCAGCTGTTATAGATCACAGCTCACGCTCTGTATAGGTGTTATCTGGTGTGTTGAATAATGTTTGGGTGTTTCAGTCTGTAGGCCTATGATGGTGAGAAGCAATGTAGCATAAATAAACCCTGTGGTGTCTAAACATTCATTTTTTTTATTGAATTGGAGCTCATAGAGTGTATTGTAATGGATAAACCCTAATTCAGTGAGGAATGCACCGATACAAGTCCTTACATTTGAGTACTTGTCTATACCGGGTACCGATGAGTACTTAATACCATTACAGTTCTTACTTTGAAACATGTTTTATTTTTATCAGATGTTCCTCACATTCTGACTGCAACAAATTAAATGCACAATATGAAGCTGTTGCTGATATTCAACATTGTGTTTTCCTTTTACAAGCAGAGCATTGTTTGCATGAGGGATGTTACTATAACTGTTAAACTGTGCTATCAATTAGACGGTTGAAAGAAATACATCTTTTTTTTTAAACTCAAAGGAGTGGCTTTAGAATAGCTGGTCCACCTTAAAGGTCCGCCCACCTCCACTGCTCCTGAGCTGTTGCTGACTTCCGGGCTAACCCCCACTTTAATCAGCAGGTGGCTGGCAAGCAAGACACGGGAGCTTGGCTTGGGTCTCCCAAGCAGTTGTTGTATATCAACAAATAAATGTACACAAACTCCACGGCTACATTTACAGCTATAACGTTTCATTCTCATTATCACACGCTCTTTTGATCGGACACTGGCAAACGTTACGTTGGGCTTGCAAATACACTGGTGGAAACCCTGACCGAGTATGCCAGGAAGACACAACTGACAGCTAGACTAATTCATGTGGTGGAGACTAAAGTGGCTACTCGTGTCCATGACAATGTCGGCTACATTGTGGCTGCTTACTCTTCCTAATGGGTGAACTGGGGACTGCCTGTTTTGGTTACAGTTGGCGGTAAATGATGGATTTAACGTGTTTGTGCATTTGGGTTATTGTTGCAGCTGGGCGTCCCTTTAGGCTCATCTGATGAAAGGTTGACGTCACGTTGTATCAGAGTAGTTTTTTGAGTGAGTGCATGAGCACAGTATCGGTATGGTGCATCCCTAGATTTAGTGTTTGGGGCTTGGCTACTAAAGTCATAAAATCAGAAAGTTGCCATTTTGAACATATGGCTTGTTGTCCTTTCTGTTGTGTAATCCTGGCACCAGCATCTATTAAGTCCAGCTTTAACATTACAGCCTTTTTATGATATACGGCCTGCACACCTTTTTATATTATAGCAGGTAGCCCAGTATCTGAAAATGATGTACTACTATGTTCCAGAAGTTTCACTATCAATCCCTTCTTTGGTGGTGTTACTTTTAGAGTTTTACTATAAGTACAACATTTGGCATTTTCAGAATAAATACATTTAGCAATGATTACTTTGTATTTAGTTTGAATCAAAGCACCTCTGAGTTAACACTTATTCATAACTAATAGATATAAGTAATAGTTATGAATAAGTAAGAAGCTGCAATTCATTTGATCATAACAGACTTTGACTCTTCTTTATGAAATAAAAGAACAGTAGGAAATTTGGACAATACTCTTATTTACAAGCAGTGACAACTTGATATTTTTTACATTGGTTCAGCATCAAGTCAGAAAGAATAAAACATGCCTCTAGTCAAAATTTCAGAATAATATTGATGAACAAGTGCTGCAGTCTCTTGAGCAACACAAACTACCCAACTGAATTGTATTTCAGGCAGTCTCTGTGGTAGATGGGTTTTGTTTTGTGTTGGTGTGGAATTGTGCACTTCTACTTTGGAGGCAGATTGCCAATTAGAATTCAGTATTGCTTCGCTTTTCAGTGTTATTCTGACTGACTCTGGTATGAGCTGCAGCACAGCTAACCTGCTCTCAACCCTACCCACTGATATTTGGTTTACATGCACAAAATATTCAGCTTTTTTGCCCATATCCTGTAAAAGGCAATATTCCTACTAAGCTGTTTGCATAGCTAAAATTTAAATTCCACCAATATTTTGTTTACATGCAGCCGTGCATACGCTGATAAAAGTGTATTATACGAATACGGCCTCCCTCTTTCATTCCTTCATCCACTCTCTCTTAAAAAGGTCGACGTTGCACTGTCTGTGCAAATCCAAAAATATTGATATCCAAGTTTTTCATAATTTCAGGTGTGTATCTCCTTCTGACCAGAAATGTGGACTTTTCTTTTGGGCGTGGTTCCCTGCAAACTGCTGGTAGTTGGTTTGTGTATAACTACTGTACAACACACAGAGCTGACCCGGAGGCAGGAAAGAGGCCTTGTGTCACACGCTGTGGTAAAAACTCCCACTGAGACAAATATTCCAAATGGATTTTATACATGTCCAAAGAATGCTAAATGCCAAAAAAACAAATGTTATCTGCATATCACACGTCTTAATCGGAAAATGCTCCATTGGGAATAATACCTAATTAGCCTGAATAAATAATTTTCTTTGAGACGCGGTATATGCTGATATTATTTGGGTTTTTGAGAAAAACTCGTATTTCTGATCGGAAGGAAAAACGCACCTACTTTTAAACATGAAAGACTGATATCCGATAAAATGTTTTTTGGTGCAAATATTGCAACGCCGACCTTTTCAAGCAGGTGGTTGAAGGAATGGAAGGAGACTGTAGTTTGCACTGTAATACAAGTCCACCACCTGTTATGTTATTCGCCGTATGCGAACCTGCATGTCAATGGAATATTAGTGGAATAATACTTTTCATTAGCCATGTAAACCGCTTTGCAGCAATGTTCTTTTGTTCAGTTCAACAATTGTACAGTCCACCTTATTTTACTCATCAAGGTACAGGTAGTCTGGATCATTTTACAGCATTGTGTGTTTTAGCATTTGCCTTTGCATTCTTCAGTGTGCGAGTAGACGACTGGTCACATCTGTGGTTTCAACTGGGATATTTTAAACTGTTACTTGTGGGCTTTTCGTTTTTCAAGGACAGGCTGAGCATGTCAGTGTGTGCACTTTGGAGTTTTTCACTCTGCAGCTTGTCACGCATACTTGGTCAATTTAATCCTCCGAGGAGCTAGTAGCAGAGATGCGTGCCTCCTCACTTTAAGTGCTCAGTGTCACATCAGTACATGCTGATCTTGCTGTTGGCTTCAGGTTCATGTTTGAGAAGTTCTGCTGTTAGTCAGATCTGTATGTGGGCAGAATTGCCTAATTATTTTTATATGACAAAATCTTAAAACTTTTTCCTACTGCATTTCCCCTCATTTGATCCCATAAAAGGTGTTAAAGAAATTGATGTAACATTATCGTTTTATAGACTGGCTGAGGAAAAAGGACGCCAAAGGCCTTTTCCACCAATGCGTAATCAAATATCACCATATTGTGCAAAATGACTGGCAATGGAGAGTTTAGTGCATTTAGCCTTTTTGCTTCATCCCCTTATCGCTCAAATCTTTCTATTTTTATATATATTTTACTATTTGCAATTACTAGATTGCTTAATGGCCTTCCTTTACTGAAACGGCGGTCAAGGATGAAATTCAGCTTCATAACACCCACTGAAAGTCACTTTTCCATGTAATTAATTAGCACAATCAATGAGCTGCTAAAACAGAGCCAGCTTAAGACGTTAAGGCACAAAACTAAAGTATAGTATCTAAGTATTTAAGTTAAGAACTTGCATGTAAAGTAATGACCAGGCTTTGTCTTTAGTTTGAAATGTCCCTTATGGTTTTTGCATATTGTCAAAGTGACAATATAGATAACTCGAGCTTGCGTGTGAAGTTGAAATCGTTCTTTTTATTTGAATTGTGAATCTCTGCATCCTCTTCCTAGTACCACTGCGTGCAGAGGCTTTTTTCCCCCTTGTGAGAAGGCTGTGGGATCTGAGAGTACCAATAACTAAACACGCTACACTTTAATGAGTCCTAAAAGGCAGCCAGCACAGTGGGGTAAAACTGTGGAGGTGGGTGGGTTTATCCAAGCAATGATGGGGGGGGGGAAACAAAAAAAGAACAGTGTGGTCTTTATCTGGGGCTGGGTTCTGACGAAACCTGTGAGGCAGGGCCCCTAGGGAAACGAGATGCTCCGCACTCAAATGCCTGCGCTAAAAGGAAGCTGCTGGCTGGCTGCACACAGTGAAAGCCTTGCATGGAATTTTTGGGGAGAGGCATCTTGCCAAGCTTTCTCTTCCAAGTGTTTATCTAATGAAATATTTCTGCCTTGTTGCGCTATCTCAAGTGGGACAATAGCCAATGTTTGTGCTTTGTACTTGCAATAAAAGGTGAAGCATATGAAATGGAGATTGAAGGAAGTCATTTTTTTCAACGCAATATGTTCTGTTGGTGCTGCTCTTCTCACAGTCACTATGCATGTGGGGAGGCCTTTTGTGGCTTATAATTGTGCATTTTGTTTGGCATATGACAAACTGGCTGAATATCATGAAGGTTTTTCAATGCTTTGTCTTTGTGCCCTTCTTTGCAATCTTAACTGAACTGCACAAAAGTTGACGTGTGAAAGCAGAAGGCTACATATATTTTGCAGTCGGCATTTGGTTTTATATTTTGAGACACATAACAGATGGAAAAGCAGCAGGAGGGTTAGGTTGACCTGCAAAGTTCAAGCCCCCATCCTTGCGTGACTGGGATGCTTGCAGTGCGCTTGGTGTCATTGTTAACTGTACTTAGTATTGTTTTATCAGTTAGTTTAAAACTGATGAGCAAACTCTGATTTGATATTGTACTTCCCTAAATCCAATATTATTTCGACTAATGCATTCAGGGGAAACCCTTGTGTATTGACCAACATCTTTAATTCAGTTTTTGGGACTGCCAGATTAGATCATGACTGCTCAGCATCACAATGTAATGATCATACTAACATTTCGGGTCGCTCTGAAACTTCGTCACAAGTATTTTACACCATTCGTTCAACCTTGATCCTAAATAATGCTCCGCCCACTTTGTGTGCACAGGTGTCGCAGTTGTTCTCCTGTACGAGTATCTCTCAGTAATTGACGGCATCCCCTAATCTGTCACATTATGTTACAAACTAGGCATCACAACTAGACGGTTGTTACAGATCCCCCCTGAACCGCGGATTAATTAGTTTAACGTTGTGAAATAAAGTTTTACTGACGATCGTTATCCGCCAATAGTAAAATATGCGATCAGGATTTCAGCATTTATGCTTTTCTAGTCGCCGATCCTTGATAATGTTACTTTGTAAACAACAAATCTGTGTTTGAATCAACAGGAGGCTAGTAACGATGGCGGCACAGCTATTGGCCAACAAACAAAGGTTCCATTCAGTTAAATTTTGATGCGTTCAGGCTCTGTTCAGTGAAAATGACTGTTGGGTGAAGGTAAATTATCACGTGATGTGTTCACATGTAATCTCATAAAACATAGTGTTGTCTAGAAACTTATAAATGTTTTCACAACAACCTAAATGTAAATTAAAGAGGGAATTATGACCTGTTTGCAATACCTCTAAGCTTATAATCATTGAAACTACTAATGACAAGATTAGTTTTAATCAATAAAATCAGTCTATCTATTATTGAATTGTGTTACAATAATTGTGTTTTCTTCCTCTTATTAAAACAAAGTAAAAAGATAACATTTAAAATTTGATGGTATACACTGACTTCAGAGTGGTTTAAATGATTTTTTGGACAGTGGCAAAACAATATATAATAGTCTGGAGCCTTGTAGACAGCTGTATAATCAAACAACAACGGGATGTATCGGCCAATGTGGATCATTAGTATCTGCGCCAAAAAAACATGATCAGGAATCTCTAAAAGTTATATTTGCTCCCTTTTTTCTGTTTTGCTGATCCGAACCGTGAGCTTTAAGATCTGTTGCGCCACCAACCACAACACACAATTAAGTCTATTTAGACGAATATTTACTGAAATTGCATCTGATGTATGAAAACATTGGCCTTGCTGCTTTCATGTCATTCAAAGTTGTGTAATCATATTCACATGTGAACCGCGGATTAATTGCAGCTTACCTCAACCATCACAGTGTGAAATATTGTTTTACTGACCTCGTTATCCGCCAATGTTCTGTAAAAATATCAGGACATCGACATTTATGCTTTTCTAGTCGCCGATCTCTGCTCATGTTACATTGATGTTTGATCAGATGTTTTCACATATTGGAGAGAACTATAACCTGTTTACACGAGCTCTAAGCAGCTTATATTGCATCATTAAAACTAATGACAAGATATGTTTTAATCCTTTATTTCCTAATCGTTTGAACTGTGAAATTATGAAAGAACACCATAAATTACTTTCACAAAGTAAAAGGATGACATTTAGAATGTGATGGTTAACAGACTTCAGTGGTTAAATTGATGTTCGGGACGGAGAAAATCAAAGATATTCAATTAACAGCATGAAATCCACAAATTGCAGATCTTATGATTGTCAAGTGTAGTTATATCGCCGCCCTCGACACAAAACAAGTCAGTCAGTAAGCACAGTTGCGATGAAGCAGCATGCAAATGATGCAGCTTAAGTGTATTTTCATACATTCACTGAGGAATCTGTAGAAATGTCAACAAACAGTGAAATGGACATATTGTCAGTGACGGGATGTTGTTACTCGGATGTGAATGCGCTGCTGCTGTGAGGAGGCTCTTTCACAGACTTCACGACTCAAACGCAGCTTCTCGAACACGACCGGCCTAGCTCAGAGCATTGGCTTGAGTTCACCGTGGTCATGTCACAGCAACGGATACTACTAACTGAAAAATGGACTACTTTCTATTTGCCTTGAAAAAACTCTGCGACCACTCTTGTTTTACTGGCTTGATTTGGAGTATGTAAAATACAAATGTAAAACACTTACAGCTTACAGCAACATGTGCTGCTGATCGTCGTTCTGTTCTTTACAATCCTGATGAGTGTCTTATGAGCTCAACACATATTCTCCCAACTGACAAGTGTTCTTCTGTGCACAGAGGGTAAATATATCTAGACAAATAACACTGTTGCATACATTGTCATTTTTAATCAAGCTATCGCAGTGAACCCTGATCGCACGCCTTCAGGTTTTCACACTCGGATAAGCTGGGGGCGCGGTTATTTTCTCATCGAATAAGGGTCCAGAGCAGATCTACAGCTGTTTGATCTGACTTGCAGTGAGCTGTTTGCTGCAGTTTGTCATTTCACGTGCATTTTAGGTACATCGTGACGACGACAGCTGAGATGTGGCAGTGTTGAAACACTATCGGAGAAAAGCAGCAAATACAGGAAATGGCTTGTTCAAAAATCAAGGGGGATCCTCTTTTGTCATGGTTTATCAAATACTATTGGGAGTAAAGTCTTTACCTGAATGTGTAAAAGAAAAATATCAGATGGAGCATGTGTCAAAGCAGTATATACAAGGAATTTATTGACATGTTGTGCATATACTTATGGACCACAGTGTGAACAGTGTATTTTAGGTGGCAGAGATATTTTGACAAAAAGCAATCAAGATGGCATAAATAATTGAATCTCGCATTGTGTCCTTTTTTTAATTCATCCATTATCCTATCCTTTGGCTGAGTATGTTGAAGCACTAAAACGGCACATTGGCTGTAGTTTGAGAAGCGCTCCACTAAGAAATATTGATCCGGTTTAAACCTGTTCAGTGCACAATTTGCAATGCTGTTTTCATCACTTGAGTAGAGAAAATCAATTTGCATTTGAGTTATTGCAGGTTGACATTTTCCCAAGATGCACCCAACAAGGTGAAACAAATTGATAAGTAGAAGACTAAATGCTCAGTCATGTGCTGTATTAAAACATGCAGCCTAAGAAGCTGCTATAGTGGAAAAAGCACAATTGTTTTATGTTTTTCCTAAAAAGTTGAGCATGGTGGTGCTGCTGTATGTGGCTGATTTTACGCTAGTGTAGTGGACAAATCAAATCATTGGATTTTGTGTAAATAGCAGCATGTGACCCAAATAATGGAAAACTTATACTGTATTTATCGTCAACTGTGACACATTTTACTCTTAATTTGAACACATTTAATCTATGGTAATGTAAATATGGTGCACTAGTTATTGTGTTTCGTGATAGGACTTGCTTTGGTTCACTATAGAGTATTAATATAGATTTCTTACCTAGTTTGTAAGGGTAATATGAGTTTTCTTTTTGCCACTGTGTTGGTGAATGCTGGCTCGTCTCACCTTGATGATCTAACCGGTCTGTGGTTTGTTTTTAAAGTATGACTTTAAGGCTTATGGGAAACTTGGAGTCACCGTTCAATGTGGATTAAGTTGTAATGCTTTGTTTCCTGTGTGCCTGTGTGCTAAAGACTGAATTAAAAATGCAGGATAAGTCGGCGTGACTTAGGTATCCGCTCTATTGCAGGATAGAAATAATCGGAGCAGATCGGTTGATTTGTACTTTCCAATTTCAGTGATCACCTTTGTGCTCTTCTCCATTATACTAATTTGCCATTCTTCATGCTTGCTGTCAGTGTTGAGGCCAATGTTCTCTCTCGACTGAACACTCTGCTTTTTGCTCCTTACTGAAGATGAATTGTGACTTAAGTGAAACATTACCTTTTGCTTCTCCCTGGTTTAAGATCGTACATGACCCACTCCCCAACAATGACATGTAATCACCTCTGACTGTTGCTTTTGTTCTTGCTGATCTAACGTGAAGTACTTTTTTGTGTCCACATTTTCAGACGGTAACACCAAACTAACATGGCAGTGAGACTGTGCGATGTGGCTTCTCTGCTTAGAAGTGGTTCGTGGGCGCCTGAGCCTTGGACTGGGGTTTGTGGCTCTTCTCTCTTGAAATACTTTGCGTTCTGTCTCAATGCTGAGGCCATACCAATGACGCTAGCTCTGTTATGTTTTGACCCTCGAATCAAATGAATCACATGTTCAATTTGGAATTCAGGTATTGGTATGGTCTAAACTCATCTATTACTTACTCACCATCTTGAATATTGCTTTATCAATAGTTGAGCTTCTGACAGATTAATAGACTTACTTTTTCAGTGGAAAGTCTCATCTGTTTTCCCAGAAATAAAAGCAGCCATCATGAACAGCAGAGAGGGAATTAATTGTCTATTTTCAACTTCTTTTTACCACCTGTGGTAGCACTCTAAGATCTAACATTTCACACTTGGTCAGACATCTACGCTTTAGTCACACATTTGCATATTTTAAAAGCATGCCCTAAGCTCTTCTGAGGAAGAAGTATCTTTCTGAACATGTAATATCCTGTAATGTTTCTTTAATGCTAAACTGAAGTGTGTTAATGCACAATAAAAAACAGCATGAGGAATCTTTGTCTGACAGTCTTTTGACTTGTATGTTCCCTTTAACTTAGATGTCTTAATGCTATTCCAGTTAGTTAGTATACCAACAAAACAATGTTTCAATTGGTTGTTTGTTGGATGATGATAATTTCCACGTGGGTTTGACTGGATTTGTTTCTGTCTCTTTAGCAGGTAATTGCTGCAATGGAAACACAGCTGTCCAATGGGCCGACCTGCAACAACACAAGCAACGGGCCCTCGACAATGTCAAACAACTGCTCCTCGCCTGTAGAGTCAGGGAGCATAGAGGACAGTAAAACTAACTTGATAGTCAACTATCTGCCTCAGAACATGACCCAGGAGGAGTTGAAGAGTTTGTTTGGGAGCATCGGAGAAATTGAGTCCTGTAAACTAGTTCGAGACAAAATAACAGGTAACGCAACCATTTTCATTGCTATGGCTGTTTATTCGCTAAGAATTGTATGTGCTCTGAGCCTTTTTTCATATAAAATACAGTTAATGTAAGTTTAAAGTATAACAACATCAAACCCAATCAGTGAGGCCCTACAAGCAGGATTGTTAAGTCATAAACTTTTCTTTTTATGCATGCACAGTATGTGACCATCTCTTTGTATATTTGACATCTAGCATTATATTATGAAGAATACCAACCACTGTCTTTATTGGTGTATTTTTATTGCTATATTAACGCACCAATGCTTCTCTCAGAGGCTATTTCTTGGTTCTTTACTCGGATTACATGCATTTTTATATTCCTTATTTTTGGGCAGCTAGATGACTTGCAAATTATTTCATTTTTATTTTTAATGAGAGGAATGCATCTGGCAGAGACACAGATTGCGAGTGTGACATGAGCATGTAGATCATGAAGCTGAAGCTGCTTGATTCTTTTGCTCGCTGTTTTGATCAAGGTTACCTCGACCTTCTTCCATCTGCTTCTTATAGCGTACTCAAATGGTCCGGCACATGAGCCTATTATACTTTTTTAAGGATTTATACACACGTCTGTTTCGTTTGCATTTGGTCGTGAAACAGCATTGGCTCAATGAACAGATCGTTCCCTTGAAATGAGTCTGGAGGGCTGGGGGCTCCTATTGAGAAGCGCTGTTGAACTGAGATGCTAGAACTTCAGTAACTGTGGATTATCTTTATTCTGAGACTCCAAGGTATTCACCGTCATTAAATGAACATGGAAGATGTGCGCCCAGCCGCATCTGGTGTTGAAATGATGATTAATGTTTCACAATGCTCCTCCCTCTTGTCGTCGCCGATCCCTGATTATGCTGTGTTGAAATCGTCAGGAGGAAACCTGTAACGTTGGCAGCGCGTACAAACAACGTACAAATGTTCCATTGAGTTACAGTACGATGCGTTCATTCTCGATTCAGTAAAAAATAGTACTTATCGTTATCATGATGCGCTCTAATGTCGTCTTGTAAAATGTAGTTTTTGCCGATAACCTTGAATATTTACAGTTGTTTTGGATGAGAGGTTTTCACAGCAATATAATAAATGATATTAGACGGGGAATTATTACCTGTTTAACTTCCTAACACAAGCTCTAAGCAGATTATAATTAAATCTACCAAAGCCAAGATGTCTCAAATTAATAAAATTACAATCTCTTATTTTCTAATCTTTTGATTTGTGTTTTTATGCAAATAACCGCTATAGATGACGATCACAAAGTAAAAGGATATTTAGAATTTTTGACGGTTCATGCTGACTTGAACAGTTCAAAGGATATTTGACGGTGGTGAAAAAGAATAGTTTGGAACCTTGAAAAGGAACTGCTAAAACAACAAAAACAATGCATCGGCCAGTATGGCTCATTGACGATCAGCAATCCGTGTTGGCAGCAAAATAACCAAAAGCTAATGGGATCCCTGACTGAAAGCCGTGATGCAATCCAAACCGTGAGCTTTGTGATCCTTTGCATCCCTACTGTTTCCTATAGCTGCTAAAAATGTCAAGTATGCTCCAAGTATGTTTAGTAACTGTCTCCGTTTGCTTCCATCACCACACTACACCGTCGTTCAGGCTTTCATTAGGCAATGTTTTTATGGAAGCAAATAACTAACTAACTTTAAAAACTAAGCGGTAGTTCATTTGGTTTGTCACAGTGTAACTGTTGTGTATGTATATTATCAAAGCTTTTATTTTATTGGAAACAAATGGTAGCAAGAGGTAGACCACACACCAAGATTGGTGTATTTGTGGAGATGGAAGGCATAGGGGTGCTATCATTGTGCATTTACTGAATTTAGACTTTTGACATGCTGGAATGATAGAAATTGTCAAGTGTGTTGTCTTGCATGAAATACATGCCCTTATGTAGTCATGCATACGATTGTTGATGTGTGAAATGGTCTGAGCTGAATTGACGAGTGATCCTCGTTTTACAACGGGTGTGGAGCACGGTTTGCTCGGGTGATTGAACATAAAACATGCTTGATAGGTTGCATATTTAGTGGAGCACATGTGAACATAACACTCAAAGTCATTTAAGTGCAAGGAAAGAAATGAAACAAGTTGTTTGAAATCGGCCTTCTTTTCAGTGAAAAGGACTTGAGGCGATGCTACATTCCCCAGTAAGTCAGGCGATGGAAACGTAGATTCAGATTAAAATTAAGTTTGGTCTTTTAGGTGATCTGTAAGGTGACCCATTAATGGATAAACAAACGTTTTCCCACTATGGTGCCATGTTTGCCACCTTGTTTCTTTATAGACACAAGTGATTTTAAGTTAAAGTTTTCATTAAAAGCAGAAAAAAGAAGATGGTAGTAGATAGAAAATCTTGCTCTTCTACACCAATCTAATCCAAATGATTTTAATTCAGAGGTATTTGCTACCAGGGACATAAGAATTAGTTAATTTGTTCAAGTTAACAGTTCTGTTTAAACGTAACCTTTTAAACACGGCAGTAATCATAGCTTGAAATCAATATTTATCTTCGATAGTGTGGTAATTGTATGTCAATTGTTTTTATGCTTGTCTTCTGCAGCTTCTACTATTGTATAAAACGGGTCGATGGATCAGTTTGTCTTCTGTTGCGTCGTAGTCGTGTTCATCTTCTATCTGAGTGTTAGTTGCGCACATCTGTGGAAACGTGTGTCATGGTATTTTTTTAGTATTCAACCAGTAAAGTAGCGTATATAAATTACACAAGCTTCACGTTGTTTTCAGAATGTGAGCTTCTGTTAGATTGGATGAGGAATGACAGTTTGCACCGGCATCTTCAGAGAAACCAAGTGTGTAGATGGGGTTTGTTTACGGCACAAATCCAAAGGCTCTTAGCATCAGCAGTGATCTTATTAGAGTAATTAGCCATATAAAAACAAATTGCCTTTTTTATCAAAGAAATACAAATGTGGCCAGCTGGAAAGAGTGAGTTCTTAGCTCTGGCAGTAGATACTTTCTAAACAGGACACTTAAGGAAGGCACATTTATTTTGATGTAGATGTAAACCACTGACATTAACACATTCAAACTTGTGTCTCTAAAACATAATGTTACTGCTGTTGCTCTGACAGTCGCTTACATTTCAGTGTGCTTATTATTGCTTCATGTGTTATGTCACATTTGTAGAAACTGCTTTTTTTTTCCTTTTTTAATCCGAGGGCGGAGGCAGAAACGAGCATTGATCCCTGCTGTTGAGCAGATGTTTTTGTCAATGCACCCATTTGATCGTGCAGTTGGATTGATAATGGATTGACCAGCTTTTTCCCATCCGCACTAAGTACCCAGCAGGCTATTGCATATTAAGCAGCTAAGCTAGTATTATTTGAAGTTATTTTTAACTGAGAAAAGCTTGAATTGGGTTGAGCAAAAACTGACTTCAAAATCAGTTGGGTGGGGGGGAAGAATTGTTATTCAAAGCCTCCAAGTCATTTCTTAGGAATGTTGCCTTGATTTCAATTTCAGCTCTACATGAAGCCCGGTCCCCTCCAGACTGTGTTGCTTTTTCTCTCCCTTGTCCCTGTGGCAGTGGATTTAAGCCAGCCTACATCTGTGTACTGGTGCTACATCAGATGTTAAGTAATCACCAGAGAGATGCATGCTTCTTCTTTGCTTTAAATGTTCTTGCCTTGGCTGCTGCCGCTGCAGCAGCTTAGTCTTTGTGTCATTTTCCTCCCACTATGGGCAGCACTAGTCTTTTACTGGAAGCTGGGTGCAGTTATCTGTTTGAAAGTGCATCCCAGCATGTCTTCTCCTCTACTCCTTAATGACGGCTGAAAGTGAGCAAGCTGTTTGTTATAGAAATATGGCTGAGGCCCCCCCCCCCCCCCCCCAGTCATAGCTGCAGAAGTAGATGCTATTTAGACGTTCCATAGGAAGACATCACTATCGGGGCATAGTGTGCCCACATGCACCATGGAGAGCAGAACACAGTGAGGGAGGCGGTTTGCCTGCCAGGCTTAAGTAAAAGTGTCATTTCACCAGCTCATTTCAAAGGCTCGCCATGTTTCTCCCGGCTATAACAGTCCCTGGGATTCAAGGTGAAATTAAGTTTATGAACTTCACTTGATCACAGCTGAAGAACGCATGAGAGCAGTGACTCGTGGTGGTAAGACACGATAAACCAGCATGGATGCATACAGTTCAGATGTACAGTGAAGCTAAATAGATAGCAATGCTGCAAGCAATATTTGACAGTTGGATGCCTATTTCCCTAAATTAACACACAAATGTCTTCTTGTTTTAACATACTTTGAGTTTTGACTTCTCAAATGCATGTATTTTCACTATGTTACATACAGTGTTTTGTATTTCATAGTCTTGACTGAATTCAACATGTAGGAGCTGATGTAGCCAATATGAAAACCTAAGAACCTTTTTTTAATTTAAAGTCTTTGTAATGAAGAAATAAGAACCTCTCTTGTGAATTTCCCATCACAACACGGATACACCATCACTCATCTCTCGAAAACGCGTCTTGGGCATTCGTGCGATACTGACGTATGTGGAAAATATTAACCAGATTTAATCAAGTTGCTTACGTACTGTATTAATAAGCTGAAGCGGCTCGAGCTGGTGAACTTGACCGGCGGTGGAATTGCAGAGAGACCCGGCAGTGTGGGTGGAGGAAATTGAATTGCCTCTGTGCACATAAAGAGTGGGTGTCAATCTATTGTACATTTTAGAGATAAACTGTGGAGGGAGGGGAACGCATTGAGCCTCGGCTACTGCGCCGTGTCAGAGATGAGTTGGTGTAAAAGCGGAGCAATTGCCTGTCGTTTTTAATACGAGAGTTAGTTTGTGAAGTTACTGTAGGTTGTGAGCCAAATAGATGTTGGAAATAGGCCTGTGACCTCCTGTGCTCTTCATGCTCTGCCAAATGAGAAAAAATAACCGACTTATTTTTATACCCTGGTGTTGCTGATTGTGATTTATTCCTTGAGAACACTGCATTCATGATTCCTAAAAGGCAGTTTTGTCCATGTTTAGTTGTCATATATTGTGGAGTTTGTGTTTACTTTTCAGTTTCTATTAGGTGTGAGGTTGTATGTGTTTTCTGCTCTTGTGGTTGCAGGGCAGAGCCTCGGCTATGGATTTGTGAATTACGTGGACCCGAAGGATGCAGAAAAAGCCATCAATACCTTAAATGGCTTGAGACTTCAGACCAAAACTATCAAGGTAAGATGTCATGCGTGGTTTGTTTTCTGAATCTCTAACAGGCATTACCGTGTTCACCCTTATCTCCAATAAGCGACCTAATCAGACGGTCATACACAGCTGACTGAAATCAGTTACCATTCACGACTAGCTGCAAAAATCCAAGATATGCCGTTCATGTCTAGCTCTCTGGGATGGAGTCGGAAACATAATGAGGCTGGAGAAATGTGTGGTGGAAAGGGAAGAGCCTATTGTTAATCTGGGCACATGCAGCTTTGCCTTGGCCTCAAGTAGAGCAGAACTGTTTCTATGGTTGCATGTGCTGTAGCACTGCTGTATGCCTTTACAGGGAGGTGGCTGCCATTAGCATTCATCAGGCAATGTAGCACCCAATGTGCTGGTGGAGAAACTAATTTGCTTCATACAGTGCTGCAGGATTTTTGGATGGCGTGGCCGGATATCTTTCCACTGGTCTTACCAGGAGCTTGCCAGATCCCTTCTCTCACGTCGGGCAGAGGTGTATTCATGAAAGTGTGTGTGGGCAAAACACATTTTGCTTCTGAAAATTTGTTGAATTGCACAGAGTTCGTGAGCTGTATGTTTGATTATTTCTGTTTTTAACACCTAAATACTATATTGAAAGTTGAAGATGAGCCATACCGCTTCACTCTCATGAAGCAAACTGAACGCGTCTTTCTCCCCACCTCTCTTCCGCGCTTCATACCTCTGAAAGTATAACATAGGAGCATTTTTTTTTTAATATATCACACATCCCAAAATATCTAGCTGCTCTGTCAGAAGTGCAAATAAACCCCAGTGAGGTAGGGGAATGTACTTTGCAAATATTAGCATCAAATGAAGTGTGAAGGTGAGGCAGGGATGAGACAGAGCTCGGGAGTTGCCTGGCTGTGGACTGTGAGCTTTAGATTTCACGTTCACTTTGTCAGCCTGCCCTGCAGGGCAGGAACAGGGTGAGCTTTGCAAAGTGGATGACCAATTGGAGTTCTTATCGATCCGAGAGTACAAAAAGGAAGGTTTAATTATAGTGAGTGATTCTTTTTTTAATGTACATTTCTTTTCTTTCCTGTAATCCATTGCAAAAGATTACAAGGACTTGTTATAGGACCATTTAACATGCCTGACGCTGTAATTAAATGAAGCTGTAGTGCTTTTTAGGTTATTGACAGTCGAGTGGCAAGAACATAGAGCCACCGGACGAAAGAGAAGGCGAGGTTCATGTCAGCAGATTCATGACCTCTGTGATCTCTCGCTTAGTCCTCTTATAAACCACCCTTTAGCCATTCTCCACTTCAGCTGTTGCATTTAGGCTAACCGGGTCCCTCTGCATTGTATTGTATGTCATCAGTCATTGTATGACTGAAAATGATAATGTATGACTGCTCAGGGATGGATGATGTATTGATCCGCAGGTCCTGGTAGATGGCTCTCTTGTCTCGCCCCATTTTCTATTACTCGGCTGTGTTTATGGACAAATGTTGATTTATGCTGCATATTTATCTAGCCGGGTGCTGGGTGTTCTCCAAATATCTCCTGAATTTAGAAAAGGAAATGAGCAAGATTATTTTTAACAGGCAGCTACGCTGCTCTGTTGTCCATAGAAATGTGCAAGTTACAATCAATTTCTGTTTTAAATGAGAGCCGTCTCGAGAGGCCTGATGCTGCATCCGTCTGTCACGTCTCCGACTGAGTTGATGGACAAAAATGTGCAAGTTTAACTTTTTTCTTGACAGACTGATTCGCTGATGTGAGTTGATATATAGGGGGACAAACGCAGAACCCTAATGATTATAAAAACAATAATAATGGAGAAAACCTGGTATAGATGTTTTAATGTAGAGTAAATTTGTAAGCGCACAGGAACCAAATGTATCACCGTAATGCTCCTTAAAAATGTGACAATATTTAGTCCACTCTGACAATAGCGTGGTTCTCTTCAGGTGTGTTCAGACTGAACAAGAAGCACATTTTGTTTTATTTGAGTGAATTAAATTGTTGTGCAGCAGAATTTCTGTCTATTAGCCACAAACAGCCGGTGTGTGTGTGTGTGTGTGTGTGTGTGTGTGTGTGTGTGTGTGTGTGTGTGTGTGTGTGTGTGTGTGTGTGTGTGTGTGTGTGTGTGTGTGTGTGTGTGTGTGTGTGTGTGTGTGTGTGTGTGTGTGTGTGTGTGCGCGCGTGCGTGCTACAACTTACACTGATCTCAATTCTTAGCAGGAACTCCATTTGTCTATTTTCTCCAGACTTTCTCCTTTGTCTATATATTCATGGAGTCTCACAGCGTTGGTTTCAAACTGAAACTTTACAAGATTTGAGCAGACCGGTTTTGCCTGCAGTTGTGCCACCTGGAGTACATTTATTTTTAACATTTGCATTTAACATAATTGATCAATGGATCCAGTCGCATTAATATTTGCATCATTAAGTACAAACGCTTCTAATAAAGCAATTGTTGGTCTATCTGAGAATTCCAATGCATTCATCAATATACTGAAATATGATACAAACATTTGAACTAAGTATTTTTTGTTTTGTTTTGCATAAGGCATTAGGTGTGATGTTAATATATGTGTCAAACAGTGACATGTTGATTTCATAGCATGACTGTATTTAAAGAAAACTCAGTCCCGCTAATTACCAGTTAGTGTTTAATTTCTTTCTGGTAGAAATGGGTCACAGCGTCTGCTCCTCTGCTTCTGTTAGTTTAGAAAACCCAACATGAATAACCTGCCTTGATCTCAGTGAATTTGTATGAGAAGTATGCATGTTCAAAACTGTCTGTAATGTACTGGTGGTCATGTCTCCGTCTGTAGGTTTCCTATGCGCGTCCAAGCTCCGCCTCCATCAGAGATGCAAATTTGTACGTCAGTGGCTTGCCAAAAACCATGACTCAGAAAGAACTGGAGCAGCTCTTCTCTCAGTATGGACGCATCATTACCTCACGCATTCTGGTGGACCAAGTGACTGGTGAGTAGGACATGACAGCCCCCCCCCCCCCCCTCTCCCTCCCCTTGCTGCTTTTCTCTTCACCTGCTTCCAGCAGTGACTCCCCAGCAAAGACAAACAGCCAGGCCTGAGAAATACATCAAAGGTGGTGGTACATCACCAAAAATGTCATTTCTCACTACAGTTGTCCATAAATATGCATAGATGGACAGAATAGGAAATGGGTGTTAAGTGGCAGGACTCCAGGCTTCATAATTTCTTTTCCCCTCCAGTCTCCCTTCCGCCTGCACTTAACTTCTCTTGCTTTTCTTCCTCCTTCTCTTCCCGTCCCCCAAGGTGTACATGCCATGCCCGTTTCATGACAAGAAACGAAATGCATTAAGAGAAGTTATATTCTCTATATCTCAACTGTCATGTGGTAGCAGAACCCTTATGAAACACTGATAAGCAGAACATCTAACGGAGACGTTTCCCAGTGGTTGTGTCCCCGTATGCTGCAGAAACATATGATATTCCTTCAGACATGCATAATGGGAAAGGTTATCTTTCTGGAGAAATCTTTCAGTTTTACTTTAGTATTAATGGAACAACCAAAGGTACTCGTTCTTCCCCAAGACTTTCTACTACAGTGGCTCTCAATGACAGAACTCATACAAGAATACAAACAGAAATGCACTCCATATCAAATACTGGAATGCATAAGCTCATACCATAAGAGAAATGTACTTAACAAGAAACCAGCAAAAAAAAAAGTGGTACCACAAGCAACATGTGGTACTGGAGTGATGGACCTCATTTTGACTTGGTAAAGATACTGATGCTCAAGGCTGATTGGCAGGCAGCAGCAACAACAGGAAGAAACAAGACCAAGAGCGAAAGACATGCATGGCTGTCCCAAGAGGTAAATAAGTTAAAGGACTGATGCTTAGCCAACAGATCTTATAAGTTGATTTATCATCTATTTAAAGGGTTTATGAGCCGGTGGGGTTTGATCAAAATAGCTAGCCAAGTAATCTAAAAAATAATGTACTCTAGCTAGATGATAACGCTCACTTTCTATCACTACACACAGAAATGTATCGTCAGCAGTTAGTGTAATGCTACCAATCTTTCTGTAAAGTTTGCTCGGAGGTGATGTTTAGATACACATTTTTTCTTACCTTGTGTTTTCTCCTCTTCTCTCTTTCTGCCGTCTTGGGCAGTCCGTGCATGTCACGGTCTTCAGACTTGGTCTTTCTACCTGCTGCCTGCTAACGTCCCACGATGGGAAAGCTGGTGTTCTGTCAAAACAAGTCCACTTCTTCACCTCCCCCATGTTTATTCTCCCGTGACACATTTCACTTGTGCTTTTGGTGCTCCGTTGTATAGAAATGTATTTAAGTTCCAGTTTTTATGTACCTCAAATTTTGCTGATTGATAATTGTATGCCTGCTACAGCAAACCTCTCTGCTCTCGTATTGAACTACTGTTTAACTCAGTGGAGTTCAAGCTGCATATCGGCACTGAATGTTTTCATGGCTGTCAAGAGAAACTCGGCCACTGATCTTATGTTAATTCTCTCTCCTCAGGCGTTTCCAGAGGGGTCGGCTTCATTCGTTTTGATCGGCGAGTTGAGGCCGAGGAGGCCATCAAGGGTCTTAACTGCCAGAAGCCGCCTGGTGCCACCGAACCAATCACGGTCAAGTTTGCGAACAACCCGAGCCAGAAGACCAGCCAGGCACTTCTGTCCCAGCTGTATCAGTCGCCCAATCGAAGGTACCCAGGACCCCTCGCACAGCAGGCCCAACGCTTCAGGTAAAAGGAGCACACCAAAAAATGTGAATCTGATTAGAGCCGAGTTAATACTGCCAGTGATTTATGAGTCTGACCCTCTGAGGCTATTTGAAATTAGCATTTAAATTGTCTAACACAGTACTTTGAAAATATTCTGTGTGGAGCTCATCAATGCTCTGGACAGAATTATTTCGACCCATATTAACTTTGCTGTGTTTCCCCTGATGCAGATGTCGGCCTATGATACAATTGGGTTCGAGCAGATTTTGATAAATATAAAGAGTTTTTAAAAAATCAATAGATGGTGTGAAAGTTTTGCATAGTTGGTGGCCATTGTGGAAATGAAAATCAATTTGCATACTGATTGACCTCAGTGGTACTGTATGCAAACAATCACAATTCATGGAATATTTTTAAGTCACATGCTTAAAAATATGGTTCTGTTGTGTATTAATAGGTTGAATATTGATAAACACATTCAGTCAACAGGTTAAGGAGAAGATGATGATCAGAAATATTACTCATCTGTCATTCTGGCAAAATGCATCATTAACGTGGTGAAACGCTTCCTTCTGTATTGACATTAATGTGTGTGGCTTTGTTTGTTTTTTTTGAAGGTTGGACAACCTGCTGAACATGGCCTATGGAGTCAAAAGGTAATTCTATTCTTATTTACAGAATGTACAGTTGTATGAGCAAGTTGAGTCATTTGCGCTTGAAGTGTAATGTTGATTGATAATTATTTGATGTCCCTCTCTTAAATAAGGAGAGTGCCTCTATTGGATAAGGTCAGGGATGCTTTAATCTTGACATAATGTCACATGTCTAAATTAAAGTCTATGCTGCTTGTCTACATAACAAAGGGCAGAATGTCTTGCTTGCTATTGCACACAATTGCATACTTGTATTTTGAGCTCTCTGCTCTTACCTTGATCTATTATGGACAGTCTTGTCCTGTTTTAAACTTGGTTGCGTCAGATGTCTTTCAGGATTTGCCAGGATACCAGTTTGTCAAAGTTCAGTTTTAAGAATGCCTCCCTCAAGTATGATTGAAGTCCAATCCCCTGAAAGCTCAAAGGCCCGTCACCAGCGACAATAGACTTGTGATTTCTCTTCTGCCCCGCTCTTTGGCTGACGTCTTCGTTGCCAAATCTCTCTGCGTGTCCTTGATGCTGGGAGCACACCTGTCATGGTGGATGTTCCCTGAGAGGCCAACTGGAGCAGCTAATCTTATGTGACACCTGCTGCAATAATTCATAGGCTTTCCATGCACTTTGAATTTCGTTTCTTTAAACTGCAATACCACATTTGCCAAAAGCCAGTGCTTTTGAGTGGCTTTTCATTAGCCTTGGCACCAACGCCAACTTTAATATGGCAACTTATTTGCCGTTCAAATTTGCCCTTTTGTGTTTTTGAGTAAATAACTCCGCGGCCCTTTCTTTGTAGGCTCATCGTGAGCTCAAAAAGCAAAGAATTGTTTTTATAATCTCCAACTCTAATAAGAGATAACTGACTGAATGCTTGTCTGTGTGCTGCATTGTTTGCTGCTCAGTCAAACTTACAGGTCGCCTTTCTTTTGACGAGGCTGACTTATTATTGTTCAGCTGAAGAAAAATATTTACTTATAAGATAACTTCACAAGTTCATAACTTCGACCAGTAATAACTTGTATTGATTTTCTGAAAAAGTGTTTGTGAAATGAGAGCAGGGCGATATCTCCGACTGTAGAAGCAATGAAAACACTCGGCGTGAAGCACGGCTGGTGCTGATCTCTGTAGAGACGGAGTCACATTCTGTTAGGCTTGTTGGCAAACTCTCCTGTCTTGTAAAGAAATCTCCATTCCATCCTCATTGTGTCTCTTGCCTTGAACTGTGTTGCTTGTGGTCTTTTACAGCCGGTTCTCCCCCATGGCCATCGATGGGGTGACCAGCCTGGCTGGCATCAACATCCCGGGGCACGCAGGCACTGGCTGGTGCATCTTCGTCTACAACCTGGCTCCGGATGCAGACGAGAGCATCCTTTGGCAGATGTTTGGGCCGTTCGGTGCCGTCACAAACGTCAAGGTTATTCGCGACTTTAACACAAACAAGTGCAAAGGATTTGGTTTCGTCACCATGACTAACTACGACGAGGCGGCCGTGGCCATCGCCAGCTTGAATGGATACCGCCTCGGGGACAGAGTGCTGCAAGTCTCGTTCAAAACCAACAAAACACACAAAGCCTGATACCCACTGAGATTGTTTCTAGAAAACTCGCCAGAAAACGGAAACAGAAAATGGAAGCGCATTGACCGTAACTTTCTACATTAGTAAAAACAGCTTTGTAAATCAGTGTTACGAAGAAAAACAAAATTTAGCGTCCGATGTAATTTTTTTTTTTTCTTTTTCATCGCTACGCTTTGAATCTTCTCGATATGCTTTGGACAGGAAAAAATACAGCAGGTTGTAATCCCTGTGATGTTGGATTATCTCGCTGTCTTTACAGATGGACCATCTGAAATGTTACTATAGGTTTTTTGTTATTTAGTTGCACATCTGCTTTGAAACAGTAAGTCTCGTGAGGTTACGTGTCGTGATTTTCTTTGTGTTTTCGTGTCCTGATTTGCCTTCGGTGCATTATGCCTTCAGTGGTTAGCAAGTACTTATTTTGAACTATTTGCAGTTTTGTTGAGTTTGTAAGTATTCCGTTCATTGTAATATGAGTTGGTTATTGGTTGGCTGCATAATGTTGCTTATTGTAAACTTAATGGATAAAAGACAAAAAAAAAAAAAAGAATCTTAACGCAGTACCTTGCCAAAGAGCTAATAACCTCTTTGATGTGGGTTTAAAAAGCATCTATTTTTATAAAAAGAAAAATTTGGAGAAACTTTTTACTGGACCTGGAACAAAATATTTTGACTTGGATACTTTGAAAAATATCTTCATATGACACCTTGTGAGCTTTTGAACTTTACAGGAAAGTTTGCAGTGGTTGAAATTTCTGGGGAGATTTATGATGTAAAAGATACCTTTTGAGATCTTTGTATTATCTTTAGATTATAGAATCAATGGCAGTGCTGGTTTCATCTGTAAAATCATCTGTGGGTCCCCTGTCATCCTGGTTGTTATATAACTAGCAACTCTCTTTCCGATTTGATTTGGAAACTGATAAAAATACAAAGGTTTATTCGCAAAAAAGTGCATGCAAAATTATAACGTGGAGATGTCTTAAAAGGTAAACGGGGGATAAAAATCAGTTCTTCCTGTAGGATTGCCTTCAGACAAAGGAGCTTCTGGTATACCTACGATGTATCATTAGACTGATTTTTGTCTCAACATCAACCAATAAGGGTTTTTACATACTTTGTATGAAAGATTGAGGACAATGGAGGCAGCAGCTTAAGAACAGAACGGATTACTCCTGAGCTTTGTAAATAACTCCTTTTTATGTTGAGTATTTGGCCGACTTCTTTTGGTTCTCGTTCTTCATCGGACAGTGTGTGATATATAAATATATATCGTTTTCTTTTTTTGGAGTAAGTAAGGTATTTTCTTTTTGGATATTAATCTTTAACTTTTCCGTTTCCCTTCAGTTGAAATACTTGATTTGTTGTCCCATGGACGAGCATTACAGTGCATCAAATATGTTGGTTGTTTGGTCTGTAGATAGTCTCGCTTCGTAACAAAAAAAAGCTATTAAGAACCTATAGACATGTTTTTGTTTTTTATATATAAACATTATAGATATATATTTATGTGGTAAAGAATGGATATAAACCACAGTTTTGAACCATTTTAGTTTTTTTTGTTTTGTTTCCATACTCGTATATCTATATATATATATCTGTATAGATATATCTGTATAGATATATCTATACATCTATTGTAATGCATATAACCTCTTTAAAATCGTACAAAGGTGTATATTGCTTGATTCACTTTGGGGGGGGGGGTCAGTGACGCGGTTCCACTAACGAGAGTTTGTCTCAGGCCGTCCCAGGAGCCCTGAACAGACAGACGCTGTCCCTGCATCCTGCTCGGTGTTTAAACCAACACTAGTCACGCTTCCCCTTAAATGAGCGGTGTGCTATGCATTATGGGATTCTCTTTGCATTAGAGGATTCTCTTTGCAACTGCTTTTTCTTGTTTATCTATTCCTTATTTGTGTTACTTGTAAAAGTTAAATTTAAGTCTAGATGAGTTGTGATACTTGCTGCCGTGGGTTAGAAACTCAACTTTTCATGCCTGACCGGTCATTGTTTAAAATATTTCTTTTCTTTTTGTAACTTCTTCAACGATGATTTGGTCTTGACAAATTGTGCCGATGGTCCGGCATGAAGAACGGTTCCCTCCCACCCCTCTTATCTCAATTCCTAATATAAGAATGATTATTTATTTGAAGTTGTATAGTCTGTTTTGGTTAACAGCATTTTTGGAATAGAATATCTTTTGAGTATTTAAAAGGATGTACATGTTCTTTACTTTGTGTTTGGATACTTTTTGGTTTTTTCCATGTTCAGTACATCAATAAATAAGTTGAAGGGCAATGCAGCACTGTGAATGGATCCCATCACTCATCCAAATTTCTGTTTACTTTTTTCTGATTTAACATCTGAACATTTTATGGTTCTTACCTTCTTACCGTTCTGTACATTTTTTTTCTGACTATTATTGTTTTAATTCAAGCAGAAGGCACACCCTTTATCATTTTCTGTAAATCATCGAATTGCTCTGGAAAGAGCAGCATCTCCAGAGATCACTGGAGTCTGGATGTCCCGGGCCAAGGACCCCAGGTCCACTTGACCCCGCTGTAAAGATCTACACTCTGCTGTCTGTGTTTGGTCAAGTGTCACATGTTCATTCGTGAGCTTTAGAGGTGCTCGTCGACACTTTTCTTCTCTAACTTTCGTTATACTTTGAATAAGTCCGTGTCACAAAATGTCAAACCTTCCTTTCATGGACCCCGATTCAAACTTTGAATTGTACTGTATTGACTTGACTATTGCAATTCCTATCATTCATACTAGCGACTTTATTTATTTCTTTGTGAATTATTGACATCTCTAACTTTATGTTTTAACATGTTTAAACCAGTGTTTACTTTCTATGTTTCTTTGTTGGACTGCAGCAAAGAGGGGCCCAGCCCTATGAACTCCAATGCGTTTGACCTGGTACACAGTCCCACAGTTTAGTAATTAATGTCGTACAACAGTGTTAGTTTTGCCTCTTGTTGCTCTAGCGATGAATGTCACGTTTGCTACACTTGTCGATTCAATACTTTGCGGTGTAAAGTTTTACGGTTGAGGATAAAAGCTGCTTGCTTGAATGCACCATCAAAGAGCAGCACACGGCTTAAAGGAAGAAGCCTGATATAGAGAATTGATTCTTCCTTTTTATGTTTATCTCGTGCTCCACTTGAGGCAGGCAGCCTCGCTGAACATGGACTGGCCTGCTTTGAAGTGTGCTCCCCTGCTGCGCAGCCACCTCATGCTGCCCGACTGTCATTCTAGGGGCATTGCAAGGACACGGATGTGGAGCTGCTGAAGAAACCACACCGCCTTTCTTTTGCAAAACAAAGCTTTTTTTTTTTCCAAAGCTTTCCGTTTGGGTTCCAGCACGTCACTCATGTAGACAATATTCGTGGCATGCTCAATCATGTAGTCATGTAGCGCTCTGTTTGGCTAGCAGAAGATAAGGAGGCTAATCTGTGCGCTGCTTAAAAAGCTTTCACTCTTCTAATAGCATGTTGGATGAGAAGTAATCTTTGGTGACGGCAGTCTTTCTATGAGGGAGTCATTTTTAGCAGTTTAAAAGAATCCCATATGTCAGTGTTAAGGTTGCATGGCTCTTTGGTTTCTCCTTAACGGGAAACTGATATTGAAAAGCTTTGGCTGAATGGCGGCATGTTTAGGTCTTATCTGGCATGCTTGAGGCTCGTCTCCCAGCTGAAAGCGGTCTTCTAACGGCAGACGCGTGATGTTCGGCATCCTCTAGCTATATGTTGCTGCTAGTTGAAATAGGATTAGGCTTCAGCAGTTAATGGCCATCACTGATGAGTTGATGTCACATCTTTCTGTTATTTGATGTCTAGAAACAGATTTCCAGTCGTTAGGTTTCCTCTTTCAATGCGCTGAGTCATCAAGGTTCTGACTTTGACTCCTTATTGAATGCTTTGTATGAGCAGTCATTCAGATCACAAAGTGAGTTACACAAATGAGCTTTTAAGTTTGAAGAGGACACCATTTCATCCTTAGTGTCGTCTCGGCTTCCTCTGCAAAGGCCAAAATATTACATTTAAAAAGTCTGAATTAAAAGTCACCCAGCCTATGAAGTGAGGAAGTAATTGGCAGATGGCACAGTCTGGTCTGTCCACTGCAGTGGTTCACAAGCTTTGGTGTCAGACGTCCCCCACAGCACTGTCGGACTAACTGGAGGACTTCAACAACCTGCCGTGCTCTAAATGCGCTTATTTGACATTCAGTATATAAAAGTAGATATTGTTATTAATTGAACTGTAAAGTGCTGCAGCCTGTATGTGGAGACGTGAGCTCCAGCACAGGATGAAGAGGTCTGTTAATGAAGAAAGGGGTCACACTCCCTCCATCATCATGCCGCCCATGTGCTGCTCTCACCTGTTGTGAAACTTAGCATACTGTAGCATGGTATGAGACGGGACATGAATAAAACATGCTTCTACGTGTTGTACCGAGCTGCTGATGTCAGCGGGTGCACGTAAACATATTTGCATTTGGTCCGTCCGCTGATGTGATTAATGGCCCGCCAGGATTTCTATTGCGCTCATTTATAATTTGCACCGACCCTTTTGTTCACATTTCACAGTTCAACTGAAGCACAAAGCCCTCTGCAGCTCATGGTTTTCCTCCTATTGTGTGTTTTTGAGAGCTGTTATTTAATGCTCACATGAATGGGATCATAGGAGTGTGTTAATGACGGGATATTTGTGCTTTTGAGCACAAAAGCGACAGATCTGCAGAAGTTGGAACATCAGCATTTTGCATACCGATGCATTCCTTTCCACGGTTCCCACTATGAAACCGGTATACAATGGAAGCTTAGTTGTATGCCTAGAATATTAGGCATAAAACACAAGATCAATACGTTTAGACTTCTATGGCATTGACATTATTTCACATCAATCAATAGTTGTTGTTTTCAATATAAGAAGGCAATAATAACGGGTAGTTGTGGCCTCGTGCCCATTCTGTCAAAGATGTGTTTTTATTTTGAATAACGATGCATTTGAAATTGATATGCTTCATGGAATAATATTATACAGATTTAGTGTTCTTGGTTTGCACAACACGCAACGCTCCAGAGAGTCATTTTCAAACAATTAAACATGTTGAGATGCATAATTTCCCCAGTCACAGATATTGCACAACACAGTCGCTGCAGTTTATTCATTTCTGGGCCAAAAATGAAAATCTTTCACCACAACAAATCTTTGGTATTTGAACTCAGCTGAAGTTAATTTTCGACACACATTGTTGCTACATTTTGTTGTAAAGACCTTTCACTTTCCATGTTAAATGGTGCTTCCAATAGTTGCCAGTAAAGCGGTTGCCAGCATCTAGTCTAGCTTCATGTTGCCGAGCTGGTTTCTCTGGTCCTTGACAGAACGAGCACTGAAACCTCTCTGCTTGACCCTCCAGGTTGAAATGCATTTGTGTCATCCGGCTCATTCTCCTGCTCTGTAGTGTGCCCTGTGCACAGATGATCACTGAGTGCGTGTCCTCTGTAGAACAATGGCTTTCATCCACAGATGAAACGCTCTTCAACGTTTTAAATGAGAAGTCCTTTCAGCTGATTGGGGTGGAGTGGTTGAATAGTGTTTTTATGTGGCTTGTATATGATCCCTTCAATGGCCCAGTGTCTCAGATAATGTACAGGTGTCTTTGTGTAAGGCTGATACATTAAGCAGTCCCTGAAATCGTATCTTTAACAAGCCGTTATGGAGAGTTAGACATCTTGCACATATCTTGTGAGTTAAAATAGTATTTTTGACTGACTTGAAATGAATTAAATGGTGAGAGTGAAAGGAAATGAGACCCTTTTTTAAAAATTCCCCACAATTTCGAAATGCCATGCGGCTAACATCGTGCACTATACGATGTTGAATGCTTCTCTTTTGCATCGTGTGTCCATTTTTCAGACATCAAAGACAGTCTGCTCAGCATTCGACCTTGTTCTGCTGTCTTCCTCTTACTTGCAGTCCACGGTCAAACCTGCTCAGTGATTGGATTTAAGTTATCACATCACAACCGGTTGGAGCTTGGCTTCCTCCGGCCCCTATTAGATCAGCGCCGACTTCCACCAACGAGGCATATCTTCCTGTTAGCGACTCTTAACAGGGCTCAATGTTATTCTCCCTATGAGGCATTGGCACCTCCGTTCCATAATGAGCCGGTGAAGAAAAGGGGTGCAGATTAGAATAACAGCCTTAACTAATCCATAACAGGCCAAATGAGGCGCCACGTTTGGGGGAAACCATGTCATTTCTCATTTTGCAGTGCCGCGGAAAATTCTCTTTCTCTCAACCTCTCACTCAAAACAAGCCCCAAGAATAGCAGGCTGCTGGCACAAGGACGGCAATCAACAAAACATAGCTCCTTCCCCTATCTCTCCTCTTTTTCTCAGCTCCTGCCGATAGTCTGAGGAAAGACGGAATCTATGCCTCTGACTCTGACTTAGAGGAAACTACAGAGGGCTCCAGCCCACACCTCAGATGGAGGCTCTTTTTTTCTCTCCCAGTGAATGGCTATCGACAAGTCTTGTTCTGTAGCGATGGGCAAACGACGCTCTCTTGAAGCAGCGAGGCTTTCCAGACAATAGTTTTTTGGAAATGGGTTCATTTGTCTTGGCTGGAGTGTTCCCTAAGGGCCCCTGCTGGTCAAAGGAATATACAGCCGACAGGTTTATTATTGCTTTAGACAGTGATGCAATAAACAAGCGGCAACAGTTGGTTCAATTACACTTTATATGTTTTGTGGTGAATGAGGAAAAGTTCTGTGTTGTAGCTCAGGTCAATGAGCCACAACGATGAGTGTTCATAGATGATGGAGTCAGATGGCTTGGACCTAATTAGGTCTGTAGGATCTGGGGAAACGAGCCTATTTTTGGGGGTTTATTTGTCAGTTAATGCTTTGACAAAAGATGAGTTTGTCATTGATCAGTATGCACAAGTATATTCATTCAGTACATGTTTAAGAAAGTGCCAGTTTGAAGATTACAATTAATAATTCTTCCTTTCTGCATTTAATACAAGATGTATCTTTAAATATGCTCTTTTGATACGAGTTAAAAGAAAGCTGCGGCTCCTCAGTACCCAGGTTACATTGAGCGTTACAATATATGCTGATGACACACTGGTATTGTACCTGAATGCAGTACTATTTAATTCATGGACAGTGGAATGGAAAGGACCCAAAATAGATGCTTGAGGAACTCTTTAGTGCTCGCACTATACACGACGATCCATTCAACTAATAACCATGAAATGTTAAAACCAGTCTATCGATACAAATGTATGAAAGCCTTTGTAAAAGGCTAAAATCAAATATAATCAAATAAGATATGAGTTGACCATCCAGCAACTGCATTGTTGTGATTTTCTTGTCCATTACAATGTTTATGAAACCTCTCACTCCTGTTGTGCAGCAGCTGTAGCTGGATCCAACATGTGTATCGAGGTTCTCTAATCGCAGCAAGTCGGTCTGACGAGCTGCTGCAGTTCTGGTCGTTTCCTGTCACTTGCACATCAGCTGCAGGCAATGACATGATTGACAACGATGGGCAATGCAGAGTACCTTCTGTTGCATACCAGCTCCAGGTTACCTGTAATTTCCACTTACCTTCTGACCCCGGCTCATCGTATAGTGTGTGTGTGTCCCTAAAAATGTCATTTTGAGCGTGAAACCAAGAGAGCAGGTATGAGGACTTTTACTTTTTCGACAGTCTTGACAGATTGCAACACCCCACTGTGTTTGCTGGTACATGCACGAGGCTGTGATGAAAACTCGGCAGGAGTGTGTCCGTTTGTCCTCGAAAGTCTCAGCGTGTTGCACATCTGAACGCATTTGGCATGTTTACGATGTGTCCGTACATTTATGCAGTGTGAGCCTTGCATCACTCGTTTGATGTGTGCCTGGGAAGAGGACGAAAGTAGCTGCTCGCTGCCTCGCCAGAGTCTGTTCTGCTGTAATAAGGTCCTGATTTAAGGTTGACCAGAGCACACCGGTAATGGGGCCTCTGCAGCCAGTGGAGATGAGATCTCTCCACAATATTTACCCAGGGAATAATGATGTTTGATTTGACTCTGCTCCGGGTGTGTCTCTGTGAGGGCTGTTGTCGCCCACTGCTGCCACTGAGAGAGGAAACTGACGGAAGCTGTGTCCAGAGGAAAACAAGCCTCAGATCCTTGTGTGTGTGTGTGTGTGTGGATGATGCTAGGCTGGTGTGTTTCTGTGGCCTTCAGAATGAAGAGCTGCTGTGTTAGCTGATTACTATTCACTCACATGCTATACTCCATCTGTGGATCTCTCTGAGATTGTGGGTTGTATTTACTCACCCAGTGTTTCCTCAGCAGCTCGGTTCCATTGCTACAGAAACTGTAGAATTCAGCTCATTATAGTCTGCACACCCTCTGAGGAGCGGAGTCATTTGCATGGCTGCTTGTCGAACCCATGGTAATGTTGACAAAGATTTGCAGCCATTTTAATCACGCCACGTAAAAAGGTATACAAAGTAGTTTATGACTGCTCCGCTACCGAGCAATAGGCACATCCCTTACTGCAGTGCACATTGAAAAGATTGCACTTTGTTCCGAGCAGCGATTGCAAATCACAGACGTCAGAAAGGTAGAGAGAAATAGATGACTGCGACGGCAGTTTGAGTTTTACGAAAAAACGCATTTACATATTAAACCACACAGCAGCGTGCAGAGCAAAAAGGCTCTGTTTGAATTGCACGCTCCAGCCTGCCTTCCCGTCAGTGTAAGGGGTAGCGGGGGCCTCACCGCTGTGACTGCAGTGCCGTAAATTTGGAAGTTGTTTACGGATGCTGCCATCTTGGTGCGCTCCGGGAGGGAAACTTGGAGCAGGGCCATTTACCGGCAGCTTGATGAGAGTGCAGTGAGGCGAGTTAATTAATACAACATCCCTGGGCCCACAGGCTAGGCTGCAAAGCTAACCCAGGAGGGAGGTAGAGATAGAGAGAGCAGACCAAGAAAGGGGACGGAAGAAGGGCAATCTATGATGCGTGGGAATTTTATTTATATATATATATACACACACACACACACACACACACACACACACACACACACACACAACTGTGAAGAGTGGGGCTACAGTAACAGCTTGGCGGCAAAACACAATTAAATTGCATAGCTAAGATGACTAAATCAGCCATCTTGATCATAGCCTAACTATCAGACTGCATGATATTTGGTTCTTTCAAGATGCAATGATACATGGCAGGTGTTGGACCCCGACCAGTCATGGCCGTCTTTCATGGCTTGTACACATGTAGGTAATCAGGAAGGTGCCAGGGATTGACTGCTGTGTCGGTTGTCTTCCAAGACACTACACAGTCCAGTCCGGGGATTATTGATATTGTATAGTCTGATTTCGGCGTAAGTGTGTAAAGTAGATGTGAGATGCACATTTTGGAAAGGCCAAGCAATAGATCAGAATGGACATTGATTTGGGCGTGGTTTCAGTGTTTCGGTTCCATTGGTTGAGACGCGCCTCACTGTGTTTTCTGCGTGGAAGTGGAAGTCATATTTTCGAGGCCTCAACGCTGAATTGATTCAGAAGGTGGTACCAGACAGCCCCGGCAGTTACTCACCCAACGACAAGCTACATTGTCTAGAATATGTTAGACTCTATTAAAAATGCATCTGGTACAATGTTGCTTTCTCCGACTGGAATAAGTGGATACTTCCACTGGAGGTAGAGTGAGAGGGAGACTGACAGCAGATGTGGGCTCCAGTGAGAGAGGGCTTTTTAAAAATCGTAAGTGTTTCTAGGTCCAACCAACACCAACATGAACTTCAAACGAATGGATCCATTGGCCTCCATGACCTCTAAAGCGAAGCGGGAAAGTAGTAACGTTGGTTTCTTCCCCTGCCACCGATTTTTGGTTGTGAGCGAAGATGTTTTTCCAGCCATGACACAGCATCTGCGGCTTTAGCTTAACTTTGCCTCAGTGAGAAAACTCTTGTCTGTTGAGCTACATGAAAACAGAGAAACTTGCCTGGAGATGGAGGAGTCCGGAGGGAGGTCCTTGCCTTGTTCTCTCTCCTTCTCTATCCATATATTTTAACTGGCAAAACACAACTTTGGGACCACGGTTGTCAAACAAGGTTGGTTTTTTTTTCACTGTTGAGGTGCAATCTATAGGAGAGAAAAGCACATAATCTGCAAACTCAGCTTTCCAGCTGTGTACTACATAATGTATGTGTTCTGTAGAATGAACACGTCATAAAGAATAGCTCAGGCTGGCTGGTGCTCTTCTATGCTAAACAATGATATCTTTTCTTTTTTTTTTTTTTAACAATGAGCTCCGTCATTCATTGACTTTTATCACAGTTGCAAATCAGCAATATGAAGGCAGCAAAATATTGTAAATAGCACGCCTGCCAGTAGACACAGAAGAGATGGGGCTATAAATACCCTGAATAAATCCTCCTAATCTGGAAGCGGGAGAAGCAGGAGTTCTGTTGATGTAGAGAACTGGTGGCTGAATCCCATTTTTAATGCTTTCGCCAGCTTTTTCTTTTTTTTTCGGTTGGTGTTTAGAATTCACTCTATAATTACCATATTAAAATGCATGTAGAAGTCTGTGCAGTTGTGGTGGGGAAAGATAAGGCTGCAAGAAGTAGGGAGGGAGAAAGAAAAAAGTCCACCGGAGGCCTATCCGTCAGTTCTGAATTGCTTTATAATTACTGAGATGCAAAGACACAATTTTCTTCTAAAAATAATGTAGTGTAGCCTAGTTTCTGCGCAGCGTGAATGTTACTGGCTCCCTCTTTTGGGATTGGAGAAAATTTGAATTCTGACACATTGCGGTTGTGTTCGTGAATACGACATACTGTCTAACTAAAGTTATTTTAACTTCTTGGAGTTTTATTTGCATAGATTTCTCATAAGTTTTAATCTTTTTTGTGTATGTCTACAATAAATGAAATAATGTATTCTGTGCACAGACGACGTCTCCCACACTGAATACTGAAGCGGCCTTACTCACACTGAACCTGGAGACTCCCGCCAATATGATTGGCTTTGTGATGGCGGTTTAGTTACTGAGGCACTATTATTAAGTTTTGGCCATTTTTAACGAGTACCGAGTACTGAACCTTGGGGCACAGGGAGATGGTAGATGGTCTCAATCTTTGCTTTGTAGAATGACAGGAATGAGGGAGAGATGGTCCATCGGTTTGAGAAATTAATTTGTTGTAGAAGAAGAGAAGAGAACCTTGGGGTTGGTGGAACCGGAGTGATGTAATTTGGGGCTTTTTTGCCCTGTTGCATCACTGCCTGAGCTGCTAGCATGGCCATAGACTCTTTCTTCTTCATCTGTCCCTTTTAGTCTCCCAACTACCTTTAAGGTTCAAAGGGATTGTGGTGATTTTTCACCAAAAATGGCCTAAGACTCAAAATTAGGACAACACAATGAAAAAAAAAAAAAAAAGAACAATTTAAAGTTGAAATGTACAATATTGCCAGTGACCAGGATCTAATTACTTATACAAATGAGTTGCTGTATGTGAGTAGAGGTATTTACAATAAGTGAAACAACAAAATCTGGCACGATTTCTTTAAGTGGCCTCGAGCCCACAAAAACAGTAGCAAAGGACAGAAAAGGAAAGGTTGCAGGAGGGGGTGTGCAACCACTAGGTTCTTCTATGATGAAATATTGATGGTGCTGACTTTGATTCTGCAATAGATACTTTTGATCCATATCTGTCGTGGCAGAGGAGCCCACCCTCCCTCCCTATTCATCCTCAGGTGTATCACTGGTCCTTTCGCTTACGAAAAATGCCACCCCCCTCCACCACCTTTGATGAAATGTGTGGACTTTGAAGAAGAACTTATAGAGATCAATAGTGTGTGTATACGGAAGGTCTATAACCCAGTATGCTACAGTGAGTGCCAACGATGGGGCTTTGCAGTCAGTCAGTTGTTGACTTTTATTTATCACAACTGCTGCTGTAGTAATTGATGACTGAATCAAACGCAGTGTGGAAGAGTAACTGCTGACTTCTTTGCTTTTTCAGCTGAACAGTGATTGTATCTCTTTTCCCTCTCAGCACTCATCTCAAATCCAATACTTGGCAAGCAAACTCTATTATTTAAAGAGACAGATTTCACTCAGAAAAAAAGTGTTTAGGCTATAAGTCCTTCGGCTACACTGTGAGTGTGTCTCTTGTTCAGTTTGCAGATTTGTAGATTAACCTAATGCATCCTAATGCAGGCATGCTTAAAAAAAGTCAAGTGCTCTTTTGTTTGTGTGTGTGTGTGTGGTGTGTGGTGTGTGTGTGTGTGTGATGTGTCCCTGGGTAATGGAGCAGAGAGCTGTCTGTCTGGCCGGCCATCTGTCCGCATCCTCAGATTCTATCCGTTTGTCTCAGCCGCTAATGAAAAGCTATTAGGTACTCTGCTGCAGCCTTTAAAATGTATACAGTTCCTGCACAGTGGAGGCTGCCATGCCCACTTGGCTCCTCCATTACTGTTCTTCTTCACCTCGCTCAATTCGGCCCATTTTTCCACGTGTTTGATCTGAATTTGGGGCGTCGCAAAATGACCAAATGTCTGTACAATATTAGCAGCTGGTTATAGCCCACAGTCAGTTTTTTTTCTTTGCTAAATACAATTCTGGTATTTGTTTTGAAAGCTAAATTGGCTCCTCATTGTTTACCCCATTGCTTAGAAGAATGCAGCAATTACTTTTCCGCGCCCCTCCCCGGGAACCGGTATTATGTAACGCAAAAATAATGGCCGAGCCTGGCCACACCATATGAAAACCGCAACGCAGAGCCGGTGCTTCGTTAATAATTGCCATAATTGTGTAAGTATGAGGAGACTGCTCCACAAAATGGAGCAATGACTATTATCAGGTTGATAACCAATAATTACTTACAAACTCTGTCTTCATTAAGCAGCTCCTTTGGAGAAACTGAGCTCAATATAGCCCTCCAGAATCCCCTCCCCTCGCCCACCAGGATCCCGCTGCTCTCCCTCTTCCTCTTGTTGTATCCCAGTTTCTCTCTTCTCTCTCTCCATCCCGCTCTGCTTTTCATTCCAATTGTTATGTTCATTTTACATCTCTTCAGTCTGACCTGGTCTTTCTTGTCCCCTTCTTTGAAATACAAGGAATTGAAGGCAGAGAAAGAAACAGAGTGGTGATCCCTGTAATCCTTTTCCTGCCACACATTTTCTATCAGGTCCTTCTCTCCCTGAAAGATTAACCATCCTCTCTGCATCTCTTCTCATCGATCATCCTAACGGGGGGGCTACAAGTAGAAGAAAAAAACAAATTGCAAAGGGAGAAACGGCCACAGAAGGGCAAGGAAAATGTTGTGGATTGCAACTGTTGATCAAGTTCCAGATCAAGATGTGCTGCTGGTGGCACAGGACCAGACCATCTTTAACAGCTGGAATGGTGCATACACAAACTCCAACATGCAAACGCCTGTATGACATTTTTGCTCATGTTAAGCAAATAAATGGTTGGAATGATGTGTTGAAAGTTTGATAATGAATGGATAAACTGATGATTTAAAAGTCCTTACCAAATGGCAAAATATATAAATAAATATAGTGATTTGGACATGAAGTTAGGAAAAGGGAAGCCCCTGGTGAAATAATGGCTTATTTCCTCCCAACTCAGCTATTATCTGGTCTTTGGTGTCAGTTAATGTTAACATTTGTTGCATCCTCCTACATTTAACCTGTAAATTCTACTGTAAATGGTGGTGAACTGGAGCAGGGAAGGTAACAATTTCAGTGAGGACCTATTGAAATTGAAGGAATTATGTCAGTGAAGTCTTTCCTTGTTTGATGCTGTCAGATCTCTCCCCTTGACATTTAAAACCACTTAAGTTACTTTTTTAAGCAATGCACCTGTACTTGAAAAAGCTCAAATATCAAAGTGCTGATTACTAGCTACAAACTGACATTAAATATATTATTGCTCACCTTTTTGGCCGTGTGTTTATTGAATATACCCTGTATATTATGATTATTCTGTTTTATTTAGGGGAATCAAAAAATTGAATCCATGGCTTTCCAGACCCTGAACCTCCTCTCCAACAGCCTCTTCTACTGTAAGTGGGAGAAGCCAACTGCAGGAGGCCCCCGGTAACCACATGCTATCACAGCTCGGCCTTCCAGCCTCCAACCGTGACACGCTTACACTCATCCACTCCACAGGGGAAGTGTTGAGCCTCGCTTGCCGACGTGAGAGCACAAACAAACATTTACCCTACACTAGATAGGCATTGCTGCTTATACCTCCCCTCCAGTTTCACATTTCTCTCCTCCCCCATTACTGCTGTTTTCTACGCAGTTGGTCTTTCTCCTCCTCTCAAAGCATGCCTTTCCCTCAAGCTTCATCCCAGGCTCAGTCATTTGTATTGCTGTATCTTTCCATTCCTCAGTCAGTCTTTTTTTCATGTGCAGCTTTATTTCTCTTACTGAGCAAAGCAATGTGTGATGCTGATCTACAGCATATCTACCAGTGTTTTTGACTTAGCGTAGGTTTTAAATTTATACCTCAGCTTGTTTTCAGACTCTCAGCCATTATTACAAAGCAATTATGTCTTGTTTAATTGTCTTGACGAGATGCTATACTACGACTTTTTCCGACACGCTATTCTATGACTGCTTTATGACTTGTCACAGTGCGGTGCTGAGACAGAAATTGGACACCAGACAAGTTTAAAAGTAATTCATAAATATATTTATTCATAACAACGATCAAACATGGAATTCAGTAATCAGTCGTGTACGGATATGTAAAAAAATGTTTGAAGCTACAAAAAGGGATTCCCTCACCCAGATTTGGCTCATAAAGCTGACGACCCAAATCCTGGAAGACAAAGAACCCGTACATAGTACAGCATGTCAAAAAAACCTCATAGTACAGCATGTCAAACAGTAAAAAACGATCATATAAAAGCCATTCAATCAGGAGAGACTTCAATAGAATTTCACAATAATTTATTACACATCGTACAAATTTGAATGGTGCAACGTCTTTGGCAAATGGACTCCATCTTGAAGGAAGACAATCAAGGGCTGGTGATGCTGAGGTGATGAGGCATAATCCCGCTGGAGTCCAGTCAGTGATCACTCTTCGCATATATTATTAAGGTGATCTGTGCAACTGTTATTCAGGAAGTTTGTATCAAATAAGTAGCCCTTCGTACTACTCGGTACCCTTGAAGTAGCTCTGTTTAAAAAAGTTTGGTGACCCCTGGTATAGCATGTTGAAAACAGTAAAAAAAAAAAGTCATAGTATATAGCGTGTCGAAAAAATTGAAAAAAGTCATTCTTTGTCTTCCAGGATTTGGATCGTCAGCTTTATGAGCCGATGATCCAGGCCAAATCTTTTTTTGTTTGCTTCAAACTTTTTTTTACATACACGAGTGATTACTGACTTCCATGTTTGATTGTTGTGAATAAATAGATTTATGAATTACTTTTAAACTTGTCTGGTCTCCCATTTCTGTCTCAGCACCGCACTGAGACAAGTCATAGTAAAGGGCTGATTATCTTTAAAAAAATAAATAAATAAATAAAAGATATTAGCAATACCAGTACTCTTCAAAGTGATCACGATACAAACCAATAAAGTACTTTGTTTGATACCTTCCTACTTCCCTCGATACACATGTTTAGGCCTGAAGATCTATACACTGCATGTACTGTATCTTCACAACCCTAACACTGATAAATAAAAGGGAGTAAAGGGAGATGGGTGAGACTGTCGCATGCCGACTCAACGCAAACACACTTTTTTCTCCCCCTCAGCCCTGGAGGTATAACTGGCCTCCCTTCAAAAGACGGAGCTTAAAACGATCTCCAAAAAGAGTGAAAGAAGTGCTGGGTTGTGGTGGGCGTCAGTCAGGCAAAGGCCTTGTCTCCCACTCTAGATAACGGGTACCCTGAACTAGTTTCTACAAAGCTGAGTTGGAGATTTAATGCAATATAAAGCTTCTGGGCCCTTTTAGCAATTTGGAGTCAACACACAAATACGCCCACGCTCAACTGGAAAGACTTTCCATCCCTTCCCCTTCATGTGCAAATGTACTGAATGGAGGTGTGCATGTATGTGATAGTGTGTGCTCACTTTTCCTACTGAATTCTTCCCACAACTCCCTCTTTTCTTTTTTTTTTTTGATCTGTCACAACACATCAATGGCCAGTCCCAGTGAAGAAACTCCCAGTACTAGCTTATTTTTTTCCTTCCACATAACTGCCCATTCAAATTGCAATCTCCCAACGTGGTTCCTACCTATGCTGTGTGCTGCAGATTGGCACATTTGGTCCTTTGTGACAGCAGGTTTTAAACCAAGGAAAAGTTCTTTACGAGACACCATTACATCACACCATATGGCAATGATGCAATATAAAGTTTTCTCCAGATGCCAGCAAATGCCTTCTGCAATATTAGAGTGCTGCTCTTGACACGGTGTGTGATTAGCAGTATTTTCAGCTGTGGTAGAGTTAGGAGCCTGTGAAGGCTCAGTGTTTGTTATACCGACATCAGCTTTGGCATGCGTTGCATATCTGAAACATTAAAAGAGGGAGAGATTAAAATACAGTGATATCCCTGTTTCATTGAGATGGAGGGGAATGAAAATATATTATATCCTTAAAACTGTTTTTGTCGAGCCAGTTTAGGTGAAGTGTTTCTATCTTATAAACATGGGGATTGCAGGGTGAGTTGTGAGATGTTGCTGTATTAACACATCCTGTTCCATTCAAATTAAAAGTCAAATCACTTCAGCAAAAAAGAACGACTTAGTATTATATATTAAAGATGTTTTTTAGATATTTTGGCACCGACTTGGCACCTTATACAAACCTGACCATTGTTCTAAAAACCGAAGGTGAAAGCGAATAGTTAGATTTGCCATTGAAAGTGTAGATGGGAGCTGAAGCCAGATAAATAAAGAAACAGCAGCCCCTAAGCTACAAGGCCTGAGGCTATTGCATTGCTAACATGGCAAACGGCCACCCAGCTGTAGAATATATCAGGTAGCCTATTCCTGACAGCTGATTTAGCTCCCTCTTAATGAGCCCTGCTGCAAAACACAGTCTGTTACATAACACCATAAATAGCATGCACAGTAAGAAGCAGACTGTTAACGCTGGCAGAATCGTGTGAAATCAAGAGACGTTGCATTCAGCACACAATGCATTGAAAGTGTTGTGAAACTATCCATTAATGCCAAGACATCTTTAGGCCCTATACTTAATATTTAAACCACTTTAAAAAGTTTTATTGTCCGATTGTTTAGGAAATGTTATAACACTGTAATAGTAAAAGCATACTGAAGACAAGGTTATGATAAAGTATGAAGTCGTTTTATTTGTGCGTTTTGATACAGTTACAGTAGATGCAATATCACTTTATTCATTTAACTTTACACATTCTAATGTCGACTTAATATACTGAAATGTAATGCAGTGACAACTGTTTCAATTAAAACGCTCACTTTCTGTATTGTTCCCTTTGTCAACAAGACAAGAAAATACCTTGAAAAGACCAAAGCAAACTGTTATTTTGTCTCCCAATACTTCTTAACTTCCTTACCCTGTTTGTTCTTTCTGGTGATTAAAAAAAGAAAAGAAAAATTCTGTAATAACGGGTCACAATTATATATTAACATTTTTTTGAAAGGCTGAATAATTCCGTAAAAGCTGGCCACTGTTTCTACTAAAAGTTACTCAAACAATAGTGAATAGTGCATTTTGTTTGGGGACTACTTTCAGCTGTGGGTTAATACACATTTGGCGCTAGAGTGAATATCTACAGCTGAAGGGCGGTGTATGATTGACTCAAAATAAACTTCAGTGTTTTTAAGAGTTTTTGGATAATAATGGGGCTCTATGTGAAGCTGACTCACGCTCTGGCTTAACAGGCAATACTATAAAATATTCAAATAGAAGGACAGTCCTTTTATTTGTGCTCACGAATAAGCAGTTATGTGATGCAGCAGTTAAGTTAGTGGCAATGTCATTAGGGCTTGTAATTGATCTAATTTCACGTTATTTAATTATTTACATCGTAATCTTGTATGGGTAAACCCATATAAGGAATATAGTGCAGTTTGAAGAATACTTGTGTAAACTATGACAATATACAGCAACACTAACAATTCATGAAAACTAAAGTGGTCTAGGTGCAGTGTTACTGAATATCAGATTCTGACCTTAGCAAGACTTGCTTGGAAGTATATATGTTCTGACAACACAGATGTCAGAGGGAACCCTCAGGACCCCAGCCTGTCACCGCGGGCTAGCCAAGGGGGGCTAAATTAATCTCGACTAGGCCAGTAAGGGAAGAGGTCACAGTTCACTGTGTATGCCCCGCTGCTTCAGCACCAGCTGACAGGCCACAGGAGTCTGAAAGTCCATGATGTACTGGCATTTGCTGGGCTCCTTCACCGATCGCAAAGCTGTCTCTGTTCCGCATGTCAATGTGACCTAGAAAAGCACAAAGAAAGAGAAGTTGAGGCGGTGCAGGGAGAGGAGCCGTTGTTAGCCCGAGTCCAGAGCAATGCCAGCTTCATCTCCCGAAGGAGGCCGATTGCAGACGCTGTCCTACCTCTTGTTTTAGTCATTTTCTAAGCAATTTCAAACTTTTCTGAGGAAATGGGATTCACTGCAAATGGTAGATTTATGCAAAAAAAAAAACACTAGTTGGTAATCATCAGGTCCGTTTCAAATAAAAATGATCACACTATACATGAGGAGTTTCAGTGATTAGCGCTGTCATGACTGTAATAGGTGACTTTGACACCTTCGACAAGAGTAGAAAGGAAAACTTATTTCACTTCTAGGGGGTTTCCATAGCAACCCCTCACATCATACTGCACCCCGAGCAGACGATCCCTCTGGCGAACACAAGCACCCGGAGAGGGACGCAGAGATGGGAACCTGACAGGTATTATTGTACTAAAGTCTTAATAACGTCACTTAATAACTTGTACAGAGATATGAAGTGGGTGTTTGCGCTCAGTAAGACAAAGTGTTTCCTTATGTGTGTGCGCGTGGTTATTGGTGATTCAATTTTGACGTGCAGGTGCCAGAGCAATAAGCTCAATGTTGAGGCAGCTTGTGTTATATCGACTCTTACAGATGATGTCATCGGGGTTGTTTTAGCTTTTGACTTTGAGACTACTCATTGAAAAACAGAAAGCCTGAACCACAAACTGAAAGTGTGGAGCCCGTAAGAGGTAGGCAGGCTGGGATGGGTCTAATGAAAGATGCTATTACCGTGCAACATGGGAAATGTAGTATCTAGTTTTAGAAAATCAGACCTATATGGTAATAAACTAGCATTCTCCTTAAAAAAAATGGGAGATATGGAGCCACGGTTGTGCCGGCTGTACAGAAACTAAACCTACTGCTCACAACAGTCTGATTGTTACCGTAAACCGTAGAGTTCGCCCTTCCCTGCAGACTCTTAAGATACACTGCACGCTGCTTGAAATCTGGTTTACCTCAATATCCACCAGTGAAACAATACATCACCGGTCCCACGACTCAAGTATACCGAGAGAGAGAGGTGTGTTTCACCGCAGAAAGCGGGAGCACTACCCAAAGACCAGATTCAGTATTTCAAATATAATGAGCGTCGACTTCTGACGAGACTTCATTTATGCCAACTGCACTCGGTTAGGGAGTCGTATCAAAGGAATTCAATTTAGTCTTTTCAAAGGGGGCCCCTGGATATTATGAGATCATACATTTATTGGACTGATTTAAAGAGGGGGCTCGGCCCAGAAAATAAGATAATCAAATGTGACGCATTTTCAATCGAGCAAATTCTCGCAAAAAAACGTAAATGGATCTCATAAAAGTGTCTGACAGATGAGTCAATACTGGTAAAATAGAGAGAAGGGGAAGAGAAGGCTGCAGGAGAATGAATGCAACATTAACCATAAAACCAATGTCGACTGACGGAGGGGGAAAGGCAAGTCAACTTCTATCACTCGGCTTTGAGCAAAACATCTTTCTGCCAGGCTGCTGAGTAGGCCGTGATGACTGAACATCTTTTACTGATTGACTGAGGTACACATGTGCAGAATGAGATATGCAGAGAGCAGACTGGGCGACAACACTTCAAATTGTCCCGGATGAATGTGGTGTGATGTACTTTGTTAGGCTGGTTTTCTTTAGCGTTCCCTCTGGAAATAAGCAGTGGATGGCCTCTCTGTACTGTTTGTAAGGTGGACTGTTATTATCTACAGCATATTTGGGTTTCTGTGATTTCTAAACTGTGTAGCTACAGTCTTCTTGGGCTTATATAAAAAGAGGGTTTGATGTAATTTACAACAAGACAGTTGTGTGTCAAAAGTTGTCAACAGCTCGACTAATTGATGCCGTGGAGACTTACTGGAAAAGTAGCTCCATGTGTTGGACAATGCATGCAACATTGAGGCTGCTAACTCTGCGTAATGGGTAAACTGGGTACTTATTTGCTTGTTTTGCACACACACTAGCTGGTCCTAAATGCTGGATTCAACTTGTTTGTGCATCTGTTATCGTTGCAACATAGGCGCCTTCAACCACAGCATCTGTGCATGCAAGGCACCTACCATGTCGGGTAACTGTTAGAGGTGCATAAAACGAGAGCATTCCCATTGCCTCTCAACACAACACCTGAGCCAGCAGCTCGTAGCTAACGATGCTGACAGAGCTAACAGTGTTTACCTGAGGGGGAACTGGAGAGTGGGTGCTACAGTAGGGAACGCTCACATGCACAAACGTGCACTAAAACCACACACGGCCGGGCAACATCAACAAAGCAAGGAGAAACTGAGATAACACACAGAGAGCGACTTCCTTCTCTGCTCGGGTAGACATTATGCCACTATATCTTTACATAGCAGGTACCATTTATCTATTCACTAGTTTATTCATGTGTGTGTATTGTTTTTTGTGAAATACAAGTAGTACTTACCGTAGTACTGCGGGAACCTCCTTGCCAGCAGGGTTCTCCGTTCTCATACACCATCTGACTGTACTGGTTCTTTGGTGCATCTGCCCACATCCCCCACCTCCTGAAATAAAAAGGCTCAGTTTTAGTATTTTTTATAAAGTGCATGTGGAAAGTTTCGGTTTATTAGTCAAGCCGGACAAATTGAGAACAGAAACTATTTATTTATTTTTTTAAACACCACCAGGTTTGGCTTATTGAAAATCCGTTAACAGCACACAGACAGCTGCCAAGATGGCCAGTCTGGCAGTGCCCTCCTGGATCCTGGCACCAGAGCTCATGCGTCCCCTCTCCTCTTCAACAATGGAGGGGAAATATTAATTAGCATTTTGTCAGAGTAAATTCTGTGTGCAATACCACACGAGGGAAGGAGAAGAGAAAAACAGACGCCCAGTGTAGCCCGTTTCAAACGAGGCTGTGCTTGCCCAGTGCTAGCTAATTATATTCTCACCAAACATTTCAAGGGGAGTTGAAACCAAAGCAAACCAGGGTGCAAGTGGACACGGTCCAACACAGCTCACAGCACCGACAGATGCCATTTGATTATGCTTCCAGCAGCTAACTTCCTCTGATCTTTTGTAGAACTTTAGAAGCTTCCTTGAGGTGGCACCGACTGAAGTCATGCTGCTGGTAAGTATTGATTTGAGTCAAATATTGTAATCCTGTTCGGCATTAGTGCATGGTCGACTGATGATTTTATTAATCTCTTGTCCCATCGCTTTTTCTGTCTGCAATGCTAAATTGAACAGAGAGCAAACAATAAAATACATTTTTTGATGCATACAAAATGCATTGTATTAAATTGTGTCTTATTTTTTGAAATGCCATTTTACTGTCATTTAACCTTGGGGGCAAACATGGAGTCCTTTGATTTCCTAAAGCACACTCCAGCTTTTACGTACCATCATCAGGTCCTCAAATGTGGCTTTTCTGCCATCCACGATGCGCATGGATTATTAAAGACGCCTGAACGGGTTCAGTCAGAGGTGAGGCGCTCACACAAGTGGAAGCTGACTGGGGCCCCGAGCGTCTCGCCTTTTCCTTCCAGGCTGTTTGATTGGGTTTTAGCACTCTGTTAGTACCAGGAGGCCTTCAAATGGATTGCTGTCAGTGGCCAAGCAGACATGGCAGACGGAGGAAGTGACATGCTCTTGGCTCTCGCCGCTAGTTGACCAGCGATCCCTCGCACATCACCTTCAAGCGACTTGGTCTGCCCAAGGGGCGACCTCCGGTGCTGAGAAAGGAAGGAAAGGCAGAGGTGCCAAAAACTGCAGTTGTTCAAATTGCCACCCGAGGCTGGCTCCAAAAGAAGGTTTTGAGCCCTATAGCTAAGATTCTATAGCTATAGCGTGGCCGCTTTGAGAAAAAGGTTGTCTCAGGTCGCTCTCCGTTAGCTCGTTCCCATCTAAAGAGTTGGGTGGTGGCTGTGTTGTCACTGCCAAGACGGTGACGGACTCACCCACTTTGAGCTTTACAAGGGCTCTTCAGAAACCCACGGGTGACCTCACAGAGACAGCTACGCCCCCCCTTTTTTTTTTTTTTTTCATACAGTCAATGCCGTACCCCCCACCCCTCTTACACACTTCATGCGTCATGTTTGTTCACTTCCTTCCTTAATCTCCATTCTTACTCCGTCAGCCCTGCTGCGCCTCAGGAGTGCTCCGTCAATTACACAGGATGTATCACCGAGATGTGGCCAGATCGTTCCCTGTAATAAACTACCTGCACCTGATATTGGCGGATCATTCTACATTTCACCAGCTCATCATTTGCACCTCTGAAAAACATCCAATTGAGTCCACATTTTCAGGATTAGAGCGTTTTAAATCCAATAAAGTAACATGGATGAAAACAGTTAAGTATGTAAATAGATTAACATTGGCAGCAGAGAGTATAAACTGTATCTTAGCTTTTGTAGAAAATCCATTTCCGACCACATGGAGACAGGGGAGTGGCCACAAATGCAGACTTCCTTTTAATTATTAATGATGGATGATATTGAACACACTTCTTTTAAGGCGTAAAACCTGGAGAAGCTTATTTATAGATATCTGGATTCTAATTCGATCTGTCTGGCCTCCTCTAATGCCCTAGAGGGCTCTTTCCATCACAGATAAACTTGAATCACTAAGGTGTGCTTTCTATCGACACAAAGAACAACAGATGGAGTTGTGATTCAATCACATCCGGTGTCCACATAAATACAATTAAAATAGCGCACTCGCACAATCACAACCGTGGTGATTGCCACCGACTGCCTGGTTAAAAAACGTTGCTCATTTTCGATTGGAACTTTGGACATTTTCAATTGCATTTTAAGTACGTTCTCTCCTTGGAGGCGATTGCTCTATAACCAGCCATTTTTGGATCCGAAGCTTAAATGCTGTAAACACATTCTGAATTAACTGGATATGCTTACATGGCAGCTAGGAACACATCACAGGCCGGTTCATCTTCATTTTATGCCATTTAATGCTTTATGAAACCTTACATTAAAAGAAAAAATGGAGAAATAAATTCAAAGACATGTCAATATCCCTCAATGTCAGGTAACATTTCTAATAATACCCAGTTCTAGAGTGATCTCCCATGAGTTTGTGTTATACGAGAACGAGAACGATCCGATGTGCCACCTGAGCATCAGATTACTTGTAAATACTTCACCAACACCCACCTCCTGCTGCTGAATCCTAACCTGTGTTAAGATGGTAAGTCTGTGCTTATTACCGTCGCCTTCCCCACTGTAGCATCCGCTCATTAGCTGCCACCGCAGTAAATGATACCTCACAGCTATGCTTTTAACTGCTCGGTGTGAAGCAGCAAGTTAGTCCCCTCACTATACTGTTAATGCGCTCATCATTTACAGCATGACACGCCACGCCACACAGGCAGATAGGGAGAGAGAGAGAGAGCAATTTGGGAGCCGGCTGGTTAATTCGGACTCTGTGAAGCAGCGCCGGGCGTCGCTAACCTCTGCCACTCGTGGAAGGTCACTCGGCAGAGAGCGGCGCTTTGAGATCAACACAGACGGCGTCGTCGCGGTGCCAGTCAATGATGCTCCTCTCACCCCTCCTACCACCAGTTGTGCCCAGCGCCCTCGATAAATAATTCATACGCATAGGAACTAGTGAAGGGCACATGCATGCTCAGTCAGAGCTTTGCCTTCACTTCACATGACCGATCTACAAAGAGAGCTTTTATAATCACTTTCTCTGAATTGTGGGGCACAGACCAGGATTTAAATATATCATGATATATTATAGTTTATGTGGGGGTATAAATAAATCTGCAACAGGGCAATTATTGAAATTGCAGACAGCATAGTGGATGGATTTTGCCAGCTTCCTTACATACAGCACGGTGACTAACATAATTACTCTAAACATCCACACTGAGCACATTTTGCTTTGGATTCGCCCGCATGAGCAGAACACCGAGGCTATTTTTATGTGCGCTTATAAACAAACTCGGGGTGCATATTTCATCAACACCTACCGACAGATATGAATCAGGGCTGATGTCAAACCCAAATCAGTATTCTGTTAACGGCTCACTTGTGCCTCATTAACGACTGGGGCTAGATGTTGCCATGGCTACCCAGCAGAAAGGCCATCAGGGGTTCACAGTGTCACCCCCCCCATCCTCCACTCCTTCAACCCTCTCCTCAGACACACAAGCGTCACTACCCCGTCGCCTTGATTGCCAAATAAAGTGTGGGCCGTTAGATTCAGGGGCCATGAAGCACAAATATGAACACAAGTATAGGCATCACTCTTACTCCATTAGTGAGTGTGTTGTATAAATGTATCTGCCCGGCTACTCTGGTATACCGTGGCATGCTCCTCTTAAGCATTGGGCATTAGGCAGCTGCCGTGTTACCAGGTAAAGAGGGGCCCCTCTCGACACTAATGGCCCTCCAGCAAATGACCTCGACGGCTTGAAAATGAATGCATTATGTAGAACACTTAAATGTATAATTGTGCACTTGTCCCAGTCAAACAGTCACTGCTCTATAGGTTGAATAATTATGGAGAAGATGAAAATAAATAATAATGGTAGAATAAAAACAAAACAGCAAATGCCCATCAAAACAATTCAGGGATGGGACCGCCTTTAATATGAACACATGGAAGAGAGCATCACTCCGCTCATTAAGTGGGCACATTAAAAAAAGGGAACCACCAAGCAACAAAGCAATTAATCAATTTACTAAAAAAAGAATATGAATGGAAATGTGCTGTGCTTGCTTTCACATTTAGTTTGATTACAAATTAAATTAGAATAGTGAGATAACGCATCTATAATGCAAGTACACTAGCACAGCCATCACATTCTTACATAAGTTATTGTACCATGATATGTACATGGATATGAAAATGTCAAATATGTACTAATAATAAAAACCCTTTCTTCTCTATTCACTCAAACATTTTCAAAAAGAATAGCCCAGGGACGATGCAGGGTAGAGTATACAACGGAAAAATATGTTTCCCAACATGCAAAGCTGCCTTGCAGTTAAACAACACAGTATAGTAAGTCCTTGAAAAATGTATGTCCAAATCCATCGCACAAATCTGTGCTTGAACAAAGCCTATGAACATTTTACGCACAAATTTGGGATTTATCCAGATTTTCTTACCTGAATTTGTTACGTTTGTACAAATGTAGATCTGCCTCAGACCACGCACTGCATTGCCCACCGAAACACAAGTGAGGAAGGCAAGTAAACGACTCAAGAAGTCAAGAGGGCACACACACAGAAGCCTCTTCTCATCTTAACATTCCAATACACAGATATTTTCACAATGTCATGGCCAAAAAGGAGAAGGGACAAGATCTATTCTCCATCAGAACTTCACTCCGTCAAAACAAAAAATACAATGGGCTTTTCAGCTGCTCTCATAAGAAATGTAACCTTATTGATAAAATGAACATATTTCCATATTGCCATAGAGTAGAATCGCCTCTCTTCTAAGGCCCCTCAAAAGGACATTGGCAGCCTGGAGGCATTCACATCGCTGCACCTCTGTCTCCCAGCATTTCTTCTCTATTACACTCAGGAGTGTGGGCGGGTGGGATTAGGTTAAAAGAACGGTACGGTGCATTTGTCGTTGTCTCTTTTTTTCTGTGTTTTAATTGTCTGCATTATGTTCATTGTCTGTGTTACTGTACCACAAATTGCCCCTTTGGAGACATTTCTAAAAAAAAAGTCTAAAGAGGCTAAACAACACGCGGTCACTAGCGGTGGTTTTAAAGTGAGCCTGGCATGAGATGAGAGAGAACGTTGCTATGCTATGTCTGTACGTGTAGCTCAGACAGACCAGCATGTGTAGGTCTACAGTTAGAAGCAGCGAAACACATTTGTATTTCCCCCTGGTGGCCAGCGTATCCCACTCTCTCTGGGGTTGCTCTGTGCTATCAATTCAACTGCCTGGCTCCTTTGCAGCGGGCATACACAGTCATTCACTGTGGTTTCAATGTTGCTAGGCTACCTTACTTCTCCACGGCTTTTTCTGTTTGAAAATCTACTGTTCAATAAAGCGGTTCAAGGGAGACCTGTGGGTTTGAATACTAAGCGATGTGAACCTGTAGGAGCAACAGACAACACTAATAGCCTTTTTTTTTGTTGTTTCACAATACCCCCTTTCTGTTCTCCCTTGACTTGGTCATACAGTAGCGCTGCGCCTACCTCTACAGCCCCTGCATCTGCTCAATACTCATACAGTTTCTAACTTTCCTAGGATGTCTGTTTCCTGTTTTAAAAACTTCACAATCTGAGTCATAAATCTTCTGTTTGAAGTCCTCCGCTATTCGTTTGTGCTTTGTATATTCATACCCGCCATGCAGTGTCTAGGAGTTAGTATTCCTCTCCTATCAGCTTTGGATGTTGGACGTATTCAAAGCTTGTACCGTTAAACACAGCGTGCTCCTCCGCCAAGGCCCCGCGCAATTTAAGTATTCCTGTGTTCTCTTGATGGTGACGAGCGCAGAGCAGTTTGACCCCGGCACAATGGAGGGCCGAGCTCCTTGAACTTTTGCGGGGCGACACGCGCCGACCCCGTGACCCCCAACATCGCAGCCTCCTGATTTCCCTGGAGTCCCAAAACAAAAACTCCTGGGATGACCTTTCAACTGATCCTTTCCTCGTCTGCAGCTACATTTAAATCAGCCCACCCTCCTCCGTCTCCTCTGAGGAGAAAATGCTTCATCTCGGCATTGAGATGCTATTATACATAGTGATTCATCTAAAAACATTAAGTTACATCCAGTATCCCATCTACTATTTACATATTTGGCTTAATACACAGAATGAAGGTTTCTGAGATGAAACTTCTTGTTATTGTCCGAGTCCAGACTCTTCCATGTCATTGCAGCTGATGTGTTTGTACTAAGCTAACCTTGAAAAAGGGGCAACATAAACATTTCAAATGCACTTATGCTCACGGTGAAAGGTTATACTTTAAAGGAGTTGTTTTCTATAGTTGTTGTGGTCGTTAGCAGGAAATGACTTCAACGCCGAGTCAATTACTGGATGTTGACAATGTACTTCCTGAGGACTTGTGTATTAAAAACTTAAATGGATCCGACTGATGGCGAGCGTTGGTGCTGCATGTATTTAAGCCATTAGAGTAATTTGAGAGAAATTCAAATGAGGTTATATATATATTGGGTGCTCACTGTTAACTGGAAAAGACTGCTGGTGTCTTGTGTTATATATTTGATTGCACGGCTGTGGCATAAACCTGTTTCTTGTTTGTAGTTGACTGCACACTCCGTGTTTTTGCCAATGAGAATTTGAAACTACGTTGCAACTACGTTCTATCCTTTGTCGTCAACAATGGAATAATGTTACTGCATCCAATTATGTTCCTGAGGTTTATATTATGGTGTTATATTGTTTCACTTTCCTTTTTGAAAACATGAAACGGCTGTCACTTGGTTTTCCTCCATTTGCTTTTTCTTTTTTTGGCCCCATGTTTGTTGCTGCTCTTGTTCCCCGTTATGTTGAAGCCTTTACTTCTGACGCATTAACCAAAACAACCAATCAGCAGTAGATTGCATGACAAAGCACATTATTGGACTATTGAGGACAGGTTGCAGGCGTCAAAATAAATAACATGCGTTTCTTTATTCTATCATGTTATCACATGTAGATTTTATTTCTTCTGTCTCTGTCATCATGCACATGGAGTGGACTGTCCTTTCTTTTAAGCTGTGCGACGTTTCAATTGGCAAGCGTAAAGCATCATTTTTACCCAAACATTTAGGCAGCAAGGACAAAAAAATTGAGTTGAAAGAGCAAGTACTTAAAGTGAATTATCAGGCTGAAAAAAAAAAAATGAGCAGTGTATCAGCTGTAAGAGATGCGACGCTGAGTGCTTTAACAGAATATCTAAACATCTTGGGATGTTCACTAATTCATTTTCTTGCAGTTAGATGGAAGATTAAGTTTAGAGCGAGGAACCGGAGGGTGTTATCCGAGATAAGATTAGAAGAAAAAAAAAAAAAAAAAAAGACTGGAAATTACTGCTCCTTGGCCAAAAAAACAATAGTGTGGCACGTAACTCCTTTTAACACCACAAATTGTTGTTTTTACCTATTAAACAAATGAGATAAAACTTTTTTTTTTTAATTTTGAAAAGAGTGGCTGTTTCCTCCTGCTTTCAGTCTCGGTGGTGAACTAAGCTAACCTCTTGGGTCTACACACATGAGTGGCATTTATATTCTACTCTAAGCAAGAACATGTATTTACCAAAATCTTCTATCACGATATAGGTATATTATAAACTTATAGCATTGTTTTCAGGTAAATTAATGAATAGTCTGTATGAAATAACTCCGTGGTAAATCCTATTTTTGTATAGACTTGTCAACTGAAAAGTATTTCCTCATTTAATTAACATTAGTGCAAAATGAACAAAACTGTTTCAAGAGAAATTCTAAAAGAAAAAAATGCATAAATATTTCCGGTTTACACGGACTATGTTTACACGCTGGGACACAAATAGTTAAATCCAACTGTTGTCACAATTTGATTACTTTTTTTTGACTGGATTTTCTGTCATATTTGAGTTAGCATGTGCTCGTTATCAATTTAGACGACGCAATAGTGTTTTAGTTTTCTTCAAAGCAACATGCATACGTGCAAAGCAGCTAGACAACAACAAATCTTCAACAAGAAGACCCTCACCAACCACATCCAGAACACACATCAACCTGAGGCCTCAGAAATGACGACCAAGTTGAATCGAAACCTGTGACAGACAACAAACATTATGAGCTTCAACACATCATTATTTACCATCACTATTAGCACACACACTCTAATGGTGATGTTGCAGAGAAACATCAATACAACGGAGGCTTGTGGGAAATGAATGCGACAGGCCAGTGAAGGGAGATCAATGTTTTCTTTCCATGTACAGCATATGCGTGTTGTTTCTTCCCCCCAACAAAGAGTTAAGTCAATGCTATGTTAAACAAGCTCAAACAAACGCAAGACGGTAAACAGAGCACACCATGCGTTGTGTATATATATTTGTCTTTTCAGGTGGCGTGCATTTAGTAAACCTTTTGTTTGCCGTCTCGTCATTGTACCCGCCGTGTCTGCCTGGGGAAGGGAGGGGGTTAGCGGGGACATTATGAAGATGGACGACGCTGTCACAGTGGGATGGTGTTTGTCGCAATGCAAGCATTTTCTTCTACTCTATTATCATTATCGTGGCTGATGTTATTGTTACGATAGCCATTTCGGGAAGCGGTTGAGCTGCTGAGAGCAAAAGGCAGAAAAGCCAAATGGAAAACTGAGACATTGCAATTCAGGAAGTGAATACGAGTTGTATAATATCTACATTCACAGATAATTGGGAGCATGCAGTATGACTGCTGTGCCTTATGAAATCTTTATGGCTGTGTGTGTGGCCGTATTATAAGAGCAAGCAGTTACAAAAGGGAAGTGTTCCCAGGCTGATTTATTGTTTCTTAAGAACATTTGTAAAGTTAATGGTCTAACGCCGGCTATGCTGCAAAACCAAGCATGAAGGAAGGTTAGGGATAAAGGGAACAACTTCAACTTTTATGAGCGTTGACACTTCACAAACTGAGCGCTCGCTATGAGTCTTAATCAATATTCAGCAGCAACCACCACCCAATAACACTGCAGAAACGTCGCATAACGAATCCAAACTAGCCCGATTGGTAGAAGCGAGCGTTAGCAATGTCATCGCCGCAGCTCCACACCGTCATTGACAGGCCACACGTGTTAATTCCATTTCTCCTTCCCCTCTCCCATGACCGTCTGTTAGAATGCTGGAGCAGGTGTGATAAATGCTGCCGTTTAAATCAAAGTGCCCCCCCTCACCCCCTCTGGGGAGGAGGAAGATGCCTCCATGCAGATTGATATCAGGAGGCCCAGCCATATCCTGCGAGGTCTTGACTGATGGTTTGTCTGGATAAAAAATGAACTTTATTCCCAGCGTGCAAGCTATGATTCATGTACCTCCCCCTCCCCCTAAAACCATTCCACATATACCTTCACGACACCCTCTCTGGAAACAGTGTAGTACATCATATAGTGCTGCACCACTGGCCTACACCCAGGAAATACCAAGGAGGTGTTTTTGTCTGCATGTGATCAAACGTAAACCAGCATTACTCTTCCATTATCGTGTTGAGGTAAAGGAAAAAATCTAACACCATTCAAGCCTCTCTAAGGAAAGGAACATGGCCATTTCATTCTGTCCTGTCTAATCAGTCCTATCTAAAACATTTCATTTGGAAAACATATACAGTTTACATACTTGAAATCATTCCCTGAGGCTCTGTTTGGCAGCGATATCGTTCCAAACAGAGTGACCAATTCACATGAGTCGGAGATATGTTTGACCACTGGTTCCGTTTGGTCCTTCTGCCCTTCCATACCATCATGAGTGACAGGCAGGCAGAAGAGCTGGGGTCACATTACTCATAGTTAGCATTCTGTTCTTCCTCTTTCCTGCGCTAATAACATGGTGAAGCATTGCACTTTCCGCTCCACAAGTGAGTGGGTAGTGTGGGAGGTGGCGGTGCAAAAAAATAAAAATAATACACAGCTCTGCTTTAGATTCCACTTAATTTGCCATTTGAAAGCAAAACTACATGTGCAGAAAGGGATAATTGCTAATTAATTATCTTTAAGGTCTCACTTCAACTGCTAAAAGAAGACAAGTACAAAGAACAAATGGTTTGACACGTCCCACATTTCTGTGGTCATTTAAGCCTCAACATTGTCTGTTTGCAACAGACCCGCTAGAACCAAAACCAGTGGTGTATAGTAACGAAGTAGAAATACTTCGTTACTATACTTATGTCGTTTTTTTGGATATCTGTACTTTACTTCACTATTTATATTTCTGTTGACTTTTACTTCACTACATCTTGCAAAGAAAACTGATACTTTTACTCCGATACATTTCCCCTGAAACCTTCGTTACTCGCTACAAAATCAAATCTATCTTTAGAAACAAAATGAATCATGAGACCAGCGTCGGGGACTGTGGTGGAACAGAGACTGCAAGCAAGCAGGTTTGGTGAATCAGTTAAATCATTGGTTAATCACGTTAATGCGCAAAACAAGTGCTCTCAAAGCCGCGGTGTTTAGATTCCCAGTGATGCCCAGGATGCTATATGCTATAGCTAGCGAGCGACAACACGAGTAGAATTCCACACAGGACGGGTGGGATGAGGAGAGGTGGATGGGTCAAACAAACACTGGTGTTTCCTCCAGGAGGCCGCAGTTTGTGCCGTGCGTGAAACGAGAAGCCAATGTTGATTCATTTGTGACGTGACTTCCGTACTTAAGCAACGCCACTTCCGTAGATATTTTAACGCAAACCACGATCTTTTCCTCAACCTAACTAAGTAGTTTCATCGCCTAAACCTTAGTTGTTTCCTGTGAAGATGGAAGTTTATTTTGGAAAGACAGTATGCATGTAACAAGCGAAAACAGACTCATGTTGCTGGACTTTTGCAGGAAAAACGCACGAAAAATGAGGAGTAACTTTTCGTAAGATATCAATAAAACGGGGATGAATTTATATCATTGTATAAAGAGAGTGACATGAGAAGATCAATCTCATGTCTGTAAGTTACATCAGCTATAATCACTCTTTTAAAGTGATTAGTGACTCGTCTAAAACATTTGAAAAAGGAATAACTTCAATAGAATCATTCTATACAATGTAGCTTCTGTACATTCTATTAGAATGTAAAGAAGCTACATTGTATTAGAATTGTCTTTTCAAGTAATGACTGGGTTGTTACTTTCGGTGCTGCTTTAGTATCGATCATGTTTTGATATTTGAGTCATTTTGTGGATGATCAGATGGAGTTATGATGGTAGCAGATTCAGATGAGCAAAACCTTTGCCTATTGTGTTCAAATCAGGCCCATAGGAGTTTACAAGGCAGGTGTCCTTTCTCACAACACTGACCTGATGCATCAAGTGGATATTCTTTGCTGAACACAATATGATGCATTTGCCCTCTACATCCTCTAGTCGGAATGAGCATACTTATAAACACACTGTTACAACTCCTTCATAGTGTCATATTGCTTTTCGGAGAATTACGATGATAAGTTCATAGTAGATGCAAAAGTATACTTATGTACAATATATTATGTTGAACATTGTTGCTCCTGGATGGATCACAGCCAACCCAATTATTGTCAACACAGCTCCATGTCCTTGGTCATGGTGCCACAGCACTTAAACGAATAAACTTCATAATTCTCAAAATTCTGACCCTTTGCTTTTTTATTAACAGCATTTACTTGTACTTTTACTTTCAATACTTAAGTACATTTAATATCAGAACATTACTTTTGATACTTAAGTACAATAAATATCAGATACTTTAAGACTTTTACTCAAGTAGTATTATAATAGGTGACTTTCACTTTTACTGGAGTCATTTTCCAGTAAGGTATCTTTACTTTTACTCAAGTATGGCTTTTGGGTACTTTATACACCACTGACCAAAACAGCATTGCAATCGAGTCCTAATCTTTGGGGAGGAGTTGCAGCGATTCATAAAAGCTTTTGTTGCACAGAGGTTTCAATGTTGATGGAATGGTTTCTGTAATTGCACCCCATAAAAGTGTCGGATCATTGACGGTTAAGGCTAATGAGAGAGTGGAAAAGGACAGCGAGGTGACATCCCATAATTATCGCCTCAAATCTAACATTTAAAGAAGAGAAAAACTTATCTAAAAATCAGTTTGATGCTAAATGATCAAGATCCCAAGAAAGCTATACTATATACTAGGTCGTGTTTCTGCTGATTGTTTAGAGCAACTTCACTTACAATATTGGGTATGGAAGAATAAAAAATAAAAAAGCACATTTTGTGACATATCCAAGAGTCGCATCTTTCATAGCACGTAGGCATTTTGATACACACCAATGTCGAGCATTCAACACAGCCAATCCCAAGGGGAAGGTAAAGGGCCAGAGTATAATCCTTTAGATGAAATTGAAACCCTTCGAGGCTGAGGAGATAAAACCCCTGCAGTGTATGAAACCTGCCCGCTGTTTGTCATTGATCAAAAGGTATTAAAACTATAATAGAGATCTGTTAGCGATTGATTAAAGGTCACATGAAGCCTAACAGAGATTGAATAACAATTCTAAAAAATCAATAGCGCAAATATTGGTCTTATGGTAACTTCGCATGAGCACTGCAACAATGATTAAAGGAGTGCAGTGGGATTTATTTCAGGTCCATTTATTAAATGAAAAAATGCTGTCATGTGAATTTATCTAATTAGTATATTGTGTGTTTAAAGACCAAGGACAACAAATGTCGGATTCCTAAAGCTGGTTTTGAAAAAAAGCCTGAACTGCGTGAATGTGTTCTGCTATAGACTCTAAATGCCACAGCACACAATGCACTCACAATGTTGTTAACCTCTTTGGATAAAGTGTCCCTTGTATTAGGTATTGCATTTGTAATATATAAGGACCAGATACGGGCGCTGGTCATTGTTTTGGATTTTATCTATGGAGACTAAAGAGTTGACTGAGGTACTTACCCCAATGAGACCTCTGTTCCTGCGGTGCTCTTTTGTGTGACTTGGTTGAATGGGCACAGGGTATAGGTATACCTGCAGAGGGGAAAAGAAAACGTAACATCCACATTTAATAAACTGGCACGCAAGTTTAGTTTATGATGGTTATACTTTTCCAACTAAATTTCTTTCCCTTCTATGCTGGCTTTGACGAAAAACTAAACATATATATATATATATATAAAAGCATTGCCAAAATGATTGGCAGATTTTAAGTTTTTTATTATTATTGTTATTTATTTGGTTTATTTGTAAGGCCGACCCATAATTATTGTTATGGGCGTATAGGTTAGTACCAAAGTACCAAGAAATTGCACAACAGAAATACCAACGACGTTTGAGGTCATTCAGAAACAATGTCGCCATTACAAAGTACACAGGTTCATTTTGTATTTTCAAAATATCAAACTGGGAACATTTGATAATTCTTTAACCAGATACAAGCAATTAATGTTGAAAATGCTATAGAATTATACTAAAGCTGCTCCATGATATATTTTTATATTAACAGTGGACCAAAACACTAAGTTACTGCCTGCAACTTTAAGGTTCTTGTTTTTTATCAAAACCTCTGTTCTTTGGGGGGCGAAAAAGCTTTAGTAAACCTACTTCATGCTAATTGCTCAGTATTTAGCAGCAGAGAGACAAAGTCAGCGTCTAGCTAGTGAACATAGTGGAGCATTTAGTGGCTAAAGAACCAGATGTTTTCCGTAGGAGTTGCGGGAGATCAAAACCGAGATGAAGTGAATATTGGATTTACAGTTGCCAGGTAAACAGAAACAACAAATCCAAAAGAATGAGTGTTTAAATAGGCAAACCACTTCATAAGCTGACAGTTTGTCAATGTTGTGTTTCCATTGACCCAGTTGGCCAAAGGCATCAATAAAACAGTTAACTGTACTTTTGAGGCCATTTTTCAAAAGCAATATTGTCAGTCAGGCTCTACGAAAAACAAAACTTACTCAGCAGGCAGGCAGACTATGGTGAAGATACCATACATACTGGAACACAAGGAGCTACCAGTTACCCTGCAACCCACAGCTCTTCTAAAGGTAAAACCGAGTCTAAAGGAGTTAGCAATTAGTAGAGAGTAGACCATCACTAATGTACTTGCTGGAGATAGGGCTGGAGAGTAGAGGCACACTCACTAGCTCCAGTAACAAACTGATTAAAAGCCTTGATGGTGAAACGGCTTTTTGTCCTGGACATTTGAACCATCACACTGACTGTTATCAAAGAGCAGAGGATGTCCAGACAACCACAAGAGAATGAGAAAGTGCCGAGTGGAAAAATGGCTCCAGCGTAAGTGGGTGTGGGCTGGGAAGTGCAGGGGGGGATCAAAAGCTGTACGAGAGAAAAGCAAGATGAAAGAAAAGACAATGATGGACATGAGAGAAAGGGGGATAGTGGGAGAGGTAAGAGAATGGCTGGCAACTTATTCTGCTCTTGCAATAGTTTGGCGATTGTAATAAATGCTAATTTTGGAGACTTTCATATACTGAAGGTAGTTATTCTTTCATGTCTACTGTATGTTTCAACAGGGATGGCCCTTCCCCCATCCGCCAGGTATACGGGCAAGGGAAAAAATAACAGAAGCATCTTTTTTGACTGCAGAGTAAACGGTTCGGCTCGGAGTAGAATTAAATAGGTCTCACCATGACTAAGCCTATTGAGAATCCATTCCCCTCCAAGAGATTTGACACAGTGCAGCAAGGTCCCTCCTGGGATGTATTTTTTTTAGTTATTATTCTATTAGTTTATTCTCAAACTATGTATCCAACAACCATGTTGGCGGCAATGTTGGTGGTTCAGTTCATCTCCAGATTGTAATATTGCCAAACTAGGATAAATCCCATTGACTTTGGCGTCTCCCTGATGTTTTCTGTAGCACCACCAGAAGGTGTTACTTATCCAGTCAAATATCGGGGCATCTCCTTGATAGAAAGGTGTTACATATAAAAACATTAGTACGTTAGCAATGTCATGAGCATGATGGCATTAGCATTTAGATAAAAGCAACACTGTGCCTAAGTACAGCCTCACAGAAATGCTAGCATGGCTATAGACTCTTGGTTGAAAGCTTCTTCACAGCTATCCTTGACCTCCTCAGGGATACGCAACACCTTTAGTTCACTCCAACATCACATGACCTGCTGCATGGTCAATGTAGTTAAACAGAATTTGAAACTCAGCAGTGCTTTGGTCCAAAACTCTGAGGTGTGAAACAATTTCTCAACCAGGACCTTTAGATATGCAATCAAATTCCATATAAAGTGAGGCAATGTTTGCCAAATAGTCTCCCATACTAAATTAGTAAATATTAAAACACACAGGCTGAACTACTGGAGAAAGTGTGTAAAGCAGTAACAACAAACATCCTCATGTGAGCCTCAAAACATATGGCTGATAGACAGAAGTATGGTGAGCAGAAGAAGAAAACAAAGAGGGGGGGGGGTGTAGCACAGTGAAAAAAAGCAATCAAATGAGTCCCATAAGGGAGTACCCCTGTACCTCTTTTCCTCCTCTCTATCACCCTCTCTCTTACCCTCAAGGCAGAGCCATCCATCCCTGCCCACTTTTGCTGACGCGTCAGCACTGCACACTTTCACACACGCAGAAAAAAAAAAAAAAAAAGGCTATTTATGAGTGAGGGCACTGCGATCTGACCTTGGATGCTCGCCTCCACGTGGCAGCTTGTGAGAAAACAAAAGCAGGCATGGCAACACAGAATGTGTCGCTGGGTATAACAAAAATAAACGATAGGAGACATTAGAAATACCGGGAACCAACGCACAAACGGAGGTGCAGGTTGATTAGCAGTCTGTCTTCCGAGACACTTCACATTCTGCCGCCTGTGCCCGTTTATCCTTAGCAAATGAGCACAGTGTGAGAAGAAGGAGGAAATATCCAAAAGGCTTTGCAGAGACGACACTGTCAGCGATAGAAAATATAAGGTTAGAAAATAGCCGGGAGAACAAAGACGGAAGAAAGACGAAGGCAGAATGATGAAAAGAAATAAAAGTGTGCAAAAGAGAGTGGGAAGGGAATCGGAGTGAATCACCAACTCAACAAGTCGCGAATATGACAGATGATGACGTGCAGAAAAGGGGACACTGGGCGGAGGATGCAAAGGATAACACAGACGAAAAGATACAACTTGGTGGGTCACCGATCAAATCTTTGACAACAATTGGAAGGCTATGATCATAAAATGACAACAGCGATCCTCCCATTCGGGTCCTGAACCAATGGCGAGTCTTTCTGCACCCCACATTTGATCCGTCATCGTCAAGACAATTCAGCTCTGACGCAAGTCATAATAAGCTGGCAGGTGCACTGAGACCGGAAGGTACATTGTTACGGAATAAATATGTTGGATGCAACCACTTAGCCCCTCAGGCAGTACTCCATGCTTCACTGGATCGGACTGCAGGTTCAGTTCGCTACCTTCTAATTTAAGCTACTTAAGTTAGACAAATGATAGCAATAAGGCAGCATATAAGTCTTTGCGTTTTCTAATGTACACTATAATATATCATTGAAAAAAGGGAGGAAAACTCAGCTGTAATTTTGTTTAAACTCTTTATGATAGTCCGACTCTTGGTTTTTTTGTCCCAAACTTTTCTCTATCTCACTGATCTCAGTTATTGTTTTTGCTGTGTCCAATGTTATCATAACAGATTGCAAGAAAGGCCAAAATCTATATACTGTTGGATTTCACAGCCCACTGTTAATTAGAGATCTGACACAGGCATCCAACTGCTACTCACTAGGTTATAGAGGGGATAAAAAGACAAGTATATTTATTACTCCGTCCACTGAGATCCATTCAAGAGAGGGAGAGAAACAGCAATTAAGCCCTTCTCCCACTAGACTGCTCTGTGACGCCGTGGGTGGAGTTCACTGATGGTGACACTGCAAACTGCAGCAACACCAACACCAGCTAATTGGTTTACAGGTAACACTGTGTACGCTCGGCTGGCATGGCAGCGGTCAAAGGTGGCTCGGCAATATAAAGTGACGTGGCTAATTGTTTAACAGCAAACTTTGAGGAAAGCCAACACTGTTCATCTATTCAAAAGTAGCACATGTTTCAGTAAGAGTGCCAACATTGCATAAAAGGTCATAATCTAGCTAGCTTTATTCAGCCATCTTCATGTTGTTGTTGATATTTCAAGACTCACATTATTATCTCTGCCAGTGGGATCATGCGATCGATCTTGTGTGCGTGCGTCCGTGAGTGAGTGTGCACCTCTGTGTCTGTCCACAGCTAATCTCGCATTCTGCTGCAGCAAGCTGCATTATATTTCATGTTGGCCAGTTATGGCTGCATGCTCAAGGACGTCTCGTGGTTGCGGTGACTCACACTTTCTCAAAACACCTTTTATTGCCCGTTTTATACTGCCATCGACTTCACTCACTACTCTTAACTGAGCCTCATCTCTTAACTCGTCTTATACGATGACTTCGAGCCTTATCAAGACACTCAATCCACGGAGAAATGTGCACACGGCTAATTCAGAAACTGTCTTTTAAACGAACTGTCAGGACTGCATTGCACCAGTGTGCAATGCAGGTTTTTACAGTAAGAATGCATACTTCAACATACTGAGTGAGATTTAAATCAACACCTGGAATTGGGAATTCCATGACTGAACTCATAAGCAGCCTACCGATGGTGTTTCTTTCTGTTTCAGTCCAACTTGCAAAAATGCAAACATATTTTATTGTGCTTGTTTGTTCACTAGTTTAATGTTGGCTTGTAATGATTTTTATTTTACTGTGAATATTAATGACATCAGCATGAGCATTTAAGTGTGTGCTTTCAATATACTGTATGTTTTTTATGAAAAATGGATGAGTCAGTAGTGATGTATCTCAAATGCCTTTAATCAAAATGTGTTAAAAGGTGTAATGTTGCAGTAATCAATCCAACACACAAAGACAACTTGCTTAAAAGAAAGATTTCTTTGGAAAGAAAAAATAAATCACGTTACTCCTTTGCAGCAAGTGTTAACACTTTCACGAAGGCCTGTAGTTTCTCTCCAGATGGTCTTTACATGCAGTATAGGCCTATTTAAATCCAACTGGCTATGAACTTACAGTATGATTAATAACAATACCCTGCTGTATTTTTTATATTACAGCCAGAGAATATTCCATTGCAATTCTAATGACTTAAAACCACTGAATCGTAAATGTAGTTACCATACTTTTATTACTTTTAAGAGTTCTGCATAGTTTGGATCTCTCTCCGACAGTGAGAGCTTTACCTTTAGCACCCAAATGGTCAGCTCATCAGGCCTCAGGCGCAATTATGCAATCCAATTTCGATAGGGTAACTGATATTAGGAAGATTAAAAAATTACATTTCCACGACTTTTAAAAAAATCATCATGACCATTGTGAGATTAGGTCAATGCAATTCCTTTCGCTTGGTAATCAAGAGGAGAGTTTTGCTGGCAGCCCAGAGACCCAATGCCAGTTCATCGAAGACGTACTCAAAGGAGGCCATTTTCCAGTTTACCTATATTTTCCACATGGAAGACCACAAAATGCGAGTCTATATAAATTGCTGTGGAGGGTCACTTTTCTTGACAGCTTATCATATTTTGGCATTGGCATTCTTTATGCAGAGCTGAGAGTGGGTGCATAAGAGATCTTCTGTGAAACAACATGGAAAGGTAAGGTGAATGCATAGCAGAGACCCCCTTTACCACATAAACTACTCAGGGGAAAAATAATGGTGATGCAGAGCGAAAGAGCCTTTCAAAGAGATGGCTCAATTTATATGCAAAAAAAAAAAGGAAACAAAACAAGCCAAACTTGAAGCTTATTTATTTTTTAGAGCATCACTAAGGGCAATGAGGCAAATAGCCTCTGGCAGATCATTTAAAGCTGCATTCTCCCGGCCATCTCTCAAGATGTTACATTATCATTGCTGCTATTTTGTTCTCTAAATAGGTTATGACTGAGGCTTATGGGAGATATGATAAGGGGTAAGTAATGGGTCTTTCAAATGTCTACAGAATGCACTCATGGGGCTTTAAAACAAATTGCCTTTTCTAGTTGCTAACCAGAGTTCCAAATACTTTAATATACTTAATGAGACAAGTCTAGGAGACAACATCGATTGGCTATCATTTTCTTTTTGTTAACAGGGCTGGTGCCCTTAGGTGATTTAATGTAATTATTCAATATCACTAAATATTATTATTAATTACTCAGTATTGTTGAGCTACTGTACTTACTAAATGTTGGTGCCATTTTATTATTAATATCTATTGATAATCGTATTATTAATGTAATAACAGAGAGGGGAATAGAGCTGAAACAAGTGGTTTCAACAACCACAGATAAAGTCCCTGCAAACTATTTTCTCTCTTTAGAAGATGAGAATAATATGTCGCTTTTGTGTGACAAAGAACATTTATTTATTATTAGAGTATTTATTATTTACAATTCATCCAGTTCAATTTGACATCTGACAATAAATTATGTTTAGAAATTATTCAATTGAACTTTCTATATTTGAAACGACAGTTTCAGTACGACAGTCTACATACAAACGTTAATACAACTATTATATACGGTATATTATATATGTGTTACTGTATCTATCATAGACAGCATATCAAGTTGTAACTATTAAAAAAAACTGTATAAGGGTTAAAATTCATGTTCAACATAGCAGAAGTACATAATGTTTAATGGATCAGTGAGTGTATTCAGCAGTTTATTGAAGCAAGCTGCACTACTAAGTAGTAGCAGCAGAAACTACTCAATAGAAATACAAACATTTGTACGTCTAGGATAGTAATAACACTTTCTCTGAAGTCATTCCAGTTGTAGAATTAGATCATATTACATATGATATAATATTAATTCACTGTCTCTCTTTTGAGTTATATTGCTTTCTAACTTTATGGTTGACATTGTCAAGCGTCACATATTATTCCCCATGCTATAAGCCATACTTCATCTTGCACAAACATTTGTTCTGTCTTACATGCTACCGGTACAACACGAGTAGGCTACAGTTCTCCGAATGAAAAGGAACAACGGGGAATCTTTTTCCAGTATAAGTGTCCATAATTTGCACATTGACAGCTGAATACCCACATGAATGACACACATGGTGACAGTAGGATACTCAGTCTGTTTGTGGTTCCCTCCATGCAGAGGAAATTAAGTATAAGTGTATCTCATGTTTTGGTGTTTTGAAGGGTTATGTACTCTGTGAGTAAGGTTGTATGCCTGTGCAACAACAATCAATGGAAAATCTTACTTGAGCTGGTACAATACCAGCAAAATAGAGAAAACAACCCTCTTTAAAACAATAAAGATGATTAACTTGGCTGTAAATCATCTCAAACGAATGAGAAACAGGAAGTCCTGGTGTGCAGTGACAAACAAAAAACAAATCTCTGAAAGGTTGACCCAGACTGTTTCAACACAACCAACCCACAGATACTCTGCTCATGCCCATTTCTCGAGCTAGAAAGTTGGCAGCACAACAAAGACCGATGAGATGTGATGGTTTTATGACCCCACCAGACGCACACGCGCTCACTGACAACCCACAGGTCTACTGAACCAACGGAAAAACTCCTGCTACTTCAGATGGCAGCCCCTGCAGAATCTCCACGTGACTTCGGATACGAACAGGAAAGGACCAGTATCTGGACTGCCAAGGTCTTTGTTGAATCACAACTGCGTGAGGGCGGTGATTCAACAGGAAGGTAAACTGACTGCGCTCCTCATCATCATGGCATCCGGGAAAAATTAGGAGGACCAAGTCTTCTCCAAACTTAGTTGCGCCTCATACACGCACACACAAACACACACCTCTGCATGAATATATCGGCAACCGTCAATTGTTGGGTTTATTTTTGTTTTTAGGAACCACTGGGCTTGAGGCCGACGGACACAAAAGTTGCAACATATTGATATAGAAACTAACACACTAGCCTCCGTTGACAATAGGCGTTTTTGGACCAAACTGCTCTGGGACTCCCTGGGAGGAGCTGCCAACTGGGAAGCTACCCTGAGACTTGCATACCTTTAAGGTTTTTTTTCTGTTTGCCTTCGCACTACCAATATGAAGTGAAGTGATGTAGGCTGGCCTGAGCTGCTCGCACACATCTCCAGCTGGGAGATCGGCAAGTGGCGAGTTCGCTACAAGCTCTCCTATTTATTTTTTATTAACACAAGGAAAATAGCCGCCATCCAACAGTGATTTCAGACTGCTTCGGCTCAATAGGAGTGTAAAAAAAAACAACTCAAAACGCTGTTCTATGAACTACAAACGTTCCTAGTTCTTAAAAACCGGGGTACTTGGAACTCTAAAAACAGATCTTAAAGCAGGTAAATCTTTCCGTTACTGACATATGACCAAACGTGACCCTTTGAAGTGAATTAATTGCATGAGCAGCTCATTAAGAGTAATGCTAAATGACATGCTTTAATGTAACAACAGTGTCTGCGCCACATCGATCATAATTTGAGAGCTACCGAGTGTGACAAAGTGCCGATCCTCTGAGGCACGGACCTGCGTAAACATCTCGTTCACAGCCACTCGTTTCAACAACATTCCAATTATGATTAACAAGGCCCTCTGCCTTTCTGTACCCTTAATAAACAAGGTTTTCATTGCATTTGCGTGCCTGCATGCATTTCTCTGTAGTTAGCTGTAGTCTAGTTTGCTTTCTGGCATAACATCAATTCTCTAATCGCAAAACGCCTTGAATGTCTGTTAAATTACATTAAATTAAAAGCCGTTCTGAAATCTTCCAAACACTACTCTTCATTTCGCACTCCTGACAGTCAGCAGACACATCTTGGACTCCACACCCCCCCGCCTTGCATTGGTTTCTATTGAATCGGAAACAGCTCCCTCTCGGTTACCCGGATGGCGTCTCTCTCTCTTCCCTAGAAGAACCCAGTGCACCGCTCAGGCCATGTGATGTTCCGCAGACAGTTGGAAGTGTCACTTGTGCTGCGTTATCCCTCTTCTCTTCTCTTCTCCGTCAAAGCCGAACCACAGTGGCGGGCATGACTCACTGAAGTGCTGTACTTTCTAATGACACGAGAGCGGAGGCTGAGTCAATCTGACCTGACAGTCTTGCATAAATCACGGGCCCCACGATTTAAGTTGCTTTGAGGAGTGTCAACAAATCCACAAGAGGAATATTAGACTCTGCTGTAGGTAGGGACTCCGCCTCTGAGAACTCATTATGGGGCGTCTTCCTTCATGCTGTGTTGACTGAATTGCAGAGGTTATTTCTGATTCACTTGCAGAAGCCTGCGTTTTAAATTCCCCCACTAGTGATAACGGTCCACCAGCACCCGAAAGACCATTTCAGGGGGAATATATATGGAGTTTTAAATGGGTGAATTTTTGGAAGTGCGCTTCAACAGCAGGTTTGGCCTGCAGTACACATGTATACAACTGATCCTCAAATGGCAGCATTTTGAACCTTTTGTTTGCCACACCCAGCAGCAGTACAGCTAGTATTTACAAAAGATAGACAAGCATTTCAACTCGGCAAACTTTTATGGCTCCAGGCTCTTTTCTACCATATTGGCAGCTAGTCCAAAAAAAAAAAAAAAGAGGGGGCAACTTAATCAAACGTGAGGGATCTAAAACATCAGGGAGGGCGATTGTAAGATGGTTTCAAGCGATGATCAAGAGGCTGGAGAAAGAAGTGCGTGATTCTTTTCCCATTATGGGAGAGGAACTGTAGCCCTGCTAGTTCGCTACTCGAGGGCATGGGAGGGAGTATTATAGAAAGCTGTTGGTTTATGTGTCTGTCAATATCAGATCTTTTCAGGATCACAGTTCAAGGCGAACAGCAAGGATAAAAGGGGGGGGGGGGAACTGGTACATTGCTGAGAGGGTGCTGGTAGGTCAAAGGACCTTCAAGCTGCTAGTGGATATTGTGCTCTTCAGTCATTTGAAGGCGGCCTATCGGATGATACCAATAGGCGGCGGAACAAAAAGGATGTAAATAAGTACAGCATGGGTTTCTGTGCAAAAGGCTGAGGGTGTGACAAACGGATACAACTTGCATGAGTACGTTATTTACATCTTAATATTTTGGTTTGGTAAGGTTAATGCTTTGCAAGCCTACATACTGCAGTTAATATTATTCCCCCCCAGTCAAGCCTTCCATTCTCACACATATTGTTATCCAATACCGTCTAAATAAACAACAGTTCGATTTTTTTTCTTATACAAGAACTGCAAATTTCCTTTTCAGATTTTTGCTGAGCAAACTAAGCAACCTGGTGTATAAGGGGCACGGGAAAACCACAGATTTCCCAAGAATGTCTGAAAAGTGTATTTGCAGTGCAGATCTCAGATCATTTTCTTTCAAAACTGCAACCACCCATGGGCTTGTAAAGCTCCAGCTGGAAAGTATTCCCGAGGAGAACAGATTCTACCCCAGCAGGGGCCACAGGGATGCAGCAGGAGAGAGTAAAAGAAGCTCATTCTGTTGATTCAATTACGTTGATTTAGCTGCTCGGCTTTCTCCTGCTCATAAATGATTAACTTTAAACGGTAGATCTTTGCTGAGATGGTTCATGTTTGGATCCAGATTACATTTATTTTTAGTACAGCTCAAATCAAAATAAGATCCAGCCTCTGGTTAAAATATTGATTTCGCAATGATTCTTTGTTTTTTTTTTAATCCAGTGTTTTTATGTTTCCCTGCAGCTGCACAAGAAATGTGTCTTCTGTGAGAGTAAACATGACGTTGACGGTTCATGAGAAGTTTGTCAGAATCATGAAAATGTATTTCTCTGTCGGTGTGTTTTTGTAATACGATATTATGATGACAGCGGGTTTTGTACACCACCACACGTTTTAGGACGAGTTTCCATACTAATGCCAGATTAAAAGAAGCATAGGAATCAAAAAAGCAATGAAAATCCTGTCAATACTTACTCGTATACTTTCAGCTTATAACACTGGCTGTTCAAAAACAGAAACTCCCAATCGGGTCCATAGTCGATGGCCAGCTTTTTCCGGAGATCACTAGGAAAACCAAAAAAACAACACATTAGACCACTAGCACGCATTAGGCTGGATTTTTTTGAATTATGGAATTCAGTTATTACTGATGCAAAAATTGTAAGCAATTAAAAAGTTGCATCTGAAAACATGGCACTCAAAAACCTTAAATTACACTCGTGGTATAGTTTTAAGCAAATAACTCCAGGTACTATAAAAGGACAGGTTTAAAAATATGCCTAAAAATAAGTTATGCAATACGAGAGAAATAATTGTTGTTGGATGTAGGTCATTTGTTCCAAGTCTCTGACAAGCTGCTCTAATAACGTCTAGATGACTCCTAACTGTGCCGACAATGTAGCTTTATTTTCCTTGCTGCTTTTAGTGACTTCTTGAATAGTGTGTTGATGAGGTGGCCCTTTAAAGCCCATTTCTATGCAGCGTCTCCAATTATCTGAGCTGGTGAGGGCTGCTTTTCTCCACTAATCGCTAACAAGGGAACTAAGCCCTATCTCTAACGGCGCACAGGCCCTTATTTCCATATTCATAGCCCAGAACTGCTAATGGGGTTAACAAATGTTTGGAGCGGGTGATTGTTTCGCTTTAGGTTGATAAGGTAGGGTGGCATAAGGGGATGATTCGGGGTCAGAAAAGCAACGCAGGTTGCGTAACTGTGTGTGCATGCCATTCTCCGTAGGGCAGGGGGTCATAACATTCATGCATAGAGTCAATGTTTGTGGAAATTACCCTTTACAGCACACTCAAGGAATAAAAGGTGTGGACTAAGAAAGGAAGAGACTTTATTTTCATGCTAGTTTCAAAAAGGTATGAATGCAAGAGCGCTGCACACTGATAAAGGACATGGCCTGAAGAGAACATGGGGGATCCTCTCCAACACACATAAATGTGAGTAAACGACCGGGAGCAATGCGGACAAAGAAAGAGCGAAACTGAGGTCATGCCAGCTTATTTCTCCCCCCCCCCATGCATTGTTTAAGGGGGGAAAAATCTTGACCTTTTGGTCTGTGGATGGCTCTCCTCTCCGCCTACTGTAATGAACAGTTCGCAGGCCTAAGGGCCACAGTAGCTACTTATCATCTATTGCTGGCTGGCTCAGAGCTCTGAGAAAACATCCGAGAGGGAGGAAAAGCATGTCACAGGCAATCTCACCCAATTTTTCTCGATGGAAATATACGGGCGTAGCTAATTTGTTGTGACAGCAATTCCTTTTCTTAACAATAATACAAAAATAATTGCAGCGTTTGACGGCACTAATTTGTGCCATGTCTGTCTTTAGAATGCCACAAAGACATTTCGGACAATTTGTACCCGGGAAGACACTCCCCTCAAAATGAGTTTGAATAGGTCCACCCAGCAGAGCACAGTAGGCAATAGAGTTTGTTTTTCTTCATTCAAATTAGCCTTAGGTATTACAGTACAAATAATGCAGCTTTCTTCACTGCTAAAGCACAAACTGATGGAGTCTATTTTAAAGCCCAGTTACAAACACAGCAGTGTGAGAAGCATTGTCCACACGAAGTGCAGAATGTTGACGATTGAGCCACAAGTACGTGACAATCGACGCTAACCTCTACTTCTACCTCATTGCCCTTACCTTATTTCCATGTTGACTGTCTCGTAGGCTTCTTCGACTTTCTTCAGATTGGTAGCCTCCCACTCTGCAGCTAGACAAAACAAAAGGTCGCACAAATTAACACTGTGGAGTCGTTGCATCTCAGCAGCTGCCAAAACAGTGGGCGCTAAAAATAGGCTGTGATATCCAAGCCCGGCGAGTAGCAAGGTTGCAAATAAACAGAAAAAAAAATGCTATTTCCAGGTGTGGTAAACTGCCGAAAGACCCGCAGGCTTATTAGCCTCTTTACTCCGACAACTGTGTTTACCAAGACAGAAATGAAAAGAGTGAGTGTGAAAACTGCAAAGGTGGCCACAGCGATGATATGTTTGTCTCTCTTTGTCACACTAGGTAAAATAAACATAAATTAAACATAAGATGTGTAAACTACACTGTTTGCATATTTTTATGGCCACTTTACAAACCCCAGAGGGAAATATTTGGCTCTTTTGCAGCTAAATGCTCCGCCGTCTTCAGTAGCTAGTTGCTAACCTCGTCTCAGACATTTAGTGTTGGGCAGGTAATGTGCAGTGTCAGTTTTTCAGGGCTGAAAACAGTCTCCCGATGGCGTTGGAAAGATTTTTTTTTTTTAGGCCGTAAAACCAAACAATGAGATGAAAGACACTTAACACTCTGCAAAGCTGAGAGGAACTGCAGAGCCGAGCGATAATTCTCTGTGGATTTGTAACTACAAGCAAGTCCTTACATATTATTGTCGGCATTTAATCAAATGGGATTAATAAAAACGGTACAGTGCAGCTAAAGTCCTTTATCAGCGAAGAGGCAAAACATTTGCTGGTTCCATCCTCTTCCATTTAAGAGTCAGCCCCCCTTACTATATATCTGATTCCTTAAACTCCCTCAGAAAACCACAGTCATACAAAAAGGAATGTTCTCTCTCGCATACTCAGATTTCCTATCTTGCCCTATTTCTCTCTCCGTCTTTCTCGCAGACACACACACACACACATCATGAGGCTCAGCATTGACAAAAGGAGACGCAGAATCCCACGGAGGGTGACATTTGACCCCTTGCAGCAACCTAGTCGAGTATGGAGAGAGTGGTGACGGTAAAGGGGGGGGAGAGCTGAGGAGGGAGAAGGCTGGGAAAGCAGCCAGGCGTACAGAAGCACCCAAAGCAGGGAACACAGGGCGAGGAAAGCCTCTGGAATGGTCTCTGCACCAGTCAGGCCGACATAACCCGAGGCCCATGTACAGTATACCAAAAAAAAAGACCTCGCGCTTACGGTTTAATGACTGCGGAGATTAGATTAACGGTCATACGGTCAACGGACGTGATGCTATTACAATCACAGCAAGCATAAATGAACTGCTCAAGCCCGTTTTTTTATGTGCTCACGTCTTTTAAACCTAATCAACTTAATGGCTCACTTCAACAATGAGATCCTAAAAAATATTTATCATCGTACATTAAAATAAATGCCTTTCTCTCAACTAAAAAAGTCTCTCTACAATCACAGGGTATTCACATAGCAAAATGTAGGACAAATGATTTAAAGTTCAGCAAACTTGACCAGCAGATGACATTTTCCACTTGCACAAGTGTACTGTGGAAGCACTAGACGCTATTCAAGAGGGTTTTCGAATCACAGAGGCCGTGCACAGAAATAGAAGACGAGGAATACGCTGTAGAGTATATGCCATCTTCTGTCGGAACTCTCCTGTGCATACATACCTTGAGCCGGAGACCAGAGACGCTCCGTTTACATGCAAAACAAATCAATAAGCAAGGCGATTTCTCTGCAACTCTAAGAAAAGAAGCCTGCAAGTCTGTGCAGTGTGCGCCGCGGTGATGTCTAACGGAAGAAGGGCAATGCAGTGAGGCCACTCTTGAACCCCACGCTGGCAACAGACACCTTTAGCGAGATTACGTCGACTATCTTAGCACATGTAGGAGTTTGCTTTGTTTTCTGTAAAAACCTGCTCTTTAAAATAAAGCCTGGCAGTATGCTCAACCTTCCATGTTGGATCCTATTCCCTTTCCTTCAACCCCCCCATACATCAACCCCCTTTTTCCTTTCGACGTGAACGTTCTCCTCTCTTCAATATTTTCAGCATGAACTCCTCAGAGTCTCTCTGTCAGCCCCACCATTTGGCGAACTAGTTCCGACTGCAGAGTGGGGAGGGATAAAATATAGGTTAAGGACTCCTGTAATGAAATGTTTATGGCAGGTGGTAACAACGAACGAGAGAGGCCTTCCAGATCCTGTCAAACATGGCTGGCTCCTGCATTAATAGCCACCTGCAAGCACCAAACACGACGGCCCCACAGGTGCTAATTACCCTATTTATTTAGCCAGTCAACTAATGTAATAAGAGAACATTACATGCCAGAAAAAAAAAGATAAATGTTTGCATTTTAATCTTAAATAGAACATGTTCAAAAACAAAGAATAGTAATTAAACAAATATTCAATTAAAATACTAGAGTTAAACTTTATCCAACCAAATCTCACAAATGATTCTGAAACTGCAGCACAGGCTGCTGGGAGTTGGGAAGAGGTCAATCTCGCCCCCCTGCATAATATTTGTGTTGGAGTGTCTGATTGTATTAGGGTTGAGTGAATAACAGTGGCTGGCAGAAATAGCATCATGTTTCGAACCATCAGTGCAATTCATAGCCTTGTGACTGACTCAGTTTGTATTCAGTCTCCCACACTCTCCCGCAACACTCTTCTTTATCAACTGTAGCTGAAGGACAAGCACAGGACGCACTGAAATTAAGAATGGGTCCATTCACTACGCAGCCGCCGTTGTATCCAATCACCAATAAACATTCAAGTGATTTGCCAGGAAGGAATGAGAAACATTTCAGCTTCACAAATGTTTAGATTTGCTAACTATTCTCTATTTTATTCTGTTAATATTCTTATTTGTGCTTTCTTGCCAAGAGTTGGAGAGGAGATTGATACCACCTGTTAAATACGAAGCTACAAACAGCAGCTGGTTAGCTTACCTTAGCCTAAGGATTGTCAACTGGGAAACAGCTGGTCTGCTTCTGCCTGAACGTAATGAACCGGCAAGCACATCTGGTATTTTACATTTGTTGAATTTGTATAATATCAAGGTGTAAAAAAAATGACACATTGTGGTTTTACGCGGTGTCACCGAACCATTCCTCGGCTGCGGCGAAAGGGACTTTCTGGAGTCTTGTCATCATCATTAAGTTGCCAGCAGAGTCACTGCTCTCGGCCAAGATATAGTCTGGCACATAACTCCCTGTAACACCCCCCCCGGTAGCTTACCATATAGGATAGCTTTAAGATATTCTCGTTTAACTGTCATATTTCTCAAAATGTCACACTATTCCTTTAAATAATGTATTGTTTTCTTGAGGTTTTAGACCCAATTTCATGCATGACTTACTGAGAAGCGCTGTACCCACGAAACAGCGGTAAATGCAGCAGTCGGAGTCAATTGCCCGTATTCTCATGCGTAATCACTGTTTAACATTTTAACAGAGAACGGGGGGCCCAATGAACAGAGTAAACAGTCTGTGCGGAGTGAGTTCACTCTGCAACAACTGGGTGCTGTTTATGAATATGTATGATGTAACAAACGCCTAGGAGCTGACCTACTTCTGTGTCTCCTCTGCTCATGACTTGGTCCCCTTCCGGGGTAACTCTGTCATCTCGCAACATACTGTAATAGCAGGAAGGATGTGACTCTCATGTACGAATCAACATGCTCCCTTTTGATGGTTTTGCGAGTGATGATGACCGTCTGCTGAGGGAGCACGCTCGGTAGGAACAGAAGACGCGACGACAGGCTATTCATTCAGTGCACGAGAGTTTTGACAAGTTTTTATCAGTTCATACTTGCCTAAATGTAGACGTTGAGATGAAAAACATCGATTTGCACTGGTTCTGAGGGAGTCTTGTTTAAAAATAAACAACAAATGACTGAATATGTACTCAAGTAGTTGTGTGACGTGAATGCAAGGAAATGGAGAAAATGTGTGATGGACAAGTACGCGCATACAAAAGAGAACTCTCGACATAACTAGGGCTGCACACTGGAGAGTACTCGTCTGCACCATCTCATAAAATATCTTTATCTGGGATCATCTTGGTGTAGTGCCAAACGCTGTTAGCTTCAGGAGCTGGGAAAGGGAAAAAAAATAAAATCTATTTCAGACAACATGAGACACAAAAATCTGGCAGCCGCTCAAATCAGACTTCCAACATTTGATGAGTGGAAACGGGCTAATTTGGTGTATCCCTCAAATGGTTGCAATCCAATACATTCCTCCTGTGGCTATCGGAACACACTGCAAGGGTGAGCGAAGGTGAGAGGCAAATCGTTTCAACCTCTTGCCAACGAAAAAAAAAAATAAAAAATGTAGCTTGTTCTATAAAGGAAACTTGGTAGATATTTTCTCAAGCTGCTCCTCCCTCGACTCTTCCTTTGCTCCTTCTGTCGAACCAGCGCTCAAGGTGAGGACAATTATGTTTTAAGGACGCGTCGCCCTCGGCCCGGGGTCAGAGGTCTCCGCGAGCCCCGTATTAACGTCAAGTCCCTCCCTGCCTAACATTTCACATCTAATTTGGAAAGTGCTGAACGGAGCCTTTAAACACCATCAGCCCTTGCCAAGGTTTGTAACCCGCCGGAGCTCCGATCCCAGGGCTCTCGTACGCGCTGAAGCGCTGCGGCCTCACATCACATGCCAATTCATTTGTTGAGTGCCGGGATGCGTCGTCTTAGAAAAGCTCCCCGGTCACCCCGATGTGAACTGAGGGACATGTTAAAGCTGTCTGTATGTGGGAGACAGAAGTCTAGCAATGCAATTTATGTTAAGAGCCGTCATGCCAGCAGCAGAGGCGTGTGGATAGAAAGCATAATACCAGAGTAATGGTAACGTTAAAGAAGAGAAGACGTAACTATGATCTGCTTCACACCAAAATAGATTAGATGGATACTTTATCAATCCCGCAAGCAGAATGTTTTTTGCTACAGTAGCATTTGTAGGTACAGGTAAAGCAATGCAAATGACAGAGTAAAAACTATACTACGCCTGTCCCGTGGTAGACACACTCTTTCCAACAGTTTTATTGATAGAGCTTTATGCAAATGTTTGCGGGATTTAGCAGTGATCCACAGTCATTCGTGGGCTTAACCACATGATACAAAAAGTGTGAGAGTAACACTGAAAGCTATGTTCAGTCGTGATATAAATCAGATATTAATCTTAACCCCGGCTTCCTGGCATTATTTGAAAACAATATGTACTTTCTGTGCACACAGAGGTGTCAACGTGGTTAGATATGACTAATTAGAGTTAAACCATGAATTGTAGAAGTATATTCAAACTGCAACTCAACCAAAGAGAAGAAAAAGCGGCGGCGTTCGGGTGCGGCCATGCACCCCGCACCTGCTCAGAGCAGACGGGCAGCAGACGGCGCAAAATGTGGTCAAAGCAAATTGCAGGGCGCCACTAGTGACCCCCCCCTACTGCAGCGTGCAGTGAGTCACCAAACTACAGAACAGGGACTCACGTGTGCCTGCACAAACACAAACTAGAGCAATGACACATTTGCATCCTGATACACATTTCACTGGCAGGATATGAGATGGGGATATATAACAAAAAACAAAAAGTTGCTCCTGAAGATTCAGAAACTGGATCCAGAGTGGCAGTTGGCTGCGTATAATCTGCGGCAGACATTGGATCTGCTTGCACTTAGTGGTTACTGGGCGGCTCAGACTGCAGCGTTAGCACTGCATGCGCTCTGCTCCAAACAGATGAGGTAGCACAAAGGACAGAGCCGAGGAAAGCTAACACAGTCAGCTGTAGCTCAGCAAGGAAACAACTGAAATAGGACCAGTGATGATAGCACCACGGACAGCGCCGGTTTGCCCCGTCTAAGTCAGCAACACGGAGAGGGCTTGCTGAGCAGGCATCTAGGAAAATTGACCACACAGAAGAAAAAAAAAAAAGGCGGGGCTAGGAACTCACTGAGCCACAACTACCCTCACACAAGAATGCCAGAACAGAGACCCAGATTAAAGGCAATTCTCTAAATGCTGTTCTTTTGTCAGTCTGACACTACATGTTGCCTGAACATTTGAAAACAAAGTCTAACAGAAGAACTCCATCCTGTCCGTTTCTGTACAGGAAAATGATTTCTTTCGACACCACATCACTCTAAGCAATGCTATGCTAATGCCTCGCCCTATGGGGGCTTTTCAGGACATGTGAAACAAATTAGAGACACACACAAATGTGCAGTCAGATAACCACAAAGGCTACGAGCTTGAAAGAGGTAGCATGTAGAACAACAGAGAGTAAGGGGGAAGGGCGATTTGGTAAAGGGGGAAGGGTGTGTGTGTGTGTATATGTGTTAGTGTCAGCTGTTGTTGGACTAAACTGAACGTCATTGACTGGCTAATTTAGGCAGCGCCGCTATCAGCACAGCGAGGGCACTGCTGAGCAGCGGCAACCAGCTTCAGAGGAGGTTGTGGAGACAAGCCTGGTGACCTATGGTGTTCCCGAGAGCAACAGCTCTTTGTGAAAAAATAAATAAATAAAAAAAATTATATATATGTGTAGTCCTGACATACATCTCCACACTGCATCAGTCTAATAGGGGGAAAAGAGGAAGGGAGAACGACAAGTGTGAGTCAAGTCGTCACGCTACAGCTGGCGATACACTCCGGGACAGCTCTCACCCTCGGCCCTGGAGCACAGCTCTTTATAGCAGCAAGCTCAGACGCTCACACTCTCTCACACTCACACTCACACACACACACACACACACACTGAGCGAATGATGGCACTACACCTGTCAAGCAGAATTGGGTATTTTGGGTGATGCACATTACTGATTTATGGTCCTTCGTGTGAAAATATCAAATTGAAGGTTGGTAAAACCATGTCGATGTATATCATTACCGTACTTTTATTCAATATTATTCCCACTGTAGCTGTGCCAGCACAGTCCTTCAACTTAACAAGCCCTTCAACTATCTTTATTCCTCAAAGGAGCCTTTTCATTTTTTTCTTTTCCACACCACATTTCAAAAGCAGACCCATCTGCCTCATTTACTTTTACAACCATGTCCAATCCCGGCTGGGACAAGAGCGTTACCTCCCTCTCTGCTGGCAGTGTCACAATTATGATCAAAAGCTGCCTGTATGTGCTCGCATCTGTGTGTTCGTGTGTGTCGGGGACAAGTGTGGACAAAGCAAATGGTGAAGCCGACACCGAACCCTCTTGTGTCAGTTCATTTGCTTTAGCGCTCCAGATGCTGTCGCTGGCTGAAGACACAGCTTAAGACTTTGCTAAGGGCGCTGCTTTGTGACGGCGCGCCGGCCCTTTAAATAACACTAGAGCTTAAAAGACGAAGGGACGGGGCTCTGGCTACCAACACTGATACATCAGCCGCAGCCTGATGGCAATTATGTAGACGTCCACTTGCTAATTATAACAGAGGGTGACAGGTGCCCAAAACAATTTGAGCGCAAACTGCCTGTGAGCTTCTGCGTGCGATTCTCTCGGCTTATAGTCGGAGATAAAGATAGACGAGCCAATGTCTCGTCAAACAAACATTTCTTTTACTTCTCAGCGGGGCTCGGCTGCACTTTATTGTTTCTGATGAGCATGTTGTTACCGAGATCGTGTTGGTTGTTTCACCAGCTACCCGTTAAGCTGTTTGTAATAGACCTTTTTTGTCAATTTTGTTTCAGCTGTTGAGCCATGTTCCATTTTGTTTAGGATATCAAAACAATAATAGGAAACCTTATTTAAACTAAATCAGATAATCAAACTCCTCTACCAACAAATCACCAGGTGCTATAAAAGAGAGATCCATTGTGTGGAAAGTGGCGTAAGAGTTCTGCAAGTAGACATTTAGCAACAGTAGTAGTCCTTCTGAAGCTTAAGGAGGAAAAAATCCAAAACACAATAATTCATATTGTGTAAAAAAAGCCTTTTTCCCACCTCTTTTCCTTTTCTTTTAAGGATAAGTGCCGATCAAATCCATCTGCTCTTTGCTCACACCCCAAAAGCCTGATGATTGCCACACACCAAGCCCCATTTAACATGCATAAAAGAAACACACACACACACACACACACACACACACACACACACACACACACACAGAACTATCAACTCTAGAAGCTGAGAGGAGACATTGAGCCCTCCCGTGGGACTGAGGAAAGCGAGGGAGGAGCCAGTAGGTGGTAGAGGGTATATCCAATCACTGGAATCAAGGCAGTAGACTGCTGAATAATGAATATAAATTGAACGCTCTTTCCCGGCATCGCTGTGCGCGGCTGCAGTGAGTGGGAGAGCGAGCTGATGCACATCTGTGCTGGGGGGGGGGGGGGGGGGGAGAGAGAGATTGTGGGGTGTGTTTAAACACACTTAAGACAGGACCGCTTTACTGCCTGTCTGTCATTTTGTCTGCTTCTCTCCTTTATTGCTTTACTGTGTGTGTGTGTGTGTGTGTGTGTGCGCGCGCTTCTCTGTGTCTGTGAATGAGGCCTATTGACATCCTCTACTCTGTGACCCTCTGACTCCTGACAACTCCAATCAGGAGGATGAGTAGGAGGCGAAGGGGGGGAGGTGAGTCCACAGCGAACAGTTATGATGAGTGCTTGTGTCTATGAGAGGACGTGTGTGTGCGTGTGTGTGTGTGTGTGTGTGTGTGTGTGTGTGTGAGAGAGAGAGAGAGAGAGAGAGAGAGCTCTGCACGCATATTGCTGCAATCCACAAACAAAAGTTCACGAGATGAATTGATATGTATCCACGCAGTGCAACGTAAACGAAGGCATATTATTGAATTTTATTAAAAGTGTCGTACATTCTCTGCATTATCATAAGTAATTTGAAAATGAAAACATAAGCAATATAAGGAGTATTTTATCATAAAATGTAAATATATAAAGAAAAGGTTAAATTCAAATCAGTTGAAACATTGCTGAAAGCCTCAACTTGAAATAGAAACAAACATGGAGGTTGTGTTTTCAATAAATACAAAAACTATTTTGAGGCGGAGTCACTGGATCCAAGCGCAATATCGCACGGCATCTCGTCTCCTATTAAGATAGCAATTATCTATTAGCACCATTGCCTGCACAAGGGTTTGTGAGAATCACATGCCAAACAGTGTGACCTGCCATTTTCTATCAACAAGGTCCAGATTTAGATTCCACATTAGTCCCCACATGATGCCAGGCGCCACTGTGTGTATGAGGGAGTGGGAAAGCGTTGCACTTTGCTTAACACAAACACAATCCCAGATGGTTTTCTTCTACGCTCAAGAGGAGAGCAAACCCGACACCAATCACGTTACATGTATGTGTGACTTTTAACACGCACCCCAAGAGGGAAAAATTTTAAAAAAATCCCGTCATCCTCCTTCAACCACTTGTAGGAATCAGGCTCCAATTCCTGCTGTGTAAACAACAGAAATGGCTACATGCTAACATTTCTTCAAACCTGTGTAACCACTCACACAATAGAATATAACGGTATATTACGATATGCTTTAATGGTCAGGAATCTCAGACGTAACACTAAGACCGGATATATACTTGCTTTTAAACCACGCATTCATTTCTGATTACAGCCAACGCTCCAAACCGGATGTTGAGATATTTTACTGGATAAGTGATAACTTTGACCTGCATCTGGTGCTGAATGAAAAGCGAGGAGACTACTTTTGGCCAATTTTTTGATAGTATGAAGACTTTTGCCTGACATGACAATGATAACCCGCAACTATACCTACACCTTCTTTTTTACCCAGGCTGATTTGCATTAACATAGGTCTGTGTGGTACGTTAATCAGAGCCATGTGCATGCATGAACTCCACTGAATCGAGCACATAATGCGCTGAATGGTATTCACACAAACAGACATGTTTTCAATTTACACAATTTTAAAAAAAGGAAAATGGGAAAATTCAGTGTTGTCACATTTCTTTCACAGCTTAGCATGCTCGCTGAGAACACAAAAGCCTGGCACCCGTACTGAGCAAAGACAGAGGGCTAAACAAGACCGAGTTGATTTATGCCTAATCTAGGCACTCCGTTTCATAAGGCTGGAACTGCACTTTCATTTCAGTGAGTAGTTTGTTACCGACAGAGAGAGCCCTGTAAAAAACCTCTGCGTCATACGATGATATAGTAGAGGTACGTGGGACTCGTGGCGCATTTCTGTTTGGGCAAAATGAGAGATTTAATATATGTCACATGACATATCGGCCAATAATAGGCTTTCCATTGTTTACAACCAAACATGAATTCTTCCGGGTTTTTTTCCTGCCACCAGTCTCAGGCTTTCGGGCACTCTTTCATGTGCCCGAAAGCACGCTTTTTTTTAACGCGCCACATTGTAAACTTCCCGGTCTATTATTACCTCTGCTGTAATGACACATTCCACACAGCCGGTGCCAAAGAGCTGCACTTGGGAACGGCTCCGAGGCGCTATGTTACACCTTGCTAACTGCATCGTAGTGATTGAAATCTGAAAACGGAGCACTGTACGGCGTTTTCTTTCGCTCTGTACATCACTTGCGTGCTTTACGCTCAGGCATTCTAGGGCCACTCTGGGGGTAGTCGTGGGTTTCAAGAAAACTTCACAATGCGACTCAAGTACACAATTATCTTGATGAATGCCACTTGTTGGGAGTAGTAGTTGTTGTAGTTTCATGGGCCTTGAACAATTTGGTACCAGCAGACCACTCCAACTATGTCGTAAATCTTGGCGATTAGGAAGAAAAGCAAAGGTAGCACAAGCCAAACCAAAATAGTACAATTATATGGAAGTAAACCATTGGTTCTGCAGCATCACTGTGTTACAATACCATCTAGTGCATCCTACAACTCATTTCTCATTCAAATGTATACGAGACCATGTTTTGAAATAGGACATGGGTGTGCTACAGTATCCCCACATGGTGCAAGTGGAAGCAGCCACTGTAGAAATGTGAAGTCATCCAGTCTCAGCTGGGAGAATATTTAGCACCTTAACATAGACTAGTCTGAAAGACAACAGCATGCAACAGCAACAATGATTGACTCGTCTAATCCAATTACATTAATAAACCGTTGTTCATTTAAGATGTACATTAAGCTCCAATTTGAAGACTATTTTCTGATTAGCAGATGGCAACAAACAGACTAATTGTTGTGTCTGGTGATTTGTGCTGCATCACGTGATTTCTGCGCCGTCAATCAAGCCCGACTCCCGGGATGGAGGGATGCACCGTCGCCCGCTGTAACCCCCCCCCCCCCCTTCCCCAACCTGCAAATGGAGCGCAGGCACATCTTCATATAGTGTGCAAAGAGCGTGCATATCGGTGCACTGAGCTCGCTTACATTTGTTTATCCACCGTTGTATTTAACAGCCCTGACATTAACCAAAATTGATTTCCTTCACAGCCTTCGCGTTTGTTTGAACATACAAACGGCGCTGACTCTGTAATCCCATTTTAATTAGAAAGATGTAGCGAGCACGCTAAGCTCATGCGCTCTATTCCCCGCAGCGATGCCACACTGGCATGGAATCAATCACCAAGGCACCGGTTGCCAGGGCAACGGATGATGGGGGGGGGGGGGGGTCCCCCCCTTTCTTCGAAGGGGTAAATTGTTGGGGGTGTAACTCATTGGGGATTGGGGGGTTTTTTTTTTTTTTTTTTTTTTTTTTTTTTTTAAATTGTATCTCTCCGTCTCTCTCATTCTCTCCTCCCCCCCTCTTGTCACATATCCATAGTTAATTAAAAGCAGCCAACATGAAATAAATCTAAATCTCAGCAGAAGTGAAACATACTGTACAAATTGAATTTCGACGTCGAGGGGTTTGAGGTTGGGTGGATAGGCGGGGGGGTACCAGAAAGGCAGTAGTAGTAATAAATGAATATGCGGTGTGAAAGAGGTGTGAAATGGTGAAAAGCACACATGCCTGTGAGAGGCTGGTCGAATTGAGAAAGGAAGGGAGGGGCCTAAGGGAGGGAGGGGCCTAAGGAACCCAAGGGATGGCCTCAGTTCACACATTTCAGATTTGAGCTTGGACCCTCCTCTTGAGGCAGCTGCTGCTTAAGCCACAGTCGACTGTTAATCGCGCATGCATCATATCTCGTCTCACCTACACAGCTCTTGGATTTTCCTTCCACACTGGAGCCATCATGGCTGGACAGCAATCGGATGAATCTATAAACGGTACAGTTCGATGAAATGTGAAACTGTATTTCTTAAAAGAAATGCTGAGGAACCCAGAAAAGGACATTTAAAAGATTTGCACATCTCTACTGTCGGATGGTAATATATTTAAACTGCATCTCATCATGAATTAAACCCGCTTCAGAAATGGAATAAATAACTGCTGGTTTCATCTACCGCACAAAGTGACAGCTTTTTGTCATTCAGACAAAAAGCCATAGGTGACTTTTACATTAGTGTTCCTCATGGCTTCGTCCAGACACAACAGCACATTTATGAAATCAGGTGTGTGAGTGAGTGAGTGAGTGAGAGAGAGAGAGAGAGTGTGAGTGAGTGAGTGAGACAGAGAGAGAGAGGAAAGCAGTAAAAGAACAGTTGATGGCTGCAAAACACACACAGACAAGTCAGCCCTAGGATTCACAAATATGAGTTTTCCTGAATGAAGTATGAAAGGTGAGACGAGCTAAACAGACAGCAAACCATACTGAAGCCAAACCAACCCTGAAGGTCTCCTTTATAGCCTCTTATCAGATGGCTCGCACAGAAGCCACACACACCATCTGTGAAGATTCAATTCTGCCCGGTGCTGCAGACATTATTCTTGAAACACTGGGGGGGGGGGGGGGGGAGACTTGATACCATACAACTCTGCACAACACAGCGACAGGATTTGTCAGTTCAACATTGCAACTTTTTGTAGAAGCCCGTAGAACAGATTTCATGAAATTCAAACCCTCCAAAAGAGTATCTAGCGTTTTCTTTGCCTTTATTCTGCCCTGTGAAAATGGCAGCATCTGAGACGTCTTAGACCAAACTATGACTCCAACATCTCTTTGTAGAATACAACACACACACACAACGTTGGCCCGAAAAATGTAGCGGTGTGCACAAGCTCCAGTTGTCCATCTGGCAGACGCTGCCCGTCTATCCACTGGGATCATTCCTTCCTACCTCTCCTGCCTCCCACCACTGTCTCTCCAATTAAAAGTTACACATCAGCATGAAGTCTGAGCCAGACTTCCAGATGGCTGGAATGATAGAGCCAGCTTTTCTTCCTTTACATTGTCAGTGGAGAAATCAGTTACCCGTGTGTCTATTTTCCGAAAGCGCTGTGCAGTTGGCGGATGCTTTGGGAATTGAGTTCTGGTGCTTAGTTAACCCCCCCCCCCAAAACTCGGCTCTGTACTTTGAGACACGGCAGTCTGATGAGACTGAGCTGGGAGCTGCAGATTTCAAAAGTTATTACGGAGATACATTTTGTTCCTTGTTCGGTTAGATGAGATTGTACAGTTTTCACTTTTCTCTTGAACTATGGAGCGATATTAAGAGGACAAGCTCAGTAGCTGAGGTTTTCAGTACAGGTTAAGTATACCGTTACATCTTAAAGCTTCATCACTTGGTAAGGTTTCAACTGTCCAGAATCAAACTAGGAGGCAGAGGAAAGAGCCAAGTAAAGAACTGAGCATTTAACGACATCCTGGCTTACATATCAAATATTTGTCTGATAAGCTGACATGAACAAAAGTGATTTTGGAGACAGAGGCCTTCAAAACACAGAAATCCAGCCGAAGTTTATTTTCAACTTAGCTCTGAGGCGCCGACGTTCATGAAGTCGTCGGTGACCAAGGATCACAGGAAAGGCACGCCAGCCTTTATTTCACCGCCACAGCGTCTAGCGTATGTTAGCGCACGCGCTTAAGTGCAGTTGACAGGTAAATCCCATGGCTGAGCATTTCTGCTGCTCTCACGCTTCCTTGTGAAAGTCTTTTTCTGCGCATCAACGACCGCCGCGTCTCTCGAGACCGGGAGACTGCAGCTCTTGCAAAATATAGAAACCAACTCAAAAACAACGGAGAACATAATCTTAGCAAACACAGGTCGAGCAAAGACGACACACAGGAGAGTCTTCGTATGGTCAGCATCTCCTCAACTTATCCATAGCCAAGCCCAAAAAAAAGCAACAGCTCCAAATGTACCCTGCAATTAACACCAAGCCAATGCGGGAGACAACTTATGTTATTTATGTAACATTAGAAGGCTGGCTCCTATGATGTGCTATGCTTGAATGCTTTAATTCTTCAGTTAAGCATAAGAGTTTTTGTTCCAATAAATTCTGACAGGCACATCTAATGATAAGCGTATCTGCCAATAGCCCAGTTTTTCAAACAACATGGGACTTTAGCAGAATTTCTTGAACTGCCTTTCAGTCGACTACTGCCAGGATGGATTGTAACAGAACTTGAAAGCCAATCTCACACACAATGTGAAACTTAAATGGGATCGCTTCTCTGCTGTGCTTTTGCTAACTGAGCTCAAGGACATCTAAGAGACAGAAAACAGACACCTATCAAACAGCACTGTCAAATCTTCAAGAGTCCAAAAGGAAATCAGGTCAATTAGCAATTGAATAATGTCGACGTTTTGACCATCGCTACCATCTTAGAGTCACAAATCAATACAAACCACCACACCGGCATTCACCACGGTCAGTCCTCAATGATCTGTGGCAGCAAATGTGTCTATTGGTGTCTCTTGCCTCAAGCTCATTACCTGAATAAGGGCTGAAGGTGAACTGTGAGGGTGAGCTTCAAGTATGTCCCTAATAAGTGCTAAAGTAGCGTGGTGGGCAGTGGGGGGAGAATACTCGGGGCTAATTGAGAGCATAATGGTCACTTAACGGCATGTTTACCCTCTGTGCTAAATATAGCCAGGAACATCCCGAAGTCCAAGGTGAGCAGCATTATCAAAGAGCTTTCAACAAGGTACTCCATGAGGGTTGAGTCTGAAAGAGGTAAATCCACTGACGGCATGAAAATGGGAAATTCTTGCAGGATTACTATCTTACATTTACTAGCTTAGATGTTATTTCTGGCTTACGAACTGCTTATGCTGCTTCTAAAGCGCAGAGGTTCCAGAACAATCACTGCAATTCAACTCCAGCTGAGAGAAGTTATAAAATGGCCAAAAGTAGAGCCATATAATTAAAAAAAAAAAAACATTGAAGTGTGCAGTGCCTCTTTAAATAGTAATTTGGTACGGACTAAAATATGCAACACTCCGTATCAAAACCTGTGAAGTACCCAAAGCTGGAATCAAATGTCAGATCAGATCTTGTTGACTTATTCTTCAATCAGTTCAAATTTTGTGCTCATTAGACTGAATTATACCAAGGGGAAGTCCTAGTACAGCTGTTTGAGTTTATCATTCTAAAAGTCTGGTGTCTTCTGTCAATAGAAAACAGGGTTTGTAGAGAAACTGGTTTATACCCCGCAAAGAAAGAGCTAAAAAAAAATATATGATTATGGGGCGATTCACCATTTAAGGAACCCGTAGTACAAATGATGCCAAGGAACACCTTCACAAGTGTTACACGTCATTGTAGCTGTACGGCCTTTTGTCCACAAGAAATGGAGTACATGTGCTTTCCATCTAGACTTTTGACGGAGTTCTTAATTATTATGTTACCTTTAGTGTTCCCTTTTTCCTACTAGGGAGCATGTGTGAAAGATTTCTTTACAATGGCTGTCTGACACAGGACTTACCAAAGCTAGACATGACTGTGTTCAAAAATGGAGGTACTGAGTTTATCTGTAATAAGACTTGAAGGAAATGGAATTCAGTCTGTAATCTTCACCCTAGATCACAACTAAATATTGTAAGAAAGACACATAACATGATATATATAATAGTAATATAAATTATTATATTGCCTATAATGTTCAATACAAAACAAGCCTATGAAGCAGGAACAGGTTTGTACTCGCACACACGGAGTACAAATTATAGTAAAATTGGAGATATCTTTGTAATCTGAAAAAATGTGTATTCCTCCTAAACAAAACCACAGAATATTGTAAATAACTGTGCGTCACTTAAAGAATTGTATAAACTCTTACGTGGCATCTAAAAATGTTTGAATAGATTCAGCACACTGAGCAAAAATGCTGACAGCTGGTACGAGAAAAAACAACTTGTGAAAACCAAATGAAGTGAAAATGTCTACAAACCTCAGATACAAAAGGAGACGCACAACTGATTAATCAATTTATCAATGCAACAGGCTTAAGAAGTGACGTGTTGCACACCAGGAGCTCAGAGCGCTTTTCCGAGGAAAAGATCGAAGAGAAGGAAGCAAAGTGAGCACCGACTATGGCTGCACCACAATACTCCAATTACAGTAACTCTATCAAAGCTAAACCACTCCCCTGAACACATATTGGAGCTAAGTTGGCTGAATTAGTTAGCTAGCTAACTTAAGTAGCAACAGCGGGTGGGGCTTCAGTCAATACATGGTTGATTTCAATAACACTTGCTATTAATTCCATTAATACCACTTACACAGATCCATTGGGGTGAACCGTCCCTTTTAGATCTAACCCTAGCTAAGATCAGTCAATAACATTTGGATCATATTTCAATATTTTGAGCATCACTTTGATTTTAAGAATCACAAAATCGAGTGAGATTCTGTTATAATTGTAGACGATTTCACACCGCAAGTAAAAAGCTGCTTTTAAATTAGATATGTACGGCGCTCGTCTCCTGTGAAAGCACAAAGTATTTGTTGTGCCAGCAAGCACGGGAGGTCAAAGCAAAGTCATTTTTCTCCGTTGAGTTGGAAATTAACTTCTGCCTCCGAGCAATTCAACCCGGTTGGAACCCTGCTATGCTGCTGACCTCTCAGGCAACATGTGTGTGTGTGTGGCAAAAATAGCAAGGTGGAGGGTGCATGACTGCAGCAGATTAGCATCACATTGTTGATATGACATACATTCACAGGGAAAAAGAGAATATCTTCCAGCCATGGTAGTTGCGGTGGGGAGAGAGGAGAGGAACCCGGGTTTATTCACAGGACAAATGGGTGCAAGAAGTCGAAAACATTGCATATGTAGAGAATCTGAGGGAATGCATGAGTAAATGTGGTTCTCAAGTTTCATAAGCAATGAGGATCGCTGTCTGTTTACAACCTAAAGTGCGATCTCAGAAAAAAGAGCTACACAGCATTTCCTGGTAATAAATAAATAAATAGATAAATACAAAAAAAGTTGTTTTCCAAGCATTTAAAAAATGAAACTAAATCTCGGCTCAAAAGATAGTTTCACAAATCAAAAAATCATAGAAATACCTAGAGGGACTGCCCACTCGGCATTTTCCAAACTCCCTACAGAAGAGAAAGAAAACATTCTGCTCATCGTAGAATAAAGCTTCTGAGGAGCCGGACGAGAGTCTCTGTTCACATGTTTGTTGTACAGGTGAGACAATTACAATAATCCTGACAATGTCATTGTGATCAAGAGGAATCTGAAGCTATGCCTCACATAATGTATGCTGCGCATGATTTGGAGCGGGACGGAGAACAGGGCTATAGATACAAAATGTTTTTAATATCTCAAATTTAATGCCTTAATCTTCAAACATTTGGAAAGCGAATATAATTCTAGCTCTATATTAGTTGGCTCAAATAATCAAGATCGTGTCCAAAAACCTGCCACTCATCTGGCTGTGGTGTACTTTACTTTAAAAAACTGCTTTATTTCTGCTATTATTGTTGTTGCCATGGATTCCTGTGCTTTAGAAGTACAGCCTAGCTCATGACAATGGCCACTGTGAATGCAATCACACCAAATTGCCCATTTCAGGCAATTTTATATAATATGCACATGGTCACACAAGCCAGCACTCATTGCTAGATGTTAAATAGGGAGAAAAAAAAAGTTTGAAGAGAATAATTAAAGGGTTCTGACATCAAAAGTTGCATACTGTAGCTTTAAGACATCACCGGGTTGTGGGTGCCTTTGTCTCCTCGTGCGCACGGCGGCTCGCAAAGCCTGAAGAGATCAATTTTGTGAGCTCTGCCGTCTTTTGTGTGGCCTCGGAGAATCTGTTCGAAAGGATAATTGTTGTCTTCCACACACTTGCGCTCGCTGTAGGGACTCACCTGGAAAAGCACATGCATTGCCGTGCAGAGAAATCAATAGGCCGGAGTTAATTGGGCTCTCAGCAGAAGAGTCGGGGGGGGGGGAAAGAGCTGCGACTCGATGAAGAGGAAAGAAATGCATGTGACGGGCAAGACTGCACCTCTTAGGTAATAAATGAAAAAAAGGGATTCGGATCAAATTCAAGTCTGTCCAACTGACATAACATAACATTCACAGTACATAGCTGTCTTTTTAATATTTTAACAACCCATTCTACTTTGCGTCAGTATGTTGAACATCAGATCTCCAGATGTCAGAGTTACTCTTACTTTAGGCAAACAGCAGAGTGATACAGAAACCTATCTACTCGTGCTGAAAACGTCCTCAAAGACACGGATTCATACAATCTTTAGATGTTGACTACAGCAAAGGTAACATAATGATTAAGAACTCTGTCAAAAGTCTACGTGTACTGAATGGGTTTTGTTTTAAGCTGTAATCTAAAGTATATGGCTGTACTGTGATGAAACACGTCGATGCTGGTGTTCATGAAAAAAATCTGCATTCCATGGGTTGAAAATGGCTCAACACCTCATCTACTATTATAAAATCAGCCCTGAGCCTTACCGAGCCCTTTTTATGCAAACTGTCTGAGTGCTTTTGTGTAATCATTGCGGGCAACAGCATGTAGTACAAAGGTATTTAATTAATCAAAATGCTCCATAGAATAGCTTTGTAAGGCGTTGCACTGTATTTACATACGATAAGACGTGTATTTATAACCCTTCACTCTTCACATCAGCGATCCGGCTTCACCAAAAATAAATTCAAAAGGTTTTTGAAGCCGTGAAACGACCAAGAAATTGTCCGACACCCTTCATTTTCTGATTCTAAAGGAAAAGCAGAGATTTAGCTGCTGCCTTACTGCGTGCACTGTATGCTGGCGTCTATGATTGGGATTGTCTCTCTCTCTCGCTCTCTCTCTCTCTCAGACTCTGAATCAGCAGGTCCCTTCGGTAAACAAGGCAGAGTGATTGTTGAATTTGCATATTGCTGAATAAATCATATTGCGTTTATGCGATAAGCAGCGCTTGACTGTTTGTTAGCTTTTCCTCCTTTTCATCCACCTCTTCTTTCTACAACATTCGTGCACGCTGCCACAAATTAACCCCGATCATGAGGGACCACGCCAGCGAGAAAGCGCTGCTCAAAATTCATGTTTTCCGGTGGTGGGGAAAACCGTGCCATCGGCCGCTGGCGGGGCCCCTCCAACTGCCAACTACGTGGACGGTTAAATCGGGCCCTGATAATGATGCGTGCCGCCGAAGGACAAGGATGGCAGCCGCACTCAATGGTGGGAAAGGGGAGTAGAAAGACGAGGAGGAGGAGATTAAAGGGACTGAAGCTACAGCGAATCAAGAGAGATCAAGAGATGAAGGTGGAGAGGAGAAATGGGAAGATAAGTGGTGGAGGAGGAGAGGAAGAGGACTCCCAAAGATGAGTCTATGAAGGAAAGCAAAAGGAGTCAGCTCCAGTGGATGAAGGGATCTAACGTGGGTGCAAATTACTATTTTGCGTGTGCAGCCAGGCAGGCATATGGACACGTGTGCATATTCACATCACTGTGTCTAATGGGGCTGGGGGTTCTTAATATGAACACATCTACAGTGAGTAGCCCCTGTTTAATTACAGCCCTGCTACGCTAAGGAAGCGACCAGGAGGAAGAAATCCCTCCATTAAAGCCGCATGTAGGCCTGAGCCTTCTCCCCCATCAGTTCAGCTGAGGACTGCTTTTTTTTTTTTTCCTCCTTCTCCCCCCTTATTCCCCTAACTTCCTTCGGAGAATTGGAGACGGTGGTATTTTGGCTGCGAAAAGGAAACCATCGGATGGCAGGGGCATGAATATTCCAAATGACTAATGTTGCACATGCTTATTTCTGACATATCTGGCTTCCGCGGGGAAATAAAACACTTCTAATGCAGGGGGACCATCTGTTATCTGTTGCTGGTGTTTCAGAGCAGGCACGCTCTGTGTGCACACGCACACACACAGATCGACACATTCTCACACAGCGGGAGGCGTACATAGACGGCGAGACGCGCGCGCACGCACACGCACACACACACACACACCCCCGTTGGGAGCATGCACAACAGACAGGCTCTAAACTCCTATACAAATTGAACACTCCTTTTTTTTTTTTTTCCTATTCGGTGTGTTTGTCAAATGTGCTGTAAATCTCGAGCTGGAGGGTGACGGGGAATGCACACGCTTTTTATGCTGGCCATAAATACCTGGGCCTGTCTCCTCGCAGCAGCTGGAGCGGGATAATATGCTCGTGGTGTGAAGGGGGGGGGGGGATAAACTAGCTGTATCACCTTGAAAACAAAACGTGAGACACACAAACGGCCTTCTACATCAGCCACACATCTAAACCAAGTGCATTCTCACTTACATTGGTTTGGAACTATGGCCAAAAGGAATAAAGAGCTCTCTCATGCATGGGTAATCCGTTTGTTATTCTCAGACAGTAGCCGAGCTTCGAGGTGCGCCACAATACTTCCATTCAACAGCAGAATATTTTTGGAAAATGTTTGACGGCTTTATTTGTATTCCTGTGCCTCGACATTTCAACACCACAAGTTATGTTATGTTAAAAAAAAAAAAAAGATTCCACGCGATATCAAATGTCCCAAAATTGATGAATAACAATCATGAATCAACTGCAGCGATCGTTTGTGCCTCAAAAATTAATAATTGTTTCTATACTTTTTTTTAATCAAGTGATTAATAATTAGTTAAAGCCACTATTTAGAATTTGTCTATTTCTGGCTTTGGCACCTCCCAGTGGTGGTATAAAAAAAAAAAAAAGACTGCAGTCACAACCCATCTCATCTGCTTCTTTAAAAGATGACATAATCCCATAAAACTTTACACTTCTAGGTTTTCAAAATAGTGCACATCGTGAGATATCTTCCAAATGTTTGTTTTTTTGACGTGGTAGTTGTACAAAGTATTCACTTAATCCCGCTATGAAACAAAGGTTTCTCAGATTTGTTTGGTACGTCTACGTCACAAACGATTCACACAACCACTGAAGAATCAAATTATCAGTGTTTATCTAGAAAACAATCACTCGTGGAAACATAATGCAAGACATTTTCCTATTTTTACTGTATTTGTAGTAATTCTATTTCCCCGCAAAGACTCCTTAAGCAGCATGTTTGTGGTGCTCCGTATTAGCACGTAGCTGTTCCGTACATCCCAAAACTATTAATATGTGTGACGGGACTGTACTCTTCCTTAGGCGAGACATTTTTAAATGGACAGGCATGTGTTACCTTTGAGGGAAAGCGCTGCAAATTCTTTAAAACACGTGAGATCTAGTCGATCCGTTGCGGCTACCTTGATACAATCTTATGCAACTAGCATCCGGCAAAAATAACCGACACAAAGCTCTCGTGTTTAGGGGCGGAAGCAAACTTTTGCCGATAACTAATTGTGGAAAGGAACATACAACATACAGTGGGGACTCACAGGAGCAGTGGGGGGAGCTAACTTACCTCTGTCAGCTGCCTTTAAGTGAGGATCTTCACCCACGCCTGGTGCGTCTCTGATCTACAAGCAAGTAATGGAAGCAGATAGAGAAAACAAGGTCAAAGCTCTATACACGTGGAAGACCTTGGGTATCACCTGCATTAATATATAAAGAGACAACAACCGTGTGTGTGAGAGAGACGGAGAGTGATTTTAAAAGCTCATCAGCTCAAGTCCATGACTCTAATATCCCAGCAGACACTTGTGCACTTGATGTTGCAAAATACAAGGTTCCTTTTTGTGCTCTAGGAGGCTCCCAGGAGCCTCTGACAGACAGCTTGATGATGAAAGACAACATGCCTGGATGCTAGCGTTCCGTTTTAGGTCACAGGGGGAAAAAAAACAGGCAGAGCCAACACAATTTTAGGTCTTTAATTTTCCTCTTTGAGACGCTGCGTTCATTTAGGTAGATCCAAGTCGTGTTGCAGATCCTCACCACGTGCAAGGTTTTAGGGAGATAATCGCTAAATCCTTGCCAGAGTAAATATTGTCGATCACTAAGCTGTGGCTGTCAGATATTGATATACCGTATGTGAAAATATTGACTTGTATCGCGAGCTGGGAATCTACCTGAGGTAAGAAGAAAATGTGTGCTGTTACAGATGTGCTATGTTCAGTTGTTGACGCTTGTAGGCATTAAGAAATTTAAGAAGAAAAATATATTCCAGAGCGTTCATGATAAACTGACTAAGATTCCCACGTATGGGTGCAGAGGAAATACATCTCTGATTTGATGACTTGATGCTATATGCTGTCATTTCTCTTCCTTCTCTGGAAGCCAGACTGTAAACTCGACTGTGCAAGTGAGAGGCGTTGCCAAACGCAACGTGACTCACCACCTCTGGAGGAGAACAAAAAGCCCGCTTAAGATCACGGTGACATCGCAGGCAGTATTTGAGGTTCAGAATATTTTGACAGATTGAACACAAATGTGAAAATTGCCGTGCCAAGAAAAGAAAAAGAAAAAAAAACCTTAAGAAAACATGTCACCGAGTTAGAAAAATCTTTTGAAATAAAAACCCACCATTGTTATTCCCATGATGCTTTGTCAGCTTAGGTTCCACATCTGGAGGGGAATTTCTATTGATCCTAAAAATCGGCTATGTGTTGTTTTAAGGTTATTTTTACTATTTTTTTCTATTTTTAAACAAATGCATAACAGAAAAGTACAAAAAGATAAAAGTTATATTACAATATTTGAAGAATTCCCACTATCCATTCTCCCACCATCGTCCCCTTTCCTTATCCAGTAAACATTGCGCAGTATTAAGAGTATTTAATAAACACGATGAGGTTCTATCCAAAAGGTAACACCGACCAGCTACTCACTTCACTAACGAAGGTGTTACATCTAATTTGTTCAATTGTTAAAACAACACATTGGGGGATTTAACGGCAGTTATGCACCATTTATATTCAGAGCAGTGTAACCACTTGTCTCATCATGCAGGTGTATTACAAATAGTCATAAGGAGTTTACACCAGAAACAAACGTATACCCTCCTTAAGCAGATCCTCTCATTGTGGTTTCACTAAGCGATTTCCTGGAAAGGTCCAATTGGAACCAGGCCTTTCTGCATGCACGCTTACATATGAAATACTTATGCAGTAGGTATGTGGAATCACTCAACCATCCACTGCTCCTGGACACGGATAGAGAACCAACAACATGTGTGGAAAAAGAAAAATGGAGGAATATGCCCAGGTATGTTTGGTGTTCACTGTTATTCACCTCAGTCTGCTGCACATATTGTTGGACTGCGAGGCAGAAATAATGGAGGCCTCACTTCAAGCTCAGTCCTCTCATTCCACCCATCTCCTCATGTCCACATCATTCTCCGGCTCTTGTTTGTGTCTGAGAAGGAGACCCCGGCGGAGTAAAGCCTTCAAGCAGCTACATATGTCGCTCCAAGGAAAAAAATAAAAATACTGAGGCTCTTGAAAAACCAACCCCCTGCCTTTGAAGGATCTCTATTCTCCATTCCCACCGGCTGCGGGAGATGCATGTAACGACTTAAGACGTACAATGGGAGCACCGCGGGTATTTGTCCACCGAGAGCCAGGGCCCGGTAAATGAAGAGGGGCCCCGCGTACCCAGGAAGCGCCTAATTAATTGACAAGCAGATATTTCTGAGTTTATAATCAAACAGACTTAATTTTGTTCCCCCACCGCCGTCCTCTCCAAATCCATCTTCCCAGGCGACTTACTTAAGAGACTCGTCTTATAAATACAGCCCTAATCAAAATAAATCACTAAAAGCTCTAAGGGAGTTGAAGGCTATACACATTTACATCAGAGGAACTGATGCAATTTAAATAGCCGCCTCTGCGCCGACTTAAGGTTAAAATCACAGAGAACCCTAACTTACGTAACACTTTCAGCGTTTTGTTTTTTTGTTGTTGCTGCTGCTCAGTTTGGCAGACCTATATTCACGACAGCCAAGTAGGAGCGACGCGGCCTCCTTCTATGCGTGGTGCTGTGTTCTATTCCCTCAGCAGAACGCTCGGTGGGTGAGCGTGTCATATTTTACAGAATATTTTCAATATTTAATGCGTTGCATGCTTTTTGTCTCTTTGAAAGCACTTAACATGCGTGTGTTGTCTGCTTGTGTGTATCCGTGTGCTATACATGGAGAGTGTTATGAACGGGGGAACATGTTTGTGTTTATTTTCCTTTGCATAATTTGAAAGGGCTGTACTTATAAGTGTTATCAGTGGCCTGCAATGTTGACAAAAGGTTATAAATAGGGTCTTTTGTTATTGTTACTATTTCATATTTACATTTATCCATCATTGGAATATTAAAGCTGAATTAAGGGACTAATGGGACTCGGTTTGGGGTATCATGTGTGAATGTTAAGTTTGTTTATTGTGTTGGAGTATAAGTGGGAGCCTCACGGCTTTTTTCGCTGTATGCCGGCCAGATGAATTAATTTGCATTAATATATGGTGTTACATGCAACAAACTGTCTTTAGTTTATATATGCTATTTACTGAATAAAGCCTTTCATCATATTGTGGTAGCTTTCAAACATATTAGGTTAATACCTTTCCCCTTAGGTTGTTTTTTTTTAGTAAGGGGAATTGTTGCAACTTTCCACATCCTTCCTGCTCCACATTCTTTCCACAGTTTTGCTCTTTTCTTTAAAAATAGTAGCAGTGGCTGATTTTAAGCCATTATCTGAGAGGCTCTGTTATAACCGGGCACTGATGTCTAGCTGGGGTGAAACGTGAAGATGTATGGAG
>NW_022280041.1:6146973-6149097 GCF_004355925.1 Anarrhichthys ocellatus | reverse complement strand
GCAGTGTTCGAGGCCCGGGGGTTTAATGGCAAACGTGAAAGCAGCACAATGTTTGCAGAGGCTCCTCTGCCTCGTGACACCGCTGCTAATGCAAACTGAACTCGACTGTGACATTTGTGGAGGCCTCTGCAGAGTTCAGCGTTTGGACAGGAGCGCAGCGTGGAGGGTCGATGTGGACCCACCGCGCAGACCTTTTGCAGAGCTCCGCGCCGACAGCGAGTTGCTATATCTCGTCGGTGAGACGGGTGGTTGATCTGTGCCGTTCAAGGCAATCCCTTGGGACCACTCCAAGGAGGACTCGTGAGCGTTTTCTATCCTGCCAACTGAACTAGGCAACTAAGTCACTTGGTTGAGGTTAGAGAAAGACCACCTTCAAAGGCATGCAACTCTGGTTATCTGTCAAAACTTCAAAGTTCAACTCTTCATGAAATCACAGCACAAATCCACATCGGCTCAACAAGCGATACACGGATCAAAGCGATCCGATTCAAAACAAAACAAATACTGCTTTTAACAAAAACTGGTGCGACAACTCCCAAATGGCAAAGACCTACTTGAAGCGACCAAACAATGCGGCGCTTCTCGCTGTGGATGTGTTGACGCTCCCCAGATGGTGAGTAGGAAAAAAGGTACTCCAAAATATGAGAACAAGTGATAACGAGGATGGAAATATTCGACCTACAGTTGTCAAAACACATCGGCTATTTGAACCATTTAGCCACTACATCAAGGCTTTTTAATATTCCCTTCCTCGGTGTTACTTGTTCTCATATTCTGGAGCGCCAGGATTGCCTTCCTGTTTAAACCGACGTCTGTGTTCCATTCCGTTTAAGTTGGCCATGTTTGAGGATCTGATGCTGGCAGCATTTAAGAGTAGATCAAGATGGCACAGACAGTGTGCGGTGGTGTAAGTGTGCATATGTGTGTCTGAGAGACGGCGTGTGTGTGTGTGTGTGTGCACGCTCTGAGAGGTATAATAATGACAGGCGAGGACGGATGGCTGGTGACGCGCCGACGAGAAGAGCGCCACATATTTTGGGCCTAAGGCTGGGCAGCTGTGAGAAACCTCTTCTCTCTTATCCCTTCTTCTCCTAGCCCCCCCCCCCTCCTCTGCGGTACTGTTTAAACAGAGGACAAAGACGCCCTGAGTGGTTTTCTTTTTCCGATCCCATACACGGCTGCTGGCACTTTCCTCTTCTGTATCTCCAGATCCCAGCGAGAGGAGCGGTGGAGTGAGTCATGGAGTGAATCTTTTGATTAATTTTAATGGCACTTCCTAACAAAATCCTCTTCCTCTAGCAGAATGTCTTCCTGTCTGCTACTGCACCTTGTGTTTTTCTTTCTATATACAAGTTGCAATTATGTTTGATACTGAAAAACATTACAGTGTAATTGCACCTATTACCATACGAGTCATATCTTCTGGAAAACCATGTTTAGACTTTAAACGGGGCTGATACAGTCAAAAAGGCTACCTGTGATGAAAGCTGTTCTGGAGTCTGTTTTTGTTTGCGTGTCTAAGTGAAACAATAGTATGATGCTGGTTGTTTGAGTTTGAAAACTACAGTCAGCGGTAAACTCATGGACATATGGCAGATTTATGTGCCATAAGCTTGATGAAAACACACAATTATATGTCAATGAGGGACACACATGCACATAGCATCTTTTATACATCACTGGCACCCTCTGCTGCATCCTGGGAAACCAGTTCAGACACGAGCGAGGGCCAATTAAAGTTCTTTAATCTCGGAAAATAACCGCATTTCTCTGTATGTATGTATGCATGCGCATTGGGTGGCCATCAACGGAGAGAAAAAAAAAATGGCAGCTTGCGCGTCACCCGTCACACTTTCAGGTCACGCCAGTTGGCTTCTCCCGAGGCCGTGACAGCGGTGAGATCCAGACAGAGCGGGAACAAGAAAGTAAAAGAGCAGAAGGGGAGAACATGGCAGCCGAGAGGACTACCACTCCTGCATCAAACGGATATTGTCACAACAGAGCAACCGCCCCCCGTTAACGGTGACACCGTTCAGCTGCTCGTCACACCCGAACGAGGAGGAAACCGACTTCCAAGTCAAGCAAGCACGGTGTTTATTAAATGAGAGCGCGGGGGGGGGGGGG
>NW_022280041.1:6140822-6146873 GCF_004355925.1 Anarrhichthys ocellatus | reverse complement strand
GGGGGGGGGGGGAGAGCGGCAAAGTGAGCATACTGTAGTGTTGTCAAACCTTTCGGAAGTAGCACAGGAAAAGGCAGCGTTTTCTCATCCCTCCATGAAATTGAATGTTGGTGAGGGAAATGAAGTGTGCGTTCAAATGGCAGTAAAGGCAATCGTCGAAGCTCACACTTGAGAAATACGATATCGAGAAGCTGGAGTATGTGTAGCGCTGAAACAAACGGCAAAATGTGATTATTTTACGGTTGATGCAGCATATTTCTAGAACGTGCAGCTGAGTGAAGGAGAAGGCTTCGGTCAGCTTTAAAAAGGTCAAGGTAGATAGAACCATTCTCTGTCATGAATAAGGAAAAAACAAACTCATAAGTCAGTAATTCACTCGATGATTTAAACATCGAAGTTGGCAAGAGAAGCACAAAAAAAGTTCCTGTAAGATCTTGAAAGCATGTAATCAGATCATTAAGTGTGATAATAGTTGCAGTCTGTGCAAAAACAGATTTGCGGCCATATGTTGGCGTTTTGCAACGGTATCAGATGGATCGGCAGAAGTTCTGTAGTCATACTCAAAATTTTAAGTAACAGCTAAATAGTCAGCCGACAGACTCTTGCCCGAAAGAGCTGTTGTCTGCGACAGAAGGAAAACAGGAGAGAGAGAGGAAAAAAAACAGGAGTAGGCGGAAAGAAATGCCGTCTCCTCGGGGACCGCCGGCATGTGGGCCTGTCGGTCGTCATCGCGTGCCACTCTCCCTGCTCGACACGGTGAAACTGAGGCAATGTACCCCATGAAACATTCACCACAGTTGTGTTTGCTTAAAAAAAGACAAGGAGAGCATGGGGGGAGGATAGATGGAGAGTCCCCCCAAATGCTCTTGATGTCGGATTTGTTTAGGCCTCTTTATAAGGTTTGGGGGGGGCAACAAGGAGACCAGCAGGGGTCCATTTAATGCTCACACATTTTACCCCTAACAGCACATCAGTCTCCACAGCAAAAGCCCCCAATCTCCAAAAAATGCTCTGCTAAATCTCCTGTACTCTAGATATCCGAAGCATGCTTTTGCCAGTACCGCAAAAAAGGAAAACAGATTTGTTCTTTCACAATTCAAACCCGCAACTGCAGACAATGGAACAACACACCACGGCAGAAGAAATTCGATGTACACCGTTTGGGTCGGCTGCAACAAATCACTCACGTTATTTACTGTAACTAAGGCCAGCTGTAATTTGGCGAGACAAGGGAGGGCGAGTAAATGTCATATAAAAATGTTTTTTAAAAGACTCAATTAGCTCCTAATTCGGCTGCATGAGAGAGGAACTCGCTCATTAACAATGTTTGCTTTTGAAAGAGAAACCACGGTGACGACCGTTGCATTCGTGACGGCCTCGGTTGCTGGGACGAAATGTGATATGAAAGTGTGGAATGAAAAAAAACAAAAAACGCCATTAGCCGCCGCAGCTACTGCGCAAAAGGTGTCAGTAATTAGACCCGGTCCCTTGTATCTGTGTGAAAAGTTCAAAATCTGTTACCAGTCTTGCTGCATCCACACTACTCGGTTTCCATTTTAATAACGCATATCTTTTGCTACGTTGACACCGAGCGTCCAACACTAGACCGGAGTACGGAAGAGCGGACATCTGAAGTCCCGGCTTGCGGCTTTGAGGAGGCCGATGGACACAAAACGGAGGACTTTTGTGTTCATTTAAAGTGGTGTGTGTGAGTGTGAGTGTGAGTGAGAGAGTGAGTGAGTGAGTGAGTGAGTGAGAGAGTGAGTGAGAGAGTGAGAGAGACCTGCAGCATTGTAACCAAGTCTGAAAAATAAAACTTCTAAAACGTTTCACTCCTTGAGAATATAAGCGTCATAAGCTGCCATACAGCAGCCGACACGTCTCATGCAGCACGAGAGGCCGAGCTTAAGATTGCTTGATAAAATTTGTTTATCATTCATCAACCTTTTTCACAAGCTGCTGTGTGGTTGTTTTGCATATAATAAATCACCAGCAGAGCGAAAGACGGACAAAACAAAACAGTTAAAGTAATAACAGTAGCACAGTAAAATAAATCTGATGCGTTATCATAGCCTGCACTGCATCAAACCTCCATACTGTAACAACCGGCCTGTCCTCACCTAAAACACACGATGAGCTTCCATGTGCCACAAATATTCACATTTACAAATGCAAGCTGTTCAGTAGCCACAAATACATAAACTAATAACCCGTACAGCAAAAATACTGACTGAACAAAAAGGGCTGTAAAGGTACAAAGACAAGTCCAACACCATAAAGGTTCACAGGAATTGAACATCTACCTGAAGGGGTCATGTTGTCTTGAAATGTGACTGAATAGGGAAAGCTAAAGATCGGCTTGAATGAACAGTGACCTCGAGGTGTTTTGGAGAAAAGAAACATTTTCGGGTCGAACTATTTCACGGTTATTTTCTGATTGGTTTTAAATTGTTTTGCATTTCTTATTACTTAACAGAAATGTCCTCTTCTTCTTCGAGGTCAGAAAAGAGAGCAATGCAGACCTTGCGAGCAATAAAAGCATCTCCCTGGAACAGGAAATGCATTGCACCTGGACTCATTCCAAACACATTTCTTAAAAAGTGGCAGTTAATGTGGGCATCGAATCAAATTGAAACCTGCGCCGCTACTGCCAACAACAACAACAACAACACCGCTCCATTTCAAGTGGATATATTTCAGGGGTGTTTCTCGTTAAAAAAAGACGGGGGGACAGGAGTTGGCCTTATAATTCTCAGTCTATGATGGAGCAACACTGAGATAAGCCGGGCGGAGGGTGCAATCTAATCTGAACCCCGATGTTTTTTTGTCTATGGAAATGACTGGCTTCTTATCGGCAGAGTGGGTTATTTGGGCAGATCCTCGCTGTGGCTTAGGGAAGGGACTCAATCACTGCTGCCCAGCGATAGGCCTCACTTTCGTACTCTCCCCCGTCTCATCTTTTTATCTGGGAGAGCGGAAATGAAAAGGATGGTATCTCATACACTCCGTGTCCTCAGTTCAGGAGATGGAGAGAGAGGGAGAGGGAGAGAGAGAGAGGCACGGACATTTTCTTTTTTCAGCCCGAGATGAAAACATGTGGTTTGCAAAAACCTGTGCTCAGAATGAAATATGCCGGCAGCTTAGGGACTCTGAATTAGCACGGACTGGAGAAAGCACGGTGTTATGAGGTTATTTGTGTTGAGGCTGTCAAAGCAGCATAGAACCATGACGTAAATCTAATCACACCGAGGTAACTAGAAGAACGTCACCGCTTCAAAGTCACCAGCGGCTACATTTTTACAACTCTGGAGTAATCAAGCTTTTGCACATTTCGGTTTTAAAGGAACACAATTTGTCCTCGTTTTTGTGCTTATCGTCTAGGTTTTCTCTCGTCTCTACATTGTTGCTGGAGGTCATTGCACAGTCAGTGAAGATACCAGTGCTTTATTTCCTTACGTATGTCTACCCGGCCATTGTCAGGAAGTTGTTTTCAAACAGCCAGAGGAGAGGGGTTTTTCCTTTGGGACGGATGAAAGCAAACCGACAGGCGGGGAAATGTTTGAGAGGATTTGAATCTGCTAAAGGTGGATGGAGGAAGGGATCAATGACTTACACAGTCAATTAAAGCGAAGTAATGCATTTTAGAACACCAACTACAAGCTGTCTTGAAACTATTTTGGAATTATGCCTCATGAACCTGCACAGTGTTGAAGAATTATGTTCCCACATTCACGAGACCCACAAGAAGCCACCACCGAACGTCACCAGGGTTCCACACCAACACCCGTTTTACGAGGATGAGTGCAACTGGGAACTAACATATGGAATAATGAAATGGCGGAGTAAATGAAGAATGTAAGTCAGCCTGAAGGAGAATGAGGAATGATGGCGCTCACCTTGACACTGTCTCCTTTTGTCAGGACGTCCCAGAGGGTGTGCTGAAACTTGGTGACATCCATCTGATAGCCTCCTCCCAACAAAGCCTGGAGGGCGAGAGGGAAAGAGTCATTTCTTTTTTAAATATGCTTTTAATAAATACTGTAACTGAGCAGATGTTAAAATAGCACACAAACAGAATCAATGTGCACACACAGTATACAAATCAAACAGAGCCTCTGTTGCTTTACAGGCACTCAACATGTCAGCCTCTTTCTCTTGTAAATTCTTTATACAACCCAATACGCAACCTGCACCTTAAGCGCACACGTCTCCTCAAAAGCATGTATACTTTCTGACACATATCTTAAAATGCACACGAGCTCGCATTCTCACATCTATTGCTGAGTGGCTGCTAGCCCCACAGGTACGGTCTTATAAAAAGTGCATTGTATAACTGATAAACTGCATATCATCCATCTCCCCCATTCAGCCCACCTCCCAATAATCCCCGCTGCCATATCTGCTTATCTATTCGAGTCACTCTCTCATTAAATCAGTTTTTACAGCTGAACAGAGGAGGTTTACTGCTTATAGAAGTCAAATACTATTAATCACCGGGTAGGTTGTACTTATACAGCTATATGCTTTAATTCACTGGAGGACAAACACATCATTCGTCCGATCTGAATAAACTCCTACAGAGAAGAAAAAAAAAAAAAGAGAGAAATTTGACAAGCAAATTAATCTGCTCCCTTTTGCCAGCTGAAATGGAAGTCGGTGAGGCGACGCCCCTCAGTCACAGGACCTTGTGCACGGCCTGTAACAGCCGAATGTACTGCGCGTTGGGAGGTAGAGGACAGGGACGGAAGGGTGGAAGCTGGTGCAGCTTTCAGTGTGTATTCATCTGAAACGGTGTCCCCAGGAAGCCGTTTTTGGCAGCGATGTATCACAGCAGGCAGTGACCTTTAAATACTATGCACAATTAAGCTAAGCTAATAAACACGACTGTGGATGCGGACATTTGTACCGGAAGGCAGGTGCTGTGAATCACATTGGACGTGTGCGCTGAGAAAAAGTTATTTTGTGCTTTTCCGAAAGCCAAATTGAAATGTTTGTTTGAATAGGCACACAAGATGTGCTGTGTGCGCTGAGAGGAAACGAGCTGAATGCTGCCAACGCTCACTGTTTGGAATGCAGTATTCTGTCCTTATCTTGAGCGCCGCCTTTGTAATTTCATTCAACAATAGAAACGTCAAATATTTGGAAGGATTTGCCGTTTTTCTTGTTTCAAATTGAAAAATCTTAAACTGGGAATTTGAAGACGTCGCCACGGGGGTTCAGTAATTGTGATGACAATTAATTGAAAAAAAAACAATAGACGGATTAATTGATCGTAGAAATATCTGCCCCGTACAATAGTTTGTTATTCTGCTCAGTAAATTCAAGCATTACACAATCAAAATAAATAATCAAAGGACGATTGGGGAACTAATGTGATCCTTTTCCACTGCCACGGTGTACGACGGTGATGAGCTGCAACTTTATATATATTTATATTGTTTGCCAACCAAAATGCTACAACTGCAGGTGAAGACAAGAAAATAAAGTGAAAAACCCTTCAAAATTGATCTTCACCCTGTAACAGAACTTTAAGAGACGTTATATAAATGTTGCCTCGTGGGTACATTGCACATGAAGCATCTATCACTTTTATGTAGCAGGCAGCCCCGTTAGTCTTCAAACTGCATCTTAACTGCAATTTCTGAGAGATTTGACTCGTGTAATGAGAAAATTCACCAACAATTCCGGCAAATAAGCTCTACAGTTGATTTAGTGGAACTAACACAAGGGCTGATATAACAGGATGTGGAGATATTGCCCTTTCAGCGAGAGGGAGGAAAGATCAAATAACATTGCTACATACCACGTTATGTTATTTGATAGATCGAGCTAGTCCCAGAAGCACGCTTTTACAAATACTATACACAGTTGTGTGAAAAAGTGTTTGCCCCCTTCCTGATTTCTTATTTTTTTGCATGTTTGTCACACTTAAATGTTTCAGATCATCAAACAAATTTAAATATTAGACAAAGATAACACAAGTAAACACAAAATGCAGTTTTTAAAATGAAGGTTTTTATTATTAAGGGGGAAAAAAAAATCCAAACCTAC
>NW_022280041.1:6132971-6135822 GCF_004355925.1 Anarrhichthys ocellatus | reverse complement strand
GTAGGTTTGGATTTTTTTTTCCCCCTTAATAATAAAAACCTTCATTTAAAAACTGCATTTTGTGTTTACTTGTGTTATCTTTGTCTAATATTTAAATTTGTTTGATGATCTGAAACATTTAAGTGTGACAAACATGCAAAAAATAAGAAATCAGGAAGGGGGCAAACACTTTTTCACACAACTGTATATATCTACCTGGCAAGAGATTATTGGGTTTCTAGTTATGAAATGCACCTTGCAAATATGTGGAAACGGCACAAACAAAAAGATGAGACATCTATTACCATGAACCCACACAACTGAAAATATTACCACTTCCACGCGGTATTAAAGCACATACAGTACGTGTGCGTATACTGAATGTGCATGGGCAGAAAGTCATCTGTAATAAAGCTGCCAGCTACTTTTGTCAGTTTGCCTCATTTAAGCATCTCAGTCACTCGTTTTGGGCTTTTATCGTCAGTCGAGAGCATGTTGTTCAGATGGGAAAGTTCACGCTAGTGATCCCCGTTCAAGCCCTTTGACGGACAAGGACAGGAACAGCAACCAAAAACTATCCAGGTCAGCGGCAGATTTCCCAAGGCAGCAACAACACTGGTCATCCGAGCCGATGCCTGAAAAGGTACAAAGGCCCAATTTCAAGCCCAAGTGGTTTTCATTGAAGCCGTGGTCATTTCAGTTTGGGCCTTTCTGGAACAAGTGAGACTCAAAACCTCAAAGTCTAATTTGGTGATTAGAGATTATTCATTGCTCCACGCTGCTGTTTGTGATGAAGGCATTCTTCAACCCCAGCAGTGGAAAACTAGATTTCAGGCTAAGAAGTACAACCCGTGAAAAAAAATGTCCCACATTTGTAGCAAATTCTAACAAGTTGTCAATGAAACCAAAGCAAAATGATACCACGGTAACTAAAAAGATTTATCAAAAATGTAACTGGTACAAGTGAGGTTTTTACAAACTAAATGCACAATTACAGTAATTGTGACTTAGGCATCCGTTAATACATCCCTGAAGCTGATAAACCACAGAATAATCGTATAATGCAGCAGCCTGATTAGGCCACGTGAGGCAAAGTAATTAGGAAAAGCAAAATCAAACTTAATACGCTTTTTGGCTCAGATCTGCATAATCTGAAAGGGAAACACTGAGCAGCTTATCCATCATTTCTTTGCTTATTCAAACTGCTGCTTGTACATTTCTTAGTGGTAGGTCAGTTGAAGGGAGAATAAAACCCTTTGTTTTTACACTCCAATGAAACTTCAAATGGAGTCCTAAAGTCTGTCTTTAAACTTAAAGGCTACAAACATCTTTCATAGATTAAAATGATCCGTGTGATAACTTATCGGCACACCTGCTGCATCCTTCCAGCAAAGCTCAATTCCAGCCTCTAACGATGGAAGAAAATCAGGCGTTATTGCGATTATTTGAACCATGCCTCTTTTCTCAAGATGAAAGCGACAAGACAGGCAATTGGATCAATATATAGCATCACATCAGTCTATATTTTGCTCAGTATCCGGGCCCAGGGAACATTTCATAAAGGCCATAGGGTCGGCTTATCACGGAGCTAAATGCCAATGTAATTATTAGTGTCTGGAGATAGTGGAAAGGGAGGCACATCCTGCGGCAGTACACATATTTAATTAATAAATGTCACTCGGTAGAGGGAGTGAGGGCAGTGCGCGAGAGAGAAGGGAAGAAAGCAGGAAGGGATGGAGTCAGTGACAACAATACTGATCCTGACTTAAGTGCACAGCCACACACACGCAGAAACGCACTCTATAGCAAACACAGGAGACTATACAAGCATGAGAACGTGAATATAATCAGGTTGTTAGTTTAACCACAGATATAAAACAACTGTAGAGATACAGTGTCCCAGTGGCATTTATGTCACTTATGCACGTTGCAAAAATGGTGGTTTCAGTTCAGGAAATAATGTGATTCGTTTTTAGCGAAAAGGGCAAAATCTTTAAATGCATTATTTACAATTTACATTTAAGGTGATGAGCAGCCGTCAGCACATTCAAATGAAAGGACTAATGGTCAATGCTGCTGATCTGCGGCTCCCATCGAAAACTATTAAAAATAATGAAACACATTTGTATTTTAATCAACATCATTTCGTGGAGACGGGGTTTAAATGGTTTCATTAAGGAATAATTCTTGGGAGAAAAATGTCCAATTACGGACTTCCGCTCTTCCTTGGGTGTCGCCTTTGATGCGTGATTGACAGCTTTAATAATAAACTGGTTAGACTTGAAAGAAGGTTTGTCATTTGGCTGGATTCTGCATGTATGCATAGCACATTTCAGCCAGGCATCAATTAGGTTTAGTAAGCAAGAACTGATGCGGGACAATTTTAAGTTATTTGACCACACCGAGGATTTTATAATCTTTGTATTATTTCAGATGGAACTTAGTTTCTGCTTCACCGTTCTGCTTGTAGGTAACACACAATCAAAGGGGCTTCATAATTGCATCGGAATTCTGCTGACAAAACACTTTTTAGAGGCCGATGCAGATCAACAGATATTGAAAAGTCGGCCTACAAAAAATATCTACTCGTAGCATTTTGGCCTTTCCGGTATGCAAACATTTCTGGCATTTGAACACCAGCGACGTCAAACTAAATGCAGAGACAGGAGAGGAGCACAGTCATGCCACTGCTGTTCAGTGAGAGAAATCTGAGTCCCGTCGCACTTTGGTGAAGGTCTAAAGGGGGTCAGGTGTGCTGTCTCTTTGCTTCTCCTGTTGTCAAGGAGCATGCACACAACACGCAGCCTGTCACACAAGTTCGCATGATGCACCCTGCTACTTTCTCGCTCCTTGCCCCCTCAAACACAACCCC
>NW_022280041.1:6129538-6132871 GCF_004355925.1 Anarrhichthys ocellatus | reverse complement strand
TATCTTGGAGTGCTACTTGAGTCACGACTACACCTGGGACCCTCTCGCATCGGCGCCATTTCTGTCATTGGATCAGCTGCTGACTCCGGCCCTGTATCTGCCGTCTTTTGTTCTCTGCCCACGCAGTAGCTCTGAACTATCTGGAGAACAGAAAAGAAGTTGAGGCGGCTAACAAAAAAGAAAATGGATCAAGCTCCTGGAAAGCTGCGGGGAGAACAAAAAAAAGAAGAAATTGTCTCCAAATGTTCCTTATGTAACAATTTCTATCCCTCTTACACATGTCTTCTGAAGGAGACACTCCTCGGTACACAGAAGTGGGTATCCTTATTTGGAAACAATAGCAGGCGTGCTTCTGAGGCAACCGTTAAGCTATTGCAAAGCAGATGCTTTTTTCTCGCGCCAATCAATTTAACACCTACACCTCCCCTCTCCTTCACGCTGGCTTTGGCTCATCACTTTTAAAATGGCACAAAAGGGCTTTTCTTGCATCGTTCTTTCGACTTACTCAGGACGACAAGAAATGTCTCTGCTGAAGCAACGCCTTAATCACCAATAGGTTGGGTCAGCACAGACGCAGAGAATAAAGCCCAGGCAAGACAAAAAAAAAAACGGGACAAAAAGACACGTTGTTGCAGTATGTGAAGACTCGCTGGATTCTTACATGTTTGTAGAGGCAATTATATTTTCAGAGTCTGTAAAAACAGGATGAAAGGTGGGGAAAAACCCCCCCCCCCCCTCTCTCTGAATCTTGCACTAGACAGAATTGCAAGGGAAAAAGCCATCTGTGTCTGACTCTTATCCCTGGCTTCTCCAGAGCCTGGATGAGTCTGAGCCAGCGAATGTCAGTCGGATAAAGACCAAGTCTGACAGACAGACACAGGAGTTTTGTCATTCCGTGTGTCATCCCTTTGCTAGCAAGCCCAATCTTTACCGGTGTCGAAAGCCTCCCGAGTTGATGGAGAGTGGGAACATTCTCAGGGCGAAAACGTCGGGTTGTGCAACTCCTCCGAGTGCCCGCGATAGCTGAAACGCTGACGACGAGCGCTATTCTGGTGCCCCCGCGGCCTTTTGAGAGCGTTCATTAATGCCTTTATGAAGCTGCGGGGTGGGGTCACCATGGAAACACGTCAACACGCTCCGACACAAAGGATGAGTGGTTCCTCAACAACATGTTCTTCCAGGAACCAGTGGTCAGAGGATAATAAAGATCAATAGACACAGAGCTAATCCAGGGAACTACTTTCTGTGTTTATTTTAGTTTAGATTGAAATTATGCAGCATGTAATACAGCAAATACACATTTTGGAAATGTTACATCAGCCTTACTGTTTACTGTAACAGCCGTATCGGAGCTGTATGAAGTTACCGGTAATGCACGGCCAAACCTTTGTACTGCTGCTGCTTCGCATTAAAAGCACTTTGTTAAGTTGACCTGCACAGTCGCTCCACTGTTCTACTCCCGACAAAGTAGCTGCTCGAGTATTTTGCTGCAGTATTAAACAGCACTTGTTGCCACAGGTGTCGCCAAATTAACCAGACCTGGAATTTTCAGGATGACGACTTTAACACTGCGACACTGACTTTTAAATATATCACCCAATTATACCGTAAAAAGAAATGCTTGTACATAAAATAAGCCGATTATCCACTTTCTGTCATGAGCATGAATTTAAGAATAATCCCTCTAAAATGTTTCAGAAATGTAAGGGGTAAATATTTAAGACTGCTAAAACTTCCTTTCCGTTGTTGTGACACAGGACAACATCACTGATCAATGCAGTCGCCTGGCATGGATCGTCACAGAGGAAACCGATGTCTACTCGACCTGGACGTTGCTCATTGCCGAGCCGTGCAGCCCGTTCTTGGGAGGTGCGGTTACACAGGAGCAACATCAATAGTATTTGTCAAGTGGTTCGAGCTGATAAGAATACAAACTATTGCCTTGAGCTTGCTTTAAGGCTGGTTTGTCAGTGCAGCTTGTAAAACAGAATTTGCAGCGATGGAGTCAAAGCGGTACAAACACAGCTGGGTGATTTAACTTCCTTAAGTCTGACAAGTTGGGTTTTTTTTTTTTTTTTTTTTTACACGTCACTATTTACGATCATGTTTTTCTCGTAAAAAACGTTTTGCTGAGAAACAAACTGTAAATAGAAAGTAAGTAGAGAACAAAGACAGAGTAGGTTAATAGACAGATAAATAAAACACCTCTTGATATAAGACCTCCTCCTCCATTCGGGGCATGGAGGAGGAGCATTAGACGATGCCTCTTCACTTTCCTCCGAGCCTCTCTTGCCTTTGACCCCCCCCCCCCCCCCCCCCCCCCCCCCCCTGGTGCCACCCGTGCAACCTCGAGGGTATCCAATCACTGCGGTTACATAAGAAGAGACGAGTGCGGAGGAGATTAGAAGTGCAGAGGAAGAGGGCAAGGCAAGAGATTGAGGAGTGTCAGGTGTGTGCCGCCTGAAACAAATAATAAAAACAAAAAAAAAGTCTTTCACAGTTACCGCCCAAATCATTCTTTGATCCCTCCCCCCCTCCTCCTCCCCGCGCTGTCCTCCCATCTCAACAGAACATGACACAAAACAGGGAATTTTAGCAGGTCAGCTTTCTCTACCTCGGTTCTTCAAACCGCATATCACTCCACCTCTGGTTTCAGTCTGTCATTTCGCATTATATAGCTTGAAAGCACTCCAGCTGGGGAGCAAAGAACATGGCACGTGTGATAGGAGGTGATGAATGGTACTGGGGGGGGGGGGGGGGTACACCAGCCTCACATACCCAGCAGGCTTTTAACACAAGACTATAATCTCGTCGGAATACACAAACAGATCTGCAAAACCGGTGTTTACAACTCCGATTCTGCTCGCCTGCACATGCCTAATTCTAACATCTAAATTACTGAGATCATTAAGTAAGCGAGGTATGGCAAAGCCTGTGCATACACTGAAGTGACATGGCCGATATCCCGAGTCAGTTCCGTACGACTGGAATCTTAAGTGCAGCTTAGGTCTGCGCGTATCGAACCTCAAGGTTACTCGTGAAATAAAAAGCCATTTTGAGAGAGTTAAACACGCTTTTGTAGTCCCATCCAGACCCAAAGCTCTCATCAGAACACACATTCAATCCTAGAGTCACTGCAAGAGTCACAAAACCACCCAACGAAATGCACGAGAAAGGAAATTCTTGGAGGCAGATGAGAATTGTTCATTTCTGAACGGGAGGGATGTCTCTCGGTTTTCTGCGAGAGCGCGAGGCAGAAAAACAGCACCAGAGGCCCAGCCCATGACAAAACAAAGAGATTAAATGACCTGTGAATGTGACTTTCCATTTCTC
>NW_022280041.1:6122058-6129438 GCF_004355925.1 Anarrhichthys ocellatus | reverse complement strand
CCCCCCCCCCCCCCCCCCCCCATTAGCTCACACTCAGCTCAGATGCCTGCTGCCCCCTTCTGGAGATGTGCTGCAACGCCAGCCTTCCAGTTCATGTGGCTGTGAATTCAATTACAACCTTGCAGTGTTTTTGGGTTGATGAAATGTGCAACAGTTACAGTCATGGTTACAATCTGGACTCCAGATGAAATGGACAGTTAATGTGCAGTATTGTGCGAGAAGTCAAACCCCATTATACTGGGGTTTGACTTTAAACACTTTATAACACTTTAAAAGCCTACACACTGATTCAATATCACTAAAATCTAACTCATTCAGTAAAGATCTTATTCTTACCTTTGGGATTAAAAAAATGTTAAAAATCTGCCCCTCTTGATATACATGCTGGTGACCCTCTGAAGTGAGATTTCAGTGGTGGCTAAGGCCAAATGTCAAGCAGCCCAAACAGATGGTGTGAGGAGCCGGGCCGAGCGACTAGGGGGGGGTGTGGTGTTTGTTTTCTGTGTATCGGTGGATGTTGTGAACATCACGAGAGCTCAGTGTGAACGAAAGGTGAACGTCTGGCCTGCCTGCTTCGCGGGTGCTTTCTGGCTCCTTGTGACGCCGCCAATCCGTCACTCACTACGACAGACACATGTCAGAGATGGATGAGTGGTATAGGGAAGGTTGTTGTTTACTGTAATCATGTTCGGGGAAGTATTTAGACAACTTCCTTCTAGATTATTATATTGTTTTTTACGTCATTCTCTGGGAAGTGAAAGCCCAAAATATATCTGCAGTTACCGCTTGAAGCCACCAAAGAGAACAAAGCAGAGATCTTTGTTATCGTAACTTTAAAATGCCTACTTGATCGTCAAAATTGTTTAAAGTAGTCTGAGTTTCAAAGCTCATTCTCAATTTCAATCTCCTTAAATTGGAGATTTTAACATGTACAATTCCATGACAACTCCATCTGCTGGTGAAGATCATGCGATATGGTCAAAAGCTCTAGAACAGCTACTAAAATCCATACGAAAAGTAACGGTTTCGTCAACTACTCTGTACAAAACTCTGAAACACACACCGCTTTTACGTCACACTAGTTTACAGATTACGGTACGTAGACATCTAACCAGCCTGAACGAGAATAAAACTACTTCAAAGCCGTTTCTTTTTCCATCAAGCACTGAATTTGAATATGGAGCGCTATTACCATACAGGATTTCTTGAAGCTAGTTATTCCCTTTGTCCGTGCACCACTACACTCGTCTCTGCTCTCTTCCTCTCGGCCTCGTTACCAACTAATGACAGCTCATCTTTTGGAACCCCTGGGGTGCAGCAAATGTTATCAAACAGTGAAAAAAAAGCCAGATTTGCATACACACACTCAAGCTGTTAAAGGGAGTTCCCAACCTCCCATGCACCTACGGCAATGTTGTTTTTTCATCCATCTTTGCCCTCTACCACCAAAAGATGCTTGAACACCAGAAAGCTTGACTTCTGATTTTATTCTCCTGCTCAAAAAGGAAGAACTATATTCAGTGTACTCTAGGTTTCTGGTCCACTGATTAAGGGGCTTTGAAGGGAGGCGAGTGGGTAGTGGATGGATAAGTGAATTTCACCACGGCACAAATGCCCATTTCTTGAGAAGAAGGCAATTTCCTCGAGCTCTGTTCACCAGCACATAGTTATAGTCCGAGCTCGGTCACCCATCAGCGCTCCCGAGAGTGGATTGTACTGTAGTTACTGACAAAGGGGAGGACAGTCCTCCCTTTGCGAGAGCTAATTTAGTGCAAATGCTTCAGTTTGAGTATTGAAATAATATCCGTTCGGGTCTTCTGTGCCGTGTTTAAAACGGAGACAACTCAACAATAATGGTGCAATTTGCCAGACAAGACATTCTTCTCGAATACCCGTGATTACCTTCTGAAAGTGAATAAACTTGAATCTACATTAACGGTGGTTTCTACAGGAATGAAGGCGCTATAACGTAATGATGGAACACTGAGGGAGAGACATCAGAATATCCCTCCCGAACGGAGCGCCTTCCTTTGATCATCAAATTGTTCTCATGAAAACCCTCTCTGCTCTTGAATTATCTGGGTTGCTGAAGTGGAAACTACATTTTTTCCTGTGGCGGCCAAAAGCTTCTTAAGAGAAAGGAAAAAGCAGGAAAGGGGGGGGGGGGCTAATAAAAAGGTGTGACGGCAGAATACGGTTCTATTTTCAATAACTTAGTTATTTTTCTTATCAACCTGAACAGATTCGGGGTACGCACCTGCTGTACAGCAACGCGACTGCAACGTTAAAGTCGTCAGAAAACAGAAATGCACGGGAGGTGATGGCAAAGAGTTAATAGACAGTAATAGAGCAAAAGTGTTTCTCTAAACCCCTCCCAGTGCACAGAATTAACTTCTCATATGGCACGACTGCTGCTGCTGCCCTTGGACCTTGATTAAGGTGCCAACACGGGGCCTCTCGTGAGTTCTAATGCAAATTACATGTTAACTACTGTCAATGGCGCCCCGTTTCATTTGCCCGGCTTGATCGCCGTTTGTTGTGGTTGCAGTTAAGTGCACGTTTTCACACCCACGCATATTCATACCGACTCATCTGCTTCGGATGCAGTTGAATTCATTAGGCGTGTCTTCGCGTTAGCCAGCAGAAATAACAAATGAACACAGATTTAGTTGTTTTTTTTATCATCCGGCAGTCTGTCGTGTTGCTTACAGCTTTGGTGCGGCTTCACATTTTTCTGTTACATACACACATAACATACAACACTCACAAACTGAACTTTTCCTGCCCTGCAGTAGGAGAACCCAACTGCGCATATCAATTGCCATTTATATTAGAAATAGGAACAGCGATAAGAAGCGGAAAAATTGAGCTCTAGCCATTTTGTTTACAGCCAGAGATTTTGATATGTGCTGCCTGGTAAGAGGGACGCTCGACGAGTTTAAAGTGAAACCGACAGCCGCATTCTCACACGCTGCAGCTTGAGGGGAAACCACTGTTGGGGAAACTGTGCTCGTCTTGTTCAGAATCCAAATGAATTTGGAAGGGACCCTGTTGTATGAGTGGAGGAAAACAGTCAACCCGGCAGACAGACAGCCAACGCAAGCAAGACACAAAAACCACAGAGAAGGCGAGGCAGATGAAAATGTGCATCAGCTTGTTTTGGGGCAAATCTGAAAAAAAAAAATGCTGAATTAAGCGACTTCAGGATATGGTAAATATTGGATATCTTAAAGTATTTACATTAGATTCAGTTCATACACGTCTGGTATGTATTGATGGTGAATACTCATTTGTACACTGACTTTATTAATGCGTAGAAAAGTGCACTATTAGAATAAAAGCCTTCCTTATCCTTTAAAGGAAATCTACTCCAATAGACATGCTGCATACCAATGTACTTAGATGATACACCGTATACCACAAAAACCTTGCAACACACTTGTTTTTCTCAGAGAAACCAAGTACTTCAATGTCGGGCCTGATTACACAACCTCAGTGAAGGCCATAGCCCCCTTGCACCCCCTCAGCAGCATTGTAGTATAAACCGTATGAACAAAAGACAACTTACCATTGCTTCATCCTCAGAGAGAACCCGCTCTTCATCGTGGACAAGTACCACTTTAGCCTGGACTTCATCCACCGTTATACTGTTGTGTACAAAAAACAACAGATAACAGCAGCGTCTTAGTCTCATGATTGGTTGCTATGAACATGTCAATGCCTTCCCCGCTGCAGCGAACACAAACAACTTGTTAACAATGCATCTATTCTAGCAAAACATGTCAACTAGACGTGTCGTAGGTGGACGTGAGCTTTGCAACAAAGGAAAAACAATAATAAAATATTGTACTTTTGGATCTTTTAGCTTCACAGAACATGGACTATGGAGCACGAGCTGTTTGGAGCCATCGATGGACCAGTCAGGACTTCTATTCTCCTCTGCATGTGTCAGAATAAAGCAGCACCAGCTGAACTCACTAGATATTGTGAAATGCAAACAATCGTTACTGGTGTTTCAGCCGATACGAGGGTAAGTTGAACACTGTACTTTTTGGGTGAGCTCATTCTTTAGGGAAGTTTGGGCTTTTGTCAGTTTCCCCGTCCGTTCAGCCTATTTCCCTCCACATGGCGGACAACTCAACGCAACACAAAGCACAATCAAAAATCATACACGCCACCTTTTATCCTGGGACACTTTAGATCTTTTCTAAAGCCACACTTTCCTGCTGGGGTCGTTCTTCCCGAGGTTCCACCTAAACCAACATTATTGAGCCGAGATAACGACTGCATGGGCAGGATCAATCCCGGGAGTCCATCAAAAGCGGAAGTGCGGTGTAACATACAAAGCGAATAGCTTGTTCCACTACAGAGGATCGATGCTCGGGGTAAGTGCTGGAGAAAAACAATGGCTCTCTCTATTGTGAGGCGGCGCAGAGGGCTGCAGAGCAGAGGCCTCTAAAAGGGAAACAATCACAGGGGGCATTTATACACATATAGATCATGGCATCTTAAAAGAAGGAGGTGCTTGGCATCGCACACCTATAGGGGGTTCGACTGGAAAGAGACAGTAATAAACAGGAGGGGAAAGTCACTCTTCCACACGTATACACTTATAATCCTGACAGGGACGAGGGGATAAAAAGCACAACCTGTTTGCGGGGCCTTTGGGAGGCTCCATCACGGTTCATTTCCTGAAGCAGTTGGTAGACTCTATTTATAGGCCGGCATACTGGTACCAGTTAATCCTGCACTGGGCTGCCAACTGCCTGCCAGCAGGCACAGTGGCTTGCACTTGTGTGTGTGGCGCGCTTGGGAAGGTTTGGGATGAAAAAATGGCGAGGAAGTCCACAAGCTGCCTTAATGACCAATGTGTGAGGGAGGTCCCCCCCCCAATAGTACAAACTGATAGAAAGTTTCAGACGAACCTTTGCCAACTAGATGTTCTAGATTAGGAAAAAAAAGTGTGACATCTTCCTTCATGTATTTCAGAGTGGATTCACAACTTCATGAAAAAAAAGCAATTATTGGTGGCTAAATAGACACAAAAATGAGATTAGCTCACAGTATGAATGGGAGAACCATTATCTGTGAATCTGCATTAAAGATAATTAGCAATTCCAATCGAGTGGATTAAGAACGGGGTAGTGTTTTGCTAAGTGTCATTAGGGACAAAGCCAAGAGCTTTTTTTTGTTTGTACAAGATAAAGAGTCTGCAATGTGCATGCTAATCCGGTTCAATGTCAGCAAATTGCCTGGAAATGTGCACGCATCAGGTATACCGGTGACTTTGGACTTGGCATTTATCATAACGGCAACTAAATCAAGCTTGACACTTGGGGCGTGTGAGCTGCGGCGCCTTACAAAAAAAAAAAAAAAAGAAAAAAAAAAAAATGGCGATGTAGCAAACGTATACAAAGCCTCCGCCTCCTGCGTTAGTCAGAATGGGCATCAATACACGTCGTGCCTCAAGATGGCACAGCTCGCGGAATCCCATCGACTGACGGACTGAAATAATGGCCGTGTGGAAATAAGCGACACTTGCAGATATTTCCACACTAGTAATGCGTTTGTTTAAAGCGCATCCCCCCGCGGAGAGACGCAGCTTGGGATGGAGCCGATAGAGTGGATGGATGGAGGGAAACGGGCTGAATGATGGTACACATCCAGGCGCGGGAATGCATAAGTAGGCACATGGCGCTCCCTGAAAAAAAAAAAAAAATCGCTGCACAAGCACTTCGACCTCAATGCAGCCATGTGTTTTATAGTGCTTTCAGTTTACTATGCCCAGCCCTGCCTCCTTTCTAGGAGAATATGCCTGGTTAGCTTAAGCAGTATTGACGCGCTCTGCTTTTCTGCAAGCCACCAGCAAATGGAAGCATCTCAGCTCGGAGGCAAAATGGATGCCATTGTCTTTAATGCCGGCAGAGGTTAAACACTGCTCACGACAGCGAGTGAGTCAGCTGGGAGATCGGGGTAGGGGGCGACGACAACAAGTGGGTCTGTTGGGACTCAAGCAATGCAATGAGGCAATGCATTGCTTTTTGAGGTTTGCTGAGGAACAAACGGGTGTAGAAGTTTCAAGGAATGCGACGTGTGCACTCGGCTCAGACTGATGAGCATTCACTGCCTCACAAGTTAAGGTGGAACCATTGAGTGTTGTGCGTATACACACATTGGTGTGAAACTCAAGAAACAGCCTCAAAAGAAGGTTCGCTCTTACAATATTATTTAAGTCAGATATATTCATCAACAAACCTTGCTCATTTTAGTATCCAATGGCTAAACTACACCGTTTGTGGGAGAAGCACACTGTTCGAGGACAGTAGATCATTTGATAGAAAAACGGTACCACTGAAATATAAAGCAAAAATTGGAAACCTTCAACCCTTGTTCTCTCTTTTATTTTTTCACACTCCCCAGCCTTCAAGCACTCTGGTACATATTTTAAACTGCACAGTAGGAGGAGAAGAGCCTAAACTGAGAGCAAATATGCTTTAGGAATTTCTTTAGTATTGGATTTCATAGCAATCTCAATACTGTGACAGAAACCTTTTCACCCTGGCAAGAGTAGAATCCCAGGGGGAAACGTTTCAGTAGAAAAATATCAGGGGTTGGTTCAAAAAAATAAATAAAAAATCAGTGGCTCCTTATATCTGAAGATGTGTGCCAACACTGTTTTTAATACAAAATGTTTCCGCTCTTATTAAGATTTGAAGGCTGACACATGACACATGAATAGACTTTGGAGGGTTGTCGTAGTGTCATGAGTCATTTAAATGGGTTAGCAAAGGGCCGAACATGAGCATGACAACTGGAGCCACCAAGGTTTTCATTTTAATGAAGTGCGTTAGTTACCTGCCATCTTTATTGCTGTCCAGTAACTTGAAAGTGCCGCTTACTGTGCTGTTGTGACGTCTAAAAAGACCTAAAAAAGGAAAAATGATATCTGGGTTAATGCAAAATGACCGGATAGTTTTAAAGACACAACATTCTAGCTGATCATCTTCGAAGCACAATGAGTCACGATGACAAAGTAGTATTATTCTCCATTACAAAGCTATGTTGGATTGGCTTTCTTAGAATCACTGCAATAAATATGACCCGTCTGAACGCAAAAGGACCGAGTTGGAGTTGGTTTTAAAAATATGGGGAGTGTGGGGGGGGGGAGGAGCTTGTTGGGCAATCAGGCAAGGAGTCAGTCACGCTGTGCAACACTGTGTGGTTTCCCTGTAAGGAAAAAAAAAAAAAAAAGAAAGAAAAAAAAAGGATGTCAAGAGTCCAGAATGCAATCAGGAGGCTCTGTGCTGTAACGGCTGCTATGACAGTGATTTCCCTCTTCTCCATTTCATATTCACAGGGAGATGAAAAGGAGACACAAAC
>NW_022280041.1:6087016-6121958 GCF_004355925.1 Anarrhichthys ocellatus | reverse complement strand
CCCCCCCCCCCCCCCCCCCCCCCCTTCCAGCGAGCATGTAACCCCAACCCGATTCATTTTGTGAATCGCATTCATCGGAGTGGGAGGAAGTTCTCTTATGTTGGGCACGAAGAATCTCCCACATCAGCAGCAGAACGTAAAGGGGCAACCTGATTGGCCCCCGAGTCTGGGGAAAAGCACTTTACATAATACTAATTGCACATCCGCCGCAATTACCTTCCCGTACTAATTACAGAAAAGCTAATTGTGAAATTAGCATTTTTTTTTTTCCCAGTGTACAGTAGAGCGCCTGGGTTGAATGTGTGCTGTAGGGGTGTACAGAAAAAAAAACTAAACCCCAGTTCATAGATGCAGCCTTACCAAAAATGAACCATGATTTCATATATTCATAAAGCCATGTTTTTGGGGGGATTTTAAGTTTAAAAAGATGCAAGATTGTACACCACTTCTCGTCAACAACATGAACGGAGGCAGCAAATATCTTCCTTGTGACTCTACTCAGCCAAGGGGAAAAACAAGATTTGCTAATATTCTTCTGCGATACACACAGCATGTGTCATATTAGTGGCCTCTTCTTTTGTTTGAGCAGCGCTCTATTCCCAACCTAATGCTTGACATTCGGAACCCGTTCTTTTAGTCTCCGTCTCGCAAAATAAAAGATAAAAAAGAGGAGGAAGAGAAATGGTCTCATCCCTCCCTCTACTGCAGAGCTGCAGCTATGAAAAACAACCATAAGGAGGATAGATGGAGAAGGGAGGAGAGGAAGGCAGAGGAAGAAAAAGATGGAGTGGGGGCGGGTGGTAAAAAGGTAAGAGGAAGAGTGGGGTAGAATGTGGAAAATAAGTGAGAGAGGAGGGGGGCGGAGGGAAAAAAATAGAGAGGAAGGAGGTTCGAGACATTGGCTCTTTAGGCCAATGGCACATATAGGAGGGCTATGTTTACTAATGGACACCATCACTCATCCGCCCATGTTGCCCTGGCGATAGCGCAGCGTACTCGTAAAAAAATAAGAGGAACAAAGAGAACGGAGAGAATGGAAGACATCAGCAGGAGGCGGCAGATCTATGCCTCGGCTACAGACTGTGTTATCCACACAGAGCTTTCTTTGTTAGTGTGAGCCGTGCAGTCCAAGGCTAACATCAGACGCGTTTGCTTGTTTTTATACAGTATAAGCAATATTTTGAGGCAGGAAATTACCCCTTTCTGGGGGGGGGGGATTGCTTTGAGATGGAAATGTACCAAAAGGCTGCAGGTGCTGCACTGAACCTTTATTTTTTACAAAGAACAGCAGATACTGTAAATATAAAGATAGAATGTGCAAATAAGTGTTTTAAGCTAAACGGTGCGTCAGATGGTGCCAGTTTACAGAATGACTCATGCTGCGTCGCTTCCAGGAAACACTGCTGCAGCGCCATAAAGAACATTGCAGTGTGCAAAATAAATTGCTCACTCCTTTAAATTTGATCATAAATTTAGGGGTTTGTGACAAAAGTTGTTGAGCCAATTGCCTTATTCTGTCTTTAGGTTCCGGCACGTTAACGTTACTTTTTTTTTAAGCCTAGAGCGAATATCACAGCCCGTTCTTGTGAAATACTTCTATACCTCTGCTAATAATTAGTCAAACTAATTTATAAACATGTCAAAATCAGTTATCATCCCTCACAACACTAATGATCTCCCTCAGGCATGGTAGGGGAATAGATACGCTTTTGTTATTCTCTGAGAATTTACTTGTCCCAAACCTCCTTGTACCAAATGAATGCCCATGTGGTTTCAAAATGTTATGGTCAGTCTAACAACAAGAACAAGTTGCTATTTGTCGAGCTGGAGTCTGGTTTTATGATTTGTAATAACATTTACACTCTGCTTTGTGGAACCACTGCTGGGGAAATGAATAAATACGACTGAATATGACATAAATTTGACAATGTCTAATCATAATGCTTGACTGTGTGGTTGGGGGAAAAAAATATTGATGTAATCGTAAATGGTTTGATTCTCCAATTCCGAAGGACAGACTATGAATTATGCCCATATTCTCTTCTATTTTGTTCATACATAATGTTCAGTTTATCTGAGAAACTATTTCAAATAAACACATTTTTCAGTGATACAGTTCTGGGACTCCGCTGAGGCATCCTGCCATCTCAGTACACCTGAAGTATGCTATCAGATGAGGTAGACGAGCACTCTAACTGCACTCATGTAGCTTCAGAAACATGAGTCGGTAGGGAGGTGGAACGCAAGACGGTCCGCTAGAGAAATCAGGTCAGCCGCTGGATTACCGATTAATTTGTGGAAATCTCCTCAAACTGTGTGTGAACTCTGAGACGGTGTAGCTTTGCATACTGGGACGTACCATTAAAGAGAGTAACGGACATGAATCCAACGCATCTCTTTATGATCGTATCAAATAAACATCAGAGACGGACGAGACCTCCATGTGAACCCAAAGCGTATCGAGGACGGCCATTAAAAGAAACAAACATGAGCACTATCCTTTCTGAGAATCCGGTACATCAAAGTCTTTGCAAAGCATGCTGGGAAATCTGCTCGAATACTCATTGAATAACAAAGTGCCACAGAATCATAGATACTGAGCTAGCTAATGTAATCACAGGACACGGCTCAATAATGTGGTCCTATCAACATGTGAGCACACATTTCTGACAACGTAATACTACAGTATGTGCACTATTAGCACTGCGGTTTCCCAAACACTTCTTCCTAACATAGCACCTGCTCGTAGTCCTGTGAAAGCGCGTACACAAAGTTAAACTCATGGAATATCATTTTCACACAACACACAAAATAGGGCAACTCGTACTGTAACAACATCCAATATCTCGGAGCCGTTAAAGTATTGTTTCATTGTACCAAAAAGCACTGCACCTTGAGAAACTGCAATTTCCTTTGAGGGTACAAATAACCCGGCCCTTTAAAACTTCTCAATAACCGCACATGAAACCCTGGAGACACGTTTGAGCGACAGCAGCAGTAAAAGGGAAAGACTGTTAGCTTCTACTTTGCAGGCTCAGCTGCTTGTTCTTCTGGCTTTTCATTCCCCATCGTGACTCAGGCTATTGACAGGTCATGAAGGGAAAAACATTTACTTATTCTTACATGTGATATTTAATAACTCAATATTGGTCCTCATGTCTTCTGTCATTTAAGGATCTTTTTTGTTTTTTTAAAAAGGTTCAATTAATAGTGTGGAAGCACTCAAAATGTGCAATAAAATAAGTCGAAAGGACGTTGTTAACTGTTGGTCCTCTAGCCTGATATTCATTTGACTGGTCATGATGGCAAAAATACAAGATGTTAAAGAGTTATAATAATATGGAGAAAACGGTGGGCGTTTACGTAGTGCTATTTTGTGACTTTTGAAGACCTTTGTTATCCAAAACCGAAACTACGACATTTCAAACTGTAACGTAAGTGATCCCGAATGCTGTGATCGCAACGCAGCAACAGTCTACAAGTCAATTTCAATGGAGCTACAACCTCCACTCTAGAGCTGCTGTCAACTTTCTTCAGTGGCTCCAATGACGCGGTGAAGCGTCAACCAATTCTGTGTTTTTGTTTCAACCCCGTTCCGTACCATCTAAAACAAATGCTGTTAGAGAGTTCCCAGTGGTATTTAACAACATAACCACATCGACAAAGAGTTTCAAGGCGACCCGGAGACAACGGATACTTCCTGGACAATTTCTTCCCTTGCATAATCTCTGCTTTACTGCGTCACTTTTCTTAAGTCCACAAATAGACTCAAAATGTGCGTTAAAAGCAGTATCAACCTGCTACCCCAAAATACTAACAGTTCGGCGAGTTGGGGAGCCATAAAGCTTTTGCTGAGTTTTCCTGTTGGCAGATTAATGGTGCTTATTCACTAGAATTCAAGTATTAATCAACATGAAACTTCATAGGTTGCAGGCAGGACACAAATGCTAAATAAGTAGCCTTTAAGTCACTGGAACTTTCCTTCAACTTCAGCACCGAAAAGCCACCACATACACACACTAGAATTGCATAATAAAATTGATAACAACTGATTGATGGTTGTTACGCCCTGAAGATGAGCATTAATGGAAGCAAAGAATGACTCAGAAACATGGGGGGGGGGGGGGGAAGAGCCCGTGACGTCCAGCAAAGGTCAGCTGGCACAGCGGGAAGCTGATGGATGTATGCTCAGAGGTACCAGCAAAGTCAAATGACCTTCATTGCAATCAAAAGTTTAACTTGAGGGCCAGTTCGACACTAGACAGGCAATCGATTGCCAGCATTTCATGGCATCGGAGAAGAACATGAGACCGGAATATCAACATTCAACGTGCAGAATGTGTGTTAAAGAGAAGAGAAATTACCCTCATAAAGAGATTTTATGCTTTATGCTTTCCAACACACATATAGGTGATGACTCTAAATCCTTATGGACTTCAGTGCAAAAGAAAAAAATGATTGAGCCCATTTCCTATCCAACTTTCTGTGCATTCACATACGCAGGTCTGAGCGTCACTAAAATGCCGAGCCAGCTAGTGCTTGGAGCGGCAAGGGAATTTTCCTGTGAGTCATAAGCAACTACTCTCTGAAGGTTTGAGGAATGTAAAAGGAGCGCTGTGGGACTGCAATATGCTGTTGCTCAGCACTCCTTTCCTAGTCCATTTATTTCAATGGCACAGGCATCTGTATTTAACCCTTCCAGCTGTTTCTGATGTTCTACCATTTGTCATCCTGACTATCTGGCCGGAAGGAGCTGAGGGCAATTTACTTATGCTCAACGCAACGCTGCGCTGAAATAAAACGGAAGCTGCCCTGTGGTAGCCGCAACAATGACCTGTGATCTACAAACTGAGGCAATTCTGTGGATTGAGCAAATTGCTTTGAATGGACTCAAACCAAATCATGGCAGGTTAAAGGTGGCGAGACACTTACCGCTGTCCCCTGCTTCCAGCGCCTTTAACGTTTGCTCTTTGAGTCGGTCGGCCTCGTGCTTCTTCCTCCTGTGTTCCTCTAATTTGATCTGTAGGTCCTCTGCCACCTGCTGAAGCTCTCTGAGCTGGGCCTGAAGAGAGACAACAGAGAGACAAACAACATCAACATCACTTCCACGGTATTTACTTACAGTTCTAGCACAGCAGGTTGGTTTTCTGGTTTACAGTCAAGTCACTGTTGCAAGTAAGTGGCACCAACGCCTGCGTTGTAATTTAGTATATTGTAGAGCTACTGTTTCTCAGTTCGGTGCACCGGAGAACATTTTGGGTCATTTTTAGCTCTCGGCATGTCTGTCTGTCCAGACTGAAATATCTCACCATGAATTAAAACCTTTAACAACCTTGTTAATCTAACCAGCTTGATTTTCTACACAGTTGTGACTATATAATCACTGAGGGGAAATATAAGATTAACAATCAACAGAGAAACAACACAAGATGATAATTCAAGTGCTGACAACAGGATAGTTGACTTATAGTCCCAAAAGTTTTTATAGTTGTGCCCGAGTTGACACCAACAGGTTATTAGGATCCGTCTCTGTTCTTACCTCCTCCCCTTTCCTTATCTTTCTTTAGGTATCAGTATGTCTACCTCCAGACAACAACCAGCCCGTGTGTTTACTAAAAGCTGTACGACAGCGGTCAGGCCCGACAATGGACTATTTAAATCACTTGCGTCAGGGGGCGTTGTTGTCACACCAAATATGACAGCTTTTGACAACCAGGCATAACCTATCATTACTCTCAGTAATGGACCAATTAATATGAAAGAGCAGCAGCTCCGTCCGTGTGTGTGTGTGTGTGTGTGTGCGCGTGTGAATACAGCCTGCCGATCCCCCCTCAGAGACTCTCATAATGCAGTGATGGATTCTGCTTGGTTCGGACAGGGTTGACTACCTTACTAGGCCATGCTGCTCGCTTTGCCACCTTCAGTGTGCTGCAGTGATTCATGGGCTCCATTTTGAGCTAACAAAAACATACTTAAAATGAAACCCATCACATGTAAATTGTTCCTCTACGGTGTTAAAATACTTTACAAAACACAAACTCAGGTTTTTTCCATGAACTGCATTGGAGAATGGAAACTCTAGTAAGACGAATATTTGTTTAGTCACATTAATCTGAATATTTCACTTGGGATGAGTGAAAATGATTTTTTGTTTTAAAAGATCAATGAGTGTCAGCCGCTGTGTTAACTCTGCTGCTAGCTGTATTACAGTTCTTCCTCTAAAATCTGAACAAAAGTCAGAAAAGGCTACATTAGGGAGAGAAAAATACTTTTTCTTTTGTGCAATGTACAATCAATACATTTCACTCAATACATTTCACACCTCCTAAAAAGGAGATGTTATTGAATACCTATTAGTATTCGATTAACAGCAGCAGTTGGTTCTAGGGCCTGCACTGCTGACGTGCTACATTTAGCTCTTGTTGTTAAAAAAGTCTTAGAAATTGCATTAAAAAGTCTTCTAGCTTAACCCTTGAACCGCAGGAAGAGTTCACTTTTGAGTCGTTGTGTAAGGCTTCCGAGACGAGGACCCCCGAGGTGACCCTGCCATATCAACAAAGACGCACTGAGAGAAGAGGGTCACATTATGCTGCTGGGTGACACTGCAGCCTCGATCTGCCAATCAGCTGCCACAGAACAGAACATGGGACAAAAAAGGAGAGGATGAGCGCAGGATACACACTCAGAGACCTTCAGCTGGAAAATCTGACATGCGTGTGTGTGTGTGTGTGTGTGTGTGTGGGAGAGATGACAAGTGTCTTCATTCAAAATCTTTTGAGTTGGGCAAGTGCCATCTTTTTAACTGTATCTTACTTCACAAGCAATATATCTTTAAACAAGAGTGACGTTCTTGAAATGTATTTTTTTCCACACAAACGGTGCTGTGAAGTGCTTCGGAATGCCTTGAGATGAAGCAAGTTCTCACATAATCAATAGACAATATATAGCAGGAATGAGGACAGCCATATGAGAGTCAAAGAACTGTGAATTAGTTCCTTCAGACTATTACTTGAGCACTTAAAAAAAAAAGGAAAGATATCTTTATAAGTGCAACATACAGGAGGTGAGCTAGACTGACAATTTCTATATCTAAAAACATCTAAAAGAGATCAGCTGCCAGATTTACCCGTTTCATTTGCACTGAACTAATTTCTAATTTAGCCGAGTGCTTGTTCAACGAGCTAATGGAGAGCAGCAGAAACTGTGAAGTAGTTTCTTGAAGCTCTATTAAAAAAAAAAAAAAAGAAAAAAAAAAAAAAAAAGCAGCATGTTGATAAAGTGGCTTGATCACTCAGATACCTGTTTACTTGTGCTGATTTAACCCAAAACCATTTACTCCTTAACGTTTCAGAGGGATGCAAATGAATAGTTACAGCAGGTAAAAGTTTTTGGCAGGTGGAGAATATGATTTTTAAGGGTTATAAAGGACTAGAAACTAGAATTGTTTGGATAGGAGACGCGATACAGTTTGAATATAATGGTGTTGGAAAGTGCACAGCAGACGCCTTTAGCAGCAATGTGATGAACATGTATGGACGACCTCAACCTAATTGTGCAGGCTGTAGACGACACACTTTGCATCCTAGTGTGCAGGGAAATAGGCTACAGTGGTTTTGGTATTTTGTGTATGAAAACTATGTTTGCAACTGATCTAGGGATTAAGTTATATAGGCCGCCATAGACTATATATAGACCACTAGATGAACCGTGTGTATATTCTGTGCAGGTCAAGTGAAAAGCAGTGAGAAGTGAAAGTCACTTGAACAGGATAAAGCTTTTTTAGGAAAAACCCTGGTGACCATCCTTCTCTTACTACTACAAGCCATGCCGTAGCAGTTACTTCAGCAGATTTGGTTGTGTACCTGTTTCTCTCTCCAGAGCAGCACTCCCTCCTCAATCAGTTGCTGCTTGAGTTGCAAACCCTCGTCCAAAGTCCTCATCTGGCCCTCCACGTACGCTCTCTCTCTCTGTCCCAGATTCCTGGAGGAGGAGAGCGAGAGAGAGGATGCACGGTCTCATCATTACGGAGAAAACATCCTGCTATGGTCATTGAGATGGCACAATCCATTTTTTTTTTTTTTTTTTAAAAAGGGCCCAAGATGCAACAGGAATCCAAATGGGAAAATAGAAAAGTAAATAAGATGGGGGGGGGGGGGGGGGGGGGGGGCTGAAGCTCTGTGGCTGAACCAAATTGTTTTTGAAGAACAAACAAAATACGAGTGTGGACCTTGTGAAAACATAATGAGGTATACTCTGCTCGAGTGTGGTTTTGAATGAAATAACAGAGGGCCGTCGACAAAAGAAGTGTGTTACTGTATTAGAAGTTACATTTACACAGCAGGCAAGATTTCAGCATCATAGTACAGTCATCCTCTCAGAGAAGATGATAAATATGAGCCGGCAGTGGGCCCGCATTCTTATAGCTTTATTCATTCGCAGACCGACCATCTGTGCAGTGAGCAATTTATGTGTTATAGAAGCTGAATTATCTGCACGCAAAAACACCTCAGGACGGAGTTGTTGAGAGTACAATTTACAGTGTGAAAAGAGACAGGGAGTCGGATCCGTCTCCATCAAGGATCAAATCAATATTGTGATGCATATACATTATGAGGGCAGGGCTGAACTGCATCAAGACTTTAAACCATAGTGACACCATGCCCCCTGGTGGCACAGTGCATCACTGTCTATCACACTAATACTACGATAAATACCTTTATCTTAAAGACAGCTAGGATTCAACATCATCTGCGTTCTTTGATACATTTGCCCAAATAGAATGGGCTGATTGGATTTTTTTTTTGTTCTTTAGCAATGCGTGGGCCTCCATATTTTGAGTCAAACTCTGCATGTGTTGTTATATAAATATTGAATCTCAGTTTCGATTCAACTGACCAGCAAGTGTTCTGGCAGCGAGCGTGGCTGTTGTATTCATCTGAAGCATCGCAGCAATCTGGCACGAGACACAGGAGGGACCCATCCAACGCACATACAAGAGAATAGAAGAGCATTCAATATGTCAGCAAGCAGAGGAAAAAATAAAAAAGAACACAGTCAGCAACTATGAAAAGAACATTTTCAGCTACTTTTTAAGCTTAATATCACTCCTTGGCCCCCTAAAAAGTGAACAATTGCTTTCCAACATACAGCACATAATATAATAATGAACATTAAGTGATTTAAGAAAAAACGTTCAAAAAAAATGTATGGTGTAGTCAGAGAGCTGTGAGTCAGCTAGCTAGCCCGGCTTTGTCCAATCTGCCTATTAGCCTCAAAAGCTCACTCTTTAACATGGTAAACGTTATTTGTTTAATCTGTAAAAGAAAAAAAAATGAGGAGTAAAAACAAGAGCCAGGTTAGCTGTTTCCAGTATTTGTGCTAAGCTAACCGACTGATTGCTGTAGCCTTCTGTGTAGACATGAGTGGCAAAGAAACATCTCTTTAAAGCTTTAATCACTTCTTAGCCGCAATGAAAATGAGATCTTTGTGCCTGCATGATACATCACTCTGGTTCAGAGAGTCTCTCTTGAGATCAACCACTTAGAAAGATCAGCTGCATGGTGTTTTCATAAGTGCTCAGATCTGTCTTTTGCTCAGATGTTTCACCCCAGAGAGTGGGCAGAGTGGGATATTTCTCAATTATCCTGAACGCCATTGGTGACCGGCGGAACGAGGGCTTTACAGCACAGAAAGGGAAGCCGATGAAAATCTCTCGACAGCCAGCAGAAGCGGAAAAAAGCGATGTTGCGTTAGCTATTAAGCGACTCCACTCAAGGGAAGGCATGAGAAGACGGGTGGGAGACGAATAAAGAAGGGAGGAGCGATGGTTACATGCTGCTTAATGCAGCTGGTCACAGATAGGAGATGTCAATAGTGAAATGTATTGATTGTATCCAAAGTGGAGAGCTACGGGAGAACAAAGGTGGATGAGAAGAGGGGCTGAAAAACAAATTGGAAAGAATGGAGCAAACTAAGCATTGAGGAAAAGGATATGGTGTTTTACAGAGTGAGCACATTGGTGTGTGTGTGTGTGTGTGTGTTGGAGAGCCATGTTTTGTTTAGTGTGTCTTTAATCAGTTTGAACTACAGAAAGAGTGACAGTTTGTATGCCAACATGTCAACTTCTTGACATCATGTAAAATATGAATTTCTGTCTGTTTGCAAAACACACAAAAGGTGTCAAAGCAAACAGATCAACTTATTATCCAATAAAAAGGGAAATAAAAACTTAGTTTGAATAATACAAATAATAATCAAGGCTGTTAATCCATTGCTTCACTTCAGGTTCTGTAAAGCGTATTCATGTAACCTCTCAGCAGAGTATTACTTCATCCAATATCAAAAGACATACCACAGATGCCATCATTGACTCGTGATGACGGGATGTAGTGTGGGCGGAACCCCAGATTGGTGCAGTAGAATCGGCCTCGGGGACAGGCGGAGGTGCCTACATGGGGTCAGGAGCAGAGGTCAGCACTATGAAACAAACTAATCTAATCAAATCAAAGCTATTTATAGTACATGCATGTGGGCTGATAAGAGAAACACATGGTCCCTTTTCAACAGGCGTCTGTACAGATGATTCTGCCGTATTGTTTTTGATGTTTTAGGATTATTATTTCCACCGGTTTAAAATGAACTTGTGTTCAGTAATGGCAGCAGTGTGCAGTTTAAGAAACCCTTTTTATTGTCATATAAATGTGTATATACATACACAAAATTTGACTTCTGCATTTGACCCATCCCTGTATATAGGGAGCAGTGGGATGCCAATGACAGGTGCCCGGGGAGCCAGGGTTCAGTGTCTTGCTCAGGGACACTACGACACGTGACACGTCCCAGTCGAGGATCGAACCATTGACCCTGCGGTTACCTCTTAAGCCAGTGAGCCACGGTCGCCCCATAAAGCGGTAAGTGAATACCTATTAATACCAAACATGGAAATTGGATACAAAACTTGAGTTCTGGGAAATGATTACCTCTATAATTTTTCTGTTTACAGGGCACTGGACTGTATCAGCTGCCAATATAATAATTCATTCAATTCTTGCTTTTTCTGGCCTCGTCTGCAATGAGTAAAGAAGCTCATTAGGAGGCTTATATCTATGTTGCATACAATATTATGGTTTGGATTTACCCCAGCAGTATGGGACAGCAGAACAGCACAATGTGTACACTACAGACAGTGGACTTAAAATGATTTAAAGGAGCTGTATTTAACATTCAGAGCAAACAACCATTTTTTATGTACATATATGGTGGAGTAACGTCTACCTGAGCAGAGAATTAAGTCGCTCTCCCTCTGTGTGTGCTCTTCTCCTTGCTTTACTTTGCTTTTAGTGCACGTTAGTGCATGGGAGCGTGCCCCACTGGTTAGCTCACAGCCGCCGCATTGCATTGCACTCATACGAGGGTTAAAGTTGATATTGCCCTCCCAACAGACAGCGTTGTAATGGAAGCACAGCACCCACCCTCCGGTTCGACCTAAGGTAAACACTCTTAGCTCCGTCAGCACCTTTAGCTCTGATCCGCCGCCGCCACCTCGCCGTCTACATGTTGAGAGCCACTGTGAGGCAATCGAAATGCCCCAAATCTGAACGACCGACCGACCGACCGACCGAATACACAAAGTACAGAGAAGCTCTGATTACAACACACAGAGGGAGTTAGACTTCATTCTCTGCTCCATTATATCCTTTTACCAGTTGACATGTTACCTAAATAAAATTGACTCATGCCCTAGTCTCATGAGGGCGGAAAACAAATGTCTGTTTATAATATAGTCTGAATAGAATATGGTCCGCTTGAAAATGTAAAAGTGTGAGTTTATTTGATAGAAAGTGCAGTCCATCCCGAGATCAGTGAAACCAAAAGACAGACGGGGAACAGACGGTATCGCAAAGACACGGCACACAAAAGCAGACTGGATGTCTGTTGTTATGTATATTTAACTGAAACGCTTGCATTCTCAAAAGTATTGAGTTGAATTCCACACAACACATCTAAAAAGTCAAGTCAAATATTATTCATCCACAAAACAGAAATGAATTGTTAACAGTGCATAGGTCGCCGTGGTGAAACACTGTTTGCTAACCTTGGTAAAGAGAGACACACTCGCCCATACGTTCACTTTTTACCTGGTTCGTCAGAGCCGTCTTCACAGTCACAGTAGTCGTCGTTCACCTGCTCAAAGGGAATGATCTTGGAGCCGTCGATGCACAGAAAGGACTTCCTCTCCCTGTAGAACCGCTTGTCTGTTAGAGGATGAAAACATTACTGAAGGATGCATGTAGATGGCTTTCAGCTGCAGCTAGAAACGTAATCAAACAAAGGACAATACTTTGAATAACATTTTGCATCGACAGCATTTATTCCAGGATAAAAGCTGGATGCTTGAGTCTGTAAAGAAATGCTAGTGGAACTACTAAATAAAAAGATAGGTCTGGTTTTATGGATGCCACCCAGAACAAACTTTAAACGCTGTGTACTGGTGTTACAAGCTGTCTGCAGCAATGACAACGTCGTGGCAACTTGTTGTACGTGTTGAAGCTAAAGAGTTGTTAAAAGTCACAGCACGTTACACTATACAGTGCAATTGACAATGTGATAGCTAATTAGCCTTGAGCTAGCTTGAAGGGGGAGAGTGAACTTACAGGACGAAGATATTCCTCTTATTTTCCGCGAGTCTACGAAACCACACCAAAAGACAGCGGCGATAATAACGTGGAAACGCATGTCAGGTGACACACTTATAAACCTTCTCCCTCCTGCAGTACAACAACCCGCTTAACTGTGCTTCAAACTCATACATACATTTAAACTGATCGTGTCCTGACTTCCTGAAACATGCGGTCACGTGATGATCCTGAGCCTTCCTATTGGTTTTTATCCTAGCCATGTGCGACCCTAGCCATATATTGACCAATTATGGGTGAGAATGGTTTTCTCCCTCAAAAATACATTTGTTCATGTTAATAATTAGACTATCGACGTTTTTTTAAATGAAAAGACGGGCACTGTTCAAGCCTGGTTGGTTAATTAACTTTAATTGTAACGAACACAATGGTCAGGATCTCCATTTAATACTTCTAGGCAACTTTTACTCATAGTAAACATGTCGACTGGTACTAGAAGGACAAGCAGGTGTTATAATTAACACTAACGATAGCACTATGCTATTTAAGTGTCCCGGTGATCTACAGCGATGACAACCTCATAGGAACTTACAAAATGTTGTATTTGTTGAAGCTGAAGAGCTGTTAACAAATCACGCTACACCGTGAAGTTTAATTTACAAATAATGTGATAGCTACTTAGCCTTAAGCTAGCTTGAAGGGGACAGTGAACGTACAGGAAGAAGATATTCCTCTTACTTTCCGCGAGTCTACAAAACCACACCACAAGACAGCAGCGATAATGACGTGGGAACGCATGTCAGACGGCACAGAATGTAAAGAAGCTACATTCTGATACAATGTAGCTTCTTTACATTCTAATAGAATGTAAAGAAGCTATATTCTGATACAATGTAACTTCTTTACATTCTAATAGAATGTAAAGAAGTTACATTGTTGCCTTTTCTTTTCTTTTCTTCCCACAAGAACGTAATTTTGTCAGGTTGATAAAAAAGTCACTTTACTTCCTGACAGTTATTTTAGCTTGTTGTAGCATTAGCATGTTTGGTCTCGTAGTGTCTCTTTACATTATATTCCTTAAACAAGGCAACAGTCTCATGACTAATTAGGCAGACACAGTTGTTTCGGTTTTCGGTGAAAAAAATATTGCGATCTCCACCTCTCCTGGAAGCGGCGGCCCTCGTTATCGACTTTCCTTTTTTTACCTGCCTTAGCCATGACAGTTCAAGGGTCAGAGCAATTTCAAACAGCCAGACAGTTACAGAGTGGTGCTGCCACCATGAGGTAAAAAGAGGAATTGCATGTTGAATTTGTATGATTTATTCATTCCGTTTTGAATGTGCTGGCGGGCCATAAATAATGCATTTTAAGACAGAAGGTGCGGGACATATAAAATCTGCCCGCGGGCCGGAATTTGGACATGCCTGATATAACGTTACGTCCAACATTTAGACTGGCCATGTCCGTACTTCCTGAAAAATGCGGTCTCGTGACTGTTCCGAGCCTTTCTATTGGTTTTCTGTCCATGCCACGTGTGATTCTGTTGACCAATCATGAGTAAGAATGGCTTTCTGCCTCAAAAATGCATTTGTTCCCATTCTTATTCTTATCTTCATGTTATACTTTATGAAAGTTTTTTATATATATAAAGACGAGCATTTTACGAGCTTTGTAGGCCAGATTAATTTATTTGTAATGAACACCTTTCACGTTTTCTAGTTTGTAAGAAGTGCATTTTGGGTAGCGTGATAAATATTGTGACCAAATGCACTTCTACCCAGAGCAAGCACAGCAGGTAGTCCGGATATTCCATCTAATACATCCAGGAGACTTTTTCTCAAGCAAACATTTTGACTGGTCATAGAAGTGTTATTAATAACACTAACGATGGCTCCCAACTCACATCTGGTATAGGCTGATTAACTTAAGCAGATCATATACTGCGACTGATGCAATTTTGTATTGCAAAGCTTAAACATTCTGAAGTTTAACTCATTCATTAAATGCAATACTCAACTAATTTACTAAAATGTAAGATTGTAAGTCTGAATTTTGATTCTAATTTGTAGCATGCGTCACTTTAACATAATGAAAATAGGAAGATGGGTGATTTTTTTTATCTCACATGATAGATAGATAGATGCCATATTGATGTTACTAGCACAGAATCACGAACACACATAAAACAAGACCACCTTTTGGTGTTTTTATTAATAATAAACAATATTTACAACATTTACACTATAACAAACAAGTCTGGAAAGTAATGCAGTGATTTCAATCAGCACTTTAAGGTTTGAGGCATTTGAAAGGGGATTTAGAGGTAAATCTGAAAGCCAAGTCGAAATAAGATTACTGATTTATTTTCTTTAAATTCTCATTTGTCATTTTTCACTGCTAGGTCTTGTGTAAAGACCTGCACTACTGCACAGTGACTCCTTGCTCTGAAGGTAAGAGAGGTCTCTGATCATGCCGGGGAAGGAATAGGAGTCGAAGGGTGGACGTAGTGGAAACACCGGCATCAGTCCAGATGTCACGTATGGTGACATAAAACCTGCCACACCACCGTTCGCAGAGGAATAGGCCAGCCTCAAGGGGCTGACCCCAAGGCGGGGGCTAAGCCCGTACAGACTGTCTCCCCCGGCGGCCGGCGGTGGCATGTGGAGCGGAGAGAAGGCAGACTTGCTCCCCAGGCCACCGAGCGCTCCGGGCAGGCCGACAGAATGCCTGAGTGCATTCGGGTGATTAGACGGAGACACGCTGTCGGAGTCAATTTTGTTCTCTCTGGAGCTCAGCACCAGTTCAATGGATCTGACAATGTCGCCTTTGCACGTTCTCACCATAGACTCCAGGGTGTCCCGTTTCTGATGGGGGAAGATCTTGGCCATTATGTCAGTGGGGTCCCGGTTCGGGCTCCGGTAGTCCTTGGGTTTCTCCGACTCGCTGCCTGACTCCGGATCCGAGGAGGAAAGCGACCTCTCCGGGCTCTCTATGTGGTCCGAGCCCTGATCGAACACCGGGGACGGACTTGCCCTGTCTTCACTGAATGAGGTGGTGTTGTCCCGGTTTGGAGACAGATCTTTCTTGTCTATTGGAGAGGGCAGGTGCGCGGGGTGGTGTGCAAAGAGGGGTCGGCCCAGGAATCCGTTATAAAAGCTGTACTTGCTCAGTTTGTCATCTGAAATGCAGACCAAAAAAAAAACACGTTTGAAGCAGGATGTGCAAGGTTCAGTGTAAGTAAAATGCTTGAAACAATGCCGTATTTTAAAAGTAAATTTGCCCTCATAAACTGTCGTACTTTGGGATTAGGCTACTTGAAGGAAACACAAACAAACTAACATCTAACTGTGAATTACATTTTGGGACGGTTTTCTATTTATACAGAAAAGAGTTAAAACAATCTCCAAAGTAATAATTTGTATTTATAATTTACCATCTTTTTGGTTCTCTGCTCCAAAAACATCAAAACTGGGAGCTGTCGGGGTGTTTCCGGTAGCTGCTGGCACCCCAGGGCCTACGGGTGACGCCTGAAGGATCCCTGTTTCCCCGATCATCCCCGAGCCGTGGTACACGAGCCGAAGCTCGCGGGCCTCGCTCTCCTCCTGAGCCTGCTGCCTCCTCAGCGCCACCTGCGCGGCCATCACCCGCTGCCTCTCCGCAATCAGGGTGCACTTTGCGCACACGCAGTCTCTCCAGCGGCAGAAGCGCTTGTGGCCCTTCAGCGCGGACACCACGCCGTGGTTCCTGCACCGGGCGCACTTCGGGGTGCGCGGGTATCCCCTCTCCAGAGCGGGATTGCACGCTCGGAGGAAGAGAGGTGGCGGACGCAGGAGGGAAGCAGGCACGTGCAAGCCCCCGAGAGGACTGGCGGAGTGGCCGGTCAGTCCGAGCGGCGTGATCCTGCTTTCCATCGCCCGAGAGGTTGCAAACACAAAAGTCTTAAAAGTCCAATACAAGCGTACTCAACCACTAGCGATGCGGCCTTCTCTGAGTGACTGGTGCGTCTCTCTACTGCCACTAGCACCCTGAAACAACACGCCTTAAGTGTCCTCTCTCCAGGTGGTTTGACATGTAACACAACACCCTCGTCACACCCCTTTCCGCTCCAGCCTCTTAACAGCCCACCCCGTCATATTTATTTGCATCCCGGATGAAAAGTGGACTAATCTGATGCAACTGAGCCCACATGCAGGCCAATCACGACGAGACTTTGTGCGATCTGTAATTTGCACTTTTAAAAATTGTGATCTGCAGGACATTATATTGATATTTGTATTGAAGTTTCCGTTAGTTTAAGAGTCAATTATGAGCACAGACAGTAAAAAAAAAAAAAAAAGGTGTTACTTTGTGATTTGGGTGGGTAAACAGAAAGATAAATATGTTGCCTCAGGTCAGCTGGATACAATTAGCCACTTTGGTCACCCTGCTGAGCAATGAATATTCACTGTTAGGGTGTTTTTAACACAACAATGGTCCTAATGGACACAAAGGCAACAGGCAATTATCTACCTGGTTATTCTGTTCAACGAATTACCCTGACAAAAGACCCATCTGTCAACAAACACCCGGCAAGATCGGTGGATCACTAATCACACCTTGTCACATGTTGCATTCATATCTCTCCATTCAAACAGGATCCAGTTGCACGCAGCAGATTGCCTTACCGTTAGTGCACGGAACACAACTTGAGCGTAATGACACAAAACACAGTGGCAGTCACCAAGGGAAACACTGTCAGTCGCGCATTTGCTCGCATGCACTCTGTCTTCCTCAACTCTTTTATTCTTCTCTTTCCTATTCCCTGCAAATGTGTGCAGCTCGACTGAGACGCCACACCAAAATGGGAACTAACATGTTAATAATGGGAGTATCTCTTAGCTAGACGTCTCCTTATCGTCCAGATGTAAGAGTGAGACATCAGTGGCTCCTCTTGGTCTCCCCTGTAGTTCTGACTCCACTAGACTCCCTCTGAATAATGGATGCGGGTTAAAGAGGCGCTGGATGGAAGCACTCAACCCCCTTGTGGCGTTTTACCGAGATAATGATTCCCTGAAGGGCATCTCTAAGGAAGGTCTGCTGCAGCAGAGGCCAGGAAAATTGCTTACAGTATAATACACAATGATTTGATGCAGGAGCTATTATTAGCCATTAATAATACTGCTTGTCACACACACACACACAGGCTGGTAAGTGTTTCAACTTGATAAAAAGACGTTTGCTGATTTTGAGAGCAAAACGTCAGTGACAGATAGTCTTTTTTTTTTTCTTCCTCCTCACATCCATCTGTCCTCAGGTGACGGGTCTTATCAGCAGCATACCTTTCCAGCTGCCCCATTACAACCATGCATGTGTGCATATGTAAAGAGCAAACACATATTGTGCAAAAAAAACAAAAAAAACGGGCATTTGTCGTAACAAAAGCATCCAGATAATAAAGAGGGTTTGAGAAGCGAGTCTGCTATTTGCAGAAAGATGTCCCGCAAGTTAAAGGGTCCGGATGGATAGGGGTCGGTACAGACTCACTACAGCTGTGCAGGACACGAAGATGATTTGAAATGCATCCATCAACACAGAATGCCTGAAAACTTAAATAAAGGCCAGTGATGCAGATGCTGTGTGGACGCACATGCAGCTTTTTTTTTTTTATCATTTCATCCACTGTGAAGTTGAACTTGAGGTTTGGATTTGTGGCTGGCAAGTTTATCCAGGCCCGTTAAGCTGCTCTCACCTGGCTTTTCATGCACACCACTTAGGCTGTTTACGTGGACCAGGTCCAGCTTTTTATTGCAGGAAGGGTGGCTGGAAGCAGCGTGCCGTTAACAAGCCCATGTGAGTGTGTATTGAGCTTTTGAAAAAAGGCTCTGTTTCAGTCTTATTTATAATTACCCTGAGGAGGAAAATGGGACAAAAACAGCGGTTTCGGAAAAGCCTCTATAAATTGGATTACGGATAAAAGCTGTAGTGTTATATTTACTCATTTACCGCCTCTTCTGTTTGTCTCTGGATCATAGGATTACTACAAGGCTGAGCCAGGATCGTTGTTTAAAGTGCCTTCAAACCAGATCAGTTTCACCTCGAGACAAGGTCATTTCTACAATTAATCTGTGTCATTCTACCCTTTCATCATAATCTAATAAACAGAACAACTATACACTGCAGTTATCTCTGCTGTATAGAAAAGCTTACGTCCAGTTCCACGGTTTGTACGACGTTCTAGTCCCAATTTTTCCAACCTCACTCCCTACACAGAACGAAGGGATTAGAAGGGATAGGTGCAGTTAGAGTAGAAATGGCCAGACAGTGTCCTAATTGTGTTCTTAACAGATCTGCTCATGTCAGATACGGTGTTTCATCACAGCAACGTGCCTCCAAGGACAGGGCTTTATCAGTGCAGCTTCTTATCTGAAGCAAGGTGGCTGCTAATCTACTCACACATCTCACAAAACCTGATTATGTCTCCCACTGTCAGAGAGATGGAGATGAAGAGGGAGGGAGGTGGAGAGGTAAGGAGGTATGGCAGAGGAGCAGAAGCCCATCATTAAACAGTAAATCATTGCATCTGGACGTATATCTTTTATAGTGTCCTTTAAAGACATGCACATTCAGATTTCATGTCACGTTCATAATCCAAATAGTTTTGTATGTGAGGTCATTGCCCTGCATCTGCAAGTCCTCTGATGCACAAAGGGTGAACATCAGATCGCATTTTGTTGCCAACTCTGAATGACAGAAAGAAGAAATCTTCATGTGAACCGACTTTGACATGGAAACAGTTCAGCGCCTTGAGTTCCAAGACGGCGGCATTGTTGCAGAAAATACAGCACTCAAGTTACAACAAATTCCCCCTCTCTTTCACCGTGTGCAGGGTCTTGACCCTTGTGTGTTTACTTTCTCACCCGTCACTTCACACCCTTGTCATTTAAGTGCCACACAGTAGCCTCCACTCTGATGGGTGAATGGCTGCCAATGATGGCCATCGGTTTGGTCAGTGATCAGCAGATTCAATCACTTGAATTTCCCTTTAGAGCAAGTCTTTGTCATTGACACTTTGTTGTATTAAAACTCTGTGGAGAAAACGAAACAACACAGAAGCTGCAACTTGTCTTTTGTTTTAAAAGATGCTGAAATGCCTCGAAGAACTGAGTGGAAGTATGGTTGCGTCGGGGGAAATTTGCCTAAACAGTGTGTGAGATTTTTTAGGATTTTCCGAAACCTTAGTATCAAACACCGGGAAATATTCCATAAATATCTCACAATGACACACAGTGACGACACTCACAAATCATCGTTTGGTCACAATGATGTTTATACAAAAATAGAGATTAGAGCAGCTTTAATTAAACTTTTTAATACACGGCTTATACTTGGAATGGAGTATCTTCTAATTGAGGTTTTGACTTTTCATTTCTCTGTTCTTCTTTTAGATCAAAAAAAATATTCTCTAAAGATAACGGACATATTATTATTATTACAACCCATGCAGAGAAGAAGGGAAGCATCCATACTGCACTCATACACACACCTGTGCATTTGAATGCATGGTACAATAGAGTTTCCTCTTATTCCTTGCCTATCTGTCTCCTGCCATCTCCTTCTCTCCTATTCAATATTCCTGCATTTGCTCTCTTTCTCCTCCCCTCCCACCTTTATTGGTGGTCTGTGTCTGGTAGGTATCCATCAGGGCCCCTCACTTAGCCCGGCAATGCCTCAGTGGCGGGGAACAATGGTGAGCCCAAAGACTGCCAAGTTTGCTCATGAGCATGGATGTGTATGTGTGGGTGTGGGTGGGATCTGAGTGCACCCATGTGTACCGGTTCTAATCATGCATATTACATCTGCATCAACATGGTGCATCTATAAGGAGATGCAGGTTCACTTTTAGGTGCTTTAAGTGGTAATTACGTGTGTGTGTGTGTGTGTGTGTCTGTGTGTGTGTGTGTGTGTAAGGGAGGTTGGCGGTGCGTCGGAAGGGAACATTAGTTCCTTGAAAGGTTCTGGTCAGGTGCCAATGAATACAACCTTCACTGTCTAAACAGGTTGAGATTTAACCCCGAGAGTTCCTCGTTCTGCGCTTACTCTGGCAACACTCTCTATTTGTTTCCTGTCAGAGACGCGTCGTTATTTAATGACACACTTGCAAGGAGATCTTCGCAGCTTAACAATGCATAACTGAGTGGCAGATGAGCACAACCCTGTGTGAAGGATTGAAAGAATCAAGTTTCTAAGGGTGTGGGGTTTTTTTTTTCATGAAAATGTGCCACTTGACAGACGTTGACAAGGAAATGGATGTGTTAATGAGGGACACAATGTGGGAAAGAACTCTCTGTTGGTACTTTGCAAATATGAATATATGCATTTACACCGGGAGTGTTTGTGTGATTATTTTGTACATTGACGTAGGTTTAAACAATAGGTATTAATTATTTTAGATGAAATGCAATACTTTGGCTTGTCACTGGACTGAAAAAAAACAAGAAGCCCCCCAATGAATACTGGAGAATCTGGCTCCCCTCATTCTCATATATAAATAAGCAAACAATTGGACCTCCAAAGCGTTGTTTACAGGGTCTCGAGTGAAGGGGCATGTCGACATCTTATTGGCGAAGGATTCTGGTTAAGTTTGCTGAAAAGATTTCCTCCAGCTCTGAGGTTCTTCAGGTGTCTTAAAGAGCAGACAAAGAGAATGTTAGCTCCTTACAAAATGTGAGATTGGCAGCAAAAGATAAATTCAACAATATTTATGTTATCTACACCTCATACAGTTGTTATGGCAAACATATTAGTGTATCACACATCCAGCTGATGCAGAGTAACATTACAATGCTTTACCTGCAACCTTAAAATGTACAAACGTGTTATTAAAGTGTTTCACTTTTGCAATACCAGGTCACAGTGAAACAATCTTTAACATGTCCAGATTGCAACAAGTGTGTAAAAAGGTCAGGAGACCATTGAGAAGAAAAACGGCAAACAAGGAAAGGCACAGGTGAAGCAATAAGAAGGAGGTGAGTAGCGTGCTATCAGATGAACGAAGAGCACAGGAAGAGACATCAGTGCTGCACATCTCTGCCAGGGTGTTATGGGAAAATATTCTAGGCTTTCAGTTACAGACAATAACAGCTTGGAAATTGTTAAACATTGTCTCTGATAGCAACTGGCATCTGCAAACAGATCAGATGTGAGTTGCTACAGAGATTAGAGGAAACATGAAACCGTCGGAGAAGTGGAAGCTGAAAGAAGTTTGTGTGCGTGATGCTTTGGTTAAAATATGTGTAACTCTTCCTGTGTATGTGTTTTATTAAAAATGTACTGGTTTGAATCCAATGGCAAACATTTAACATTCATGTACACAACATTAATCATTTGTGGAGTAACTTTCCATGAGGCAGCTGAACTGGATTTGCTTTATTTGTTTTAGCGCAGACCTTGAAATACCGACTAAGCCTGCCCTGCTGTCCTTGCCCCCAGCATACCTGGAAAAAGAAACCACTGAGACAAGATAAATCTGTTACAGTTGAACTGAGGGATCACCATAACTTCAATATTTTTTATCTCATGTTATTTATTTGTTGTGCTGTTGTATTTTTTACTTATGACTGTGCCATTGTTCCCACAGCACAAATTACTCGGCAGTCAGTCAAATGGAGGCGTGGAAAAGCACATATGCTGGCATCAAAAATGTAACGCTTTTTTATTTGATTAAACAAACAAGATATTGAATTTTAAAAGAGCCAAGAAATTCTGCTAAATGACTGTAATGTAACAGTAGGGAAGGCTCTGAAGCAGTATTTAGACCTTCTAAATAGTTTTGGTTCTTTTGTAATCACATTTCTTGACTGATTTGTCAAAAGAAAGTGGCAGACATTTTTGTTTTTGCACTCTGATAAGTTGATTGTTGGGGATCAATCAGACGATCAGTGGCGAAATTAACACTAACAAACTTGCAACTGATACATACACATACCTTTAAAACTCTTCAAACTGTTCATTATTATTTGTGCTTTTCAAACTGAATTCAATTTGGCATTACTGTTCATGGCACGGCATCGTGTAAACGTGGAAATCTGGATTTCAAGTAAGATTACTTTCCTTCACATTTAGCAATGTTGGAAACAAACCACAGCAACATGCATCTACATGGACCGACACCTGGTTAAGGTTCAAAGCTACTGCGGAACCACAGTCAGTCAGGTACAGAGACAGAGGAGCAGATAACAATACACACTACAGTCTATTCAGAACTATAGACTGCAGAATGCTGGCTGCATGCAGATTAAACTCAGATAGAGGAAAAATACAAAATAAAGTGCTGATCACAGGTGTGAACAAAGCACCATTTTCAAAAACATTTACAAATGGGGGACGCTGTGGATCTTTGGGGGACTTTTTGAAGATCGTACTCACATCTACAACACGTAAGATAAATGGTATCTTTTATCAGTTTGGATGTTGTACAATTGTACAACTGGAGTCCCAACATCAATGCGGGCTTTAGATTCTAAGAACTGCAACCTTAAGTTCACAGACTTCAGGAGATTTATCTGATCATGACGCCTTCAATCGCAAACACGGCTTATCATCTTCATGAAGCTTTGGAGAGTGTGAGAAAGTAGTCCCCCTCATTTGAAGTTATAAAACTGTTTACAAACTTCAGAAAGCTTTGATAGTTTGCACTTTTATCAGAACTTAACGTCTGTGAAGTCGATCCAGGATTGCTTCGTCAAACTAAGTACATTTAATATGATACCTGTGTTAGTCGGTGTAAATCTTTCAAGGTATTAGTGTTTTTAAAATTCCATCACGATCGCCAGTGACACACTGTTGGCACGAGGTTGGTAAGAATCTTCAATGTCTAACGAGGCAAATAACAGTCACCAGTGTTTCCTTTCAAACAAGTCTGTGCTACGTATCAGGGTTTTGTTTTACAAAAGAAATACCAAGTTATAGCTATATTTATGCTGGCACATGATTCCCCTTTTTGCCAGTGAGTGACGATTCAGCCTCTGGGGACAATGTCCAATATTTGACGAGTTTCGGTGTTGCCAAGCGAGTATCTGGACCGACTTCCTCCTCCTTGTCCCATTCATTGTTTACAGTCTGATTGTTTCACAAGTAGCAAGGTAACAATCAGCAGTTGTCATCGCACAAAAGCTGATGTGTTCCCAGATTGCATTTTCGGCCAATGACGTTCCGCCTCTTTTGCTTACAAATATTAACAAACAACAAAGCGTCATCTGCAAATACTGTAATGTTTTGATAATAAACCATGTATTTCTCCTTATTATTATTATTTAGTGTATTTATTTTACTTAGTTAGTTCAACCCCATAAATAATAATGTGTTTTAAGAGAAATGTAACTCTGTAAAGATATTTATTTGTGTCAGCATGGTGAGGAAATGTGGACGCATCTGCAAAACAATGACTGACAATATATTCAAAGTGTTTTCACTAAAATGTCTGCTCTTGGCATGACTAATGCTTTAATGATAATGGTTGCAATTTAAAGCACTTAGTATAATTTAGGCAAAGAGCATAGTCTGTTTTGAATATATAAAAATGTAGTTTACTTTTTCAATATTTAACCAAAAGTGCAACCTACCCCTCGCCTCAACCTAAGTGATTAATTAACCTAAATCTAACCACAGGCGGGGCACAGAACCAAAATCCTGCCCTATGTCATACGTCCACAATCGACCCCAACCTCCTACCTATGACTTCTATGCCGTTCAGGAACATAACAGACATAACCAATGTAGCAATTACGTTTCCTCAAAGTATCCTTTTACTAGCAGGCCATATAAACCATTTCCTAGGACACGAGGTTGCATATACCTGTCACCAAAACATGCCCCATGTCTTTTCCTCAACACAGGGTCACTGCACGGTCAGATGTGGTGTTTGGAGGGCTTCTAATTTTGGGATCAGGGCTTAATGAGAGGACGAGAACACAACCTGCTGGTGAGAACAAGGGGGACGGCCCCAGAGACGAGGCGTACGAGGACGGTATACAAAGGACAGCTTAGAGGACCTCTGATGTCACCCCAGCACCAGCAGAGTGGCTCATTGAAACTAAAGTGCCTCTGCTGCGTTGCTTTTGTCTGATTCTTGTCAGGCCTGTTCCTCTCCTCTAATAATAATAATTTGTTTCTTTACAAGTGTTTTCTTTTAATCACAGGCCTCGTTTCATCACCTTTTAGGTAGTCTTTTTTATGAATAGCTAAAGGCTGAGCGTAGGTGGGAATGTATTAAATTAAAGAAAGTTGTGATTAAAATGACCACATGATTCTCGCTGGATGTCAACATACATCATTTGAAGTAATGTTGTAACAAAGAAAAAAGTAGCTCTTAAACCAGAGCTTCATTGTCTTCATCAGTGGATGGAGTTTACTCTGATTTGATTTGAGGAAGATGAAAGATAAAAGAAAACCAAAGATTCTGGCTCAGGATCTGCCGAGGAAGATTGTTAGAAATAGTTGAATGCTTTGAAGAAAAACTGTAAGGGGACTTTAATTAGGTTTCTTTTTGGTCTTACTACATATTCTAGCACTTTTGTCATCTGTTGTGTAGTTTGAATTATAAAATATCAACTTATCTAATGCCACTGGGTAGAATTATTGTAATTAGCCTTTAGCCCGTTAAGCTAATAAGCTGATGCATGTTTCCTCTTTTCCCTCTGAATAGGACATTTTAGTTTTCATCCTGAAATTTGACAAATGTGTGTCCCTTTCCTAAGACATGGCTTTGATCCTCTCAGCGGAGGCAGGGGGCTACAAGGGTCCCCTAAGGGATGACCGCCCCCCCCAAGTGGGAGAATTGTTTTTACCCCAGCTGTGATTTGCTTGTGCTACAACATCTAATTCCAAATACTATTCTGTCAAATCAATGCCTGGACTTTGTCTTATTAAGACCGGTTTTGGTTTCCTATACCAAGCAGGGTGCTTAGACCCCCCGATGAGAGAGGCAAGCTGAGGCTGTCCCTTACAACAAAACAACACGCCACTCCACAACAGCATGATACTTCCTCGACCAGCAAATGAGATGAAAGCTTTAAACCACGAACATAGTGGTTCGAAAGGCTATTGAAGACCTGCTGCCCTGCTAGCACGGAATAAAGATGGGCTGTGTCCACCCGCCACAAAAGCCGAACACAACAGGGAAAGACATCAAAGCGTGATTTTGTCGGGGGGGGGAAAAACACTATTTGTAGAGGGTTCCTACTGAGAAAAACGCAGGTGAATTTTCAGGTAATAGCACATTGCTGTTAAGCGCTACAGTTTATTGTTTTGTTTCTTTTCCATACAGTGATAAACAAACTTTCACCTCATACAATGTGAGCGACTTTATATGCAGCCTTCAGTTTGCTAGGAATTAAAATGAGTGTGTGTACATATATTTATGTATATATGTATATATATATATATATTCTGCTTGATTTTGACACCTGCAAACAGGCTAATGTGATCCTGCCTCAAATGTGTTGCTATGAATAAGGGGACAACAGTCGAGCTTTTTTTCTCTGTCCACAGGTGGATTTACCTGACTGTGTGCAATATGATCGCTCTTTGATCCAAGTGAAACTACAAGGAACAAGCTCAGGTTAATAAGGTGTGAAACGCTTTCAACAGGAACCTTTTTTGTGGTACTTTGAGTGAACGGCGCTCCCAGGAGAATTCAAAAAGTCATTCAACTAGTCAATGAACTGACAATATGTGCATGAAGATTAATATACTACATCCTGTTAAACATGCCTTTATTGTGTAGTGTCCTGTGTTTAAAGACAGGCGCACAGAACAATAAAGTAAATCATGTTAGGGTGATGTCTGAATATTAAAATGGTTGGGAAATGATTGCAATTGCATTTCAGTATAACAAAATGTAGACAGCATACAATACAGTAAGTAATCCATGACCATTTTTAATGCCAAGATGACAAGTTTATCAATCTCTGTTTAGACAGAGAGCCAGAATGTTGAGAACTTTAAATGAAAGTTGTTATTTGGTGCATCTTGTTAATTTGGTATATGGATTATTGGCACAGAAACACTGATATCTGTTGGATATGAAAGTGAGGATGTCATGTCCACGATCTTGTTGTGAAATTCCAAAGGTTTTGGGATAAACTGCCTGGCATAATCAGATTTTGCCACGCACATGAATGTTTATTAAATGGGCTGCAGTGAAGTGTGAGTCAGAATGCAGCACATTCCCCAGTTTAAGTAGTAGGAGTGTCAGTGGAGAGACAACAAGAATAAAACAATGCTTATCTTTGATCTAATAGAACGAGAATATAATCCACATGTACTTAATCATTACTCATTACTTAACATTCAATGATTAGAGGTTACTGTGACTGTTCTGCAGCCTCGTATTAGATATTCTGCACAGTTCAATTTAATTTAGAAGCATTGCGCTTTAAGCTTTCACGTCCGCGGTGCCCTCAATCATCTCCTGAATAAATTCTGCTGAACCCCGATGAACAGTAATTGCCATCCATCTCAATATGTGCAATGTCAGTAAGCTTGGCAGTAAGGGTACAAATGTGAAAATGCAATTTTGAATTTGCAGGCGACACATGCTCAAGAGATCCCAACCTCATGAATAATTCACAGGCACGAGAATAATGATGGCAGAGAGAACTTTGTGTGAATAATTGCGCGAGTAGACTCATCAGCATTAGGAGTGTGTGTGGATCTGTGTAAATCTCTTTTCCTTTTCTGCAGCAAATTATTATGCCCCCTGGACGATGAGAATAATAACAGGCAAATCACTCACTACTACTTGTTTTTTTCTTTTTGCTTTTTGCTCCTGCATATCCAGCAACAATTGACTCATGCCAGTTTGACAGCAATTGTGAGCAGATCCGGAAACGGGAGAACCGTTTGTTCCACTTTTTTTTTATTGTCTGTGGGCGAGTTTTAATTCACACTCTCAACTCCCAGCATGCCTGTATTCCTTCCACCTGACTGTGCTCTTTCGGCAGCCCTCTGTGCCTATGTGACCGTATATTGGCCTGGGCATCCATTCAGGGGCTCTATTTTCTAGGTGATTGAATCTGAAAAACTTAACGTTGTAATCCCCAAATGTTTCCTCTGTGTCTGAGGGAGGGTCTACATTGTTAAAAAACCCCGGGAGACCTGCCCAGTTGTGTGTCTGTCATGCTGGGCATTAAGAGCGGTGGGAGGAGAAGGAATTTAACAGGTGGAGGGATACCTCAGGAGCAGGGTGGACCAGATCTGACCAGAGACGATAAATGTGACACTTTTCCCAACAAATCAAGCCAATTTGTCCCAGTCAATCCTTATCTTTGTTAATCTTTGAGATCAGACTGGTCAATTTGTCAAGTCAGGCCTTTACAGTTTGCAGTGGACTATCTCTTCTTCTTGTTGGCATTCAATGCAAAAAAATATCTAAATATAAATTCTCATTCATAAAGGTATTATTTTTCATGAAATTTAAGTTACTGACAAAATCAATGCAAAATGAAAGTTCCTTGTAGTATAGCTTTAGGATAGGATACGCCTTTTGCAAGACCAGTGTTTTATTTAAACTAACAGTTAAGGACACTCTCGGGTGCACAAAAGCAAAGTAAAGTGGACAAAAGTCCCCAAAAAAAGGAATAACAAGGAGGGAAGCAACAAGGTAGAGAGCTGCTGTGACAGGCGGCCGACCGTTCAGCGCTCAGAAGTTTAATCTACTTAGCATATAAAGAATATCTAAAGCAGCTTCTGATGGTTTTAGCAAACCATCCAAATGAATGCGTCTCCTTAATGAGCTCCCTTCCCCTCTTCATCTTGGAGGAAATGAGCAATGCCACGAGCAATGGCAGCGATTCCATCATGCTTCATTCATTGCCGCAGATAAGGACCACCACATTAGTGCAAAGGTAATTATTTTGATTTCTACGAGCAGGTGGTGATGGAAGCGGGAGAGTCCGTGATCAGACTCCAGAATATCTCCAGATAAACATCAGGGGCTCCGAGACACGCCGACACCAGGCCCTGCGACGCTCACCGGGAGCCCCCATATCTCTCCCCAACCATGTCATTACCCTCTGCATGTTGTGGATAGCTATAAAGGCTAAGGGGCTGGTGAAATTATTGTACTCTGCTCTGGGTTATAGCTTCTACCAGCATTAAATTAAGTAGTTTCTGGCAAATGGGACCAACAGCATTGATGGAAGGAAAGAAATTTAAACTGCAATAGGCAGACTAGTTTCTATAGACAGCCATAATGGAGCATGCTTAACATTGGGTTCAGAACTGAGAGCAATGTATTTAAGCAAGAGAGTTTTTATTGTTTGGAAGATAATGATGATTGTGTGCATTTGTAAAAAACGGATTCATTTAATGAGATGAAACACAAGTCAGTGAGCTTTAGAGACGCTAGGTGGATTGTTACCTTCGGATGGAGCAATGCTAGCTGTTTCCCCACCTGCCACCAGTCTTTACGCTAAGCTAAGCTAACCGTTGGCTGTAGCTTTATATTTAACGAACAGAAAAAATGACAGTGGTATCTTTACCAATCATCAAACTTTTGACGTAGAGTATTTCCCAAAATGAATCCGTCAACTTTCAATAAAAAAAATAGTTGCTGTGACATGTTGGCAGATGTTGGCAGATGTTGGCAGATGTACAGTACATTCGTGACGAATCTCTCGCACCATAATCTACTCATCTCCTCTCTCTCTCTCTCTCTCTCTCTCTCGCCCTGTGGCTGTTGCAGCCTTTATATGGAGGTTTCAAGTCATCGCAGATAAGCTACGTTTTCACGCTGTTAATCAGATTGTCCTGACGATCTGCTCCCCTGCAACAAGCATAGTTCGGCATGGTGCTTTCCTGCGAGACATTCACCTCAGATCTAATCCCCCTAAGCCCTCCACTCAGTGGGACTAATAGGAGTTGGCGGGCATGCTTTGGATGAGTTATTACGGAAAGATTATGATTGTATGATGCAATGTTGAAAAAAGGTCAAGGGAGCTTACTGGCAAAACTTCCAAAGAAACGTCACGTTGTTTTACAAAGTCATATCACAACATTACAACCATGTAGTTTACATTTCCATTGAAACTTGCTTGTGTTTGCTTTTTTTTCCAGTACAGCCTGCTTGACATTCATGCATTTAAGTGAAGTTAGGGAAAACTTTGCTGGAAGGCACAACTCCATATAACATAACGTCACAAAAAATCTATAGACCTCTACTGACATCATAAAATAGTTGAAAATGCCAATAACTGTAGATTGACAGAATATCGATTAAAAAAAAAACAATAATGAGAACAAAAACCACAGATATTGGAGAATAGTTTTGTTTGTGGCAACAAAAAAGGAGAGCTTCAATTACCCAGGGATGCATGAAAATGGCTCCTTCAGGGCACCAGTCCTCCGTCTTGCCTGCAGTCATTAATTAGATCTAATCAACACCGCAGGGAAAAGTTACTGTCAAGACTAATTAGCCAAAATGGAGCTTCTGTAATGGGAAACAAATGAACAACAACAGTTAACTGTAGCAGCCCGCTCCACACTTTATGACTCATTCAGTCTCAGCGGGGGACATTTTTTGCAGCAGCACCGTTCAGAAACGATGTTAGCACTTGATTACTGTTTTGAGGGAATGTCTGAATATTAGACACATTAATAGGTCTTGAAAAAGACACTGAATGGGAAGTATTTTTAGATATGTATTGTTGAATTTTCCACCACTTTGGGCTTGTGATCATACACACACACACACACACACACACACACACACACACCCCTGCCAGGTTGCCCATTGTAAGCACCATGCAAGCTTCCCTCCAACCACAGGCCTCAGAGGTCATGAGAAGTGTTTGACTTAATCCTTCCTTCGTCCCCAACACTGCTTCTGAGAGTCAAGGCAGGGAGTAAGAAAAAAAACAAAAAAGGAACCTTTGTTTCTCCCACAGCGCTGCGAACAAAAGGGGGTTGGGATTGGGAAAAGCGTACATGCACACCACCTGCAATTAAGAGCTTAGAGTTCGTCCTCTCGGCACAAAACCCTCCGCGACCGAGCGGAGGAGAGGAAACGTCAAGATTAGGTGGGAAGTGCTACGTGGGTATTAGAAGAACTTGTGAGAAAGGAGACGTTTGTCACAGAATATTACTTACAGGATGCTGGAGGACAGTCACCTTACACCCCGTGGAAGAGTAATTGTGGAGGATTTGATAACTAGTGGCTATTGATGACGATTAAGCACTTTAACAACCTGGGTTGAAGGTGTGCTCCACGGTCACACAGATTAAGAACAAGCCTCTGTTTGTTTGCCCATATGTTGGATCGAGTCATTAAGATTAGACATCTGGTGAGGAAAAGAAGGTGTTAAGTTGTCATGAGCGGCACAAAAACGCTGCTCGAGCTGCACCGCAATGACCCGTTTACAGTCAAATGTCTGCAAGAGTCAGCCTGGTGATGTCAAGTGGAAAGTTCTCTCTGCTGAAACATTTCCCTCACCTGAACTTTACTGGAAATGTCAACTTCATCAAAACAAAATTGGGTCAAATGCACTGAGTGCGAATTAAAATCAGCCGAGGGAGGTGAAATTATTGTAATTAACAGCTCTTCAATCAAGCCGGAGTGTTGGAATTATAGATTCATGTTTTACATTTATTGCTGAACTCCAAGGCCCTTCTTAGGTAGTACAATATGACGTTCATCCACAGAAATACAGACACACTTGTGGACCTTTCGGACAAAGTTTGACAACTTTGTGCGAACTTTTTAATCACAAATCGCTTGGCGGGGCCGACACGATTATTTTTAATTTATGTTAATTCTTACCAAAAGTCCTTTCTGTGAAGACCGAAAAACACAATGCAATAAGAAAATAGATGTGAAGATATGAGCGGATTCTACATACAGTATTTACAGATATCTTGAAAAATGTTTCGTTAAATGATTACATTGCATCTTATATGATAAGGCCAGTTGGTCTCCGCCAACTAAAAGACATAATAACCACTGCTGTTTGCTGTATTTATTGACAAAGCTCATGTTGGAAAATAGCCATCTTATCCCTCATTTTGTTGCTCTGAAACTCTGGCACACAGGGACCTCACTGTATGTTCAGACAGGGACTAGCAGTGGTGTAGCACTATCATTTAATTCTGTGAGTTCATCTGCATGGGCCTACCGGGGTTGTTTGAGGGATGGCCCTGCATGGCGCCTGGTCCCGGATCATTTATAAAACCCACATACCAGCCATGCTGGTAGGCCCCGGAGCAGCGGAGGTCCTGTGGTGGGTGGCAGCACCAGTCCCAGCAGAGGCTCTAGGATGTCGACCAAGGGAGACGTGTAATCCCTCGCTCGAAGCTGGAAAATAAATATGGAAGGGTGAATGAGGGGGATAGGGGAGAAGACATTACCAAGAAGAGAGCCAACAACTAAGACGCAGATTTGTCTTTATTTTATTCCACGAGTTTCCGCAGTAATCTTCATATATGGGATGCTGTAAAAACATTCAAGCCATCAAACTATGCAGAAAAGACCAACTGTTGGGCCTTTCAATAAAGCCTATTCCTGCAGAAATGAATTCATTCCACTTCTACCATTGTGGTGTTCTTCCAAAAGCCAAAGCTCTCAACCAAATGGACCTGCACACATTCCTTCACTTCACAGCATAAACCATTGCATTTATACATGCAGGATTGAGAGTCCCTATACTTGATTTGAGAAGGCGTATTAACACCACTCACATTCTGCCTTATACGCTGGCACTCGCAAAGTGCTTTAGGTCACTCTTTCCTAATTTGGATCAATTATCCCATTTCCCCTCTCTGACACAGTGTTCCTCATTCAGCATAATGCACCGGCTATTCGTCAGCGCCGTGTAATGTGTAATGTGCTCGCCTCTTCGCTATTCGTGTACCCTCGTGTCAGGGTGACTGAATGCAAGCTTTCTCTACTGTCTGAGGCTCATTTGAAATTTAAATATTGCCTCATTGCCGAGTCTCAATAATATTGACTTTCACGTCCTCTCCAGAGGCAGCAGGGATATATTGGGTAGAGGATTGTGTTTTGTCTTGCAGCATGTATGCATCTGGGGCTTTTCTGGACTGCAGTCATCAGATTCAATTCAATTTATTTTTGTACAGCCCAAAATCCCAAAAAAAAAAGCCTAAATATATCAGTGTTACAGTTTGCTCAACATGACTTAAATCCCTAAACTGCAACTCCTGAAAGAATGTTTTCTAGTGGTTTTAACCGTATGCACATTAAAGTGTCCCCAACCAGAAAGGGAAGTAGACACTGCAGCTGCGTCTGTGGTCCACTAGATGGCGTACTACATCACTGAAAAGGGTTTCTGTCATCGGAGTACACACATCTTCAGGACATCATATCATAAAATGTTTGATTAGCAATGACAACTCAGAGAGTTAGCATTTCTGCTGTGACAAATATGTATTTCTAGAAATCCTGTTAATTCTGAACATCATGGCTAATATGTTACATTTAGACTACAGTATGTTTAATTGTTTTGTCTACAAAAGACCTAAAATATATTCAGTTTTCAGTGATATGAAGCTCAAACCATCAAATGTGTTGTGCTTTTGCTTGAAGAATGACTTAAAGGTTTCTTAATCAGTTCCTTACAACGAGCGAGTCCTTCATGAACACTAAATATTCAACCCAACTATTTTGGTTATTTCTCACGATGGATTTCTGTATTGGTGGGTATGGCCTTACATTTCTCACTGGTTTAAAGGTGGGCGGGGCTCAGCTGGGAAAAAAAAAGGGTGATGTCTTTCTGTGCACCTGTAAGACTGTTGCATAATTTGAATCATAATCTAATGACAGGTGTGGGATTGAAAGCACACACAATCTGAATGTTCAACTCTGAACAGATAAAAAGTTTTCACAGGCTTTCAATGATTCATTTATTATCAAATTAGTGTTCTGCTGATCAACGAAACAAAGATTTTACCAATTTATCAAGTTGTATACCAATTGTTTCAGCCCTACTTCAGTTATCTAAATCATCAGTCATCAGTGAGCCAGTACGAATATGTGGCATCTCACCACAAGTAGGCAGTGGTGTTAAGTAACTAAGTGCATCTACTAAAGTACTTTTTCCGCCACTGCCTGCAGCGGAGCTTTTAAAAAAAAAGAAAAAAATGAAATATCAATTACTGTAAATAAAAAGAAGAATCTGCATGATTAGATTACAGGACTTTGATGTTTTCCACGGGGTGGTTGTGAATGTAGACATGTAACCCTAATGTACACTGGAAAAGTGCCAGATGTGGTGCGAACGTTAATAAGATTAATTGAGACCACTGGGGCGCACCATTATGTAAAATTATCATTCAACTAATTATATTAACAATAGAGTCATTAGTGAGATTATATAGAGCCACATCAGTGTATGACATCAAAGTGTAACATCAGCCCCCAGAGACACAGAGAGAAATATCTACAGGCTGCACTTGTAACATCATTAACAACATGGTGAAGGTGGTTGGGGATGGGCAGGCAGGGTGTGTGTGTGTTTTTTCTGTTGATAAAAGCATATAGATAAAACAATAATTGCATCCGTTTTAATCAAATTATGGTTGTCAGGTTGAACTGGCATCACAGTGACAGTCTATAGTACAAATTGTGTCACGGGAACGCAATGAAGAGTCAAAGTACAAACTGTCTTTATTGACAGCATTAAGAAAGGATTATGGGTTGGGAGACTCAGCAGTAATCAGACTCTCACTACTTTTTAACAACATTTACAGTCTGAGATACATTGCAAAACGCATCATTTATCTTATGTAATTGTAATAGTACATTGTAGTCATATTTAAAGTAGACTCTTAAGGACAACCTAGCCAGACTATTTCACTGTTTACCCAGTCACACCCCAAACCTCACAGCTATTATTTCAATGCCTATGTGTTACTGAACATTGAAAGCTCATCAATCAGACAAATTGAGCACGGAAATTGTGTTTCCCCCCCCACCCCCCCATAGATTAATCCTCCAACCATCTTTTCGAAACAACATCCATCACGCTATGTGAGACAAACTGCACTCATTCATCTGCAGATCTTTGTATGTATGGATGTATGTATGTATGTATGTATGTATGTATGGATGTATGTCTGGATGTATGTATGTATGTATGTATGTATGGATGTATGTATGGATGTATGTATGTATGTATGTATGTATGGATGTATGGATGTATGTATGGATATATGTATGAATGTATGTATGGATGTATGTCTGGATGTATGTATGGATGGATGTATGTATGTATGTATGGATGTATGTATGTATGTATGTATGGATGTATGTCTGGATG
>NW_022280041.1:6046944-6072016 GCF_004355925.1 Anarrhichthys ocellatus | reverse complement strand
ATGTATGTATGTATGGATGTATGTATGGATGTATGTATGGATGTATGTATGTATGTATGTATGGAGGGATGGATGTTCTCTTTCTAAAACATATTTGATTTCTCTGTGTCATTCAACTGCCCCTCTGCTAATGCTGGTATATTAAAGTGGAGTCTTGAGATGACTGTGAGGACTTGAGGTGTAAACAATGTATTCAGTATTCTCTCAGTGTCCATGTCCAGCAGTCCAGCTCCGAGTACACAGCTTTTCCTCTCAAGAATGCAGCGATAGTGCCCCATTGTCCAAGGACACAAGTTGAATGACAACTACTTTGTCGCTTTAAAGAGCAGTGCCAGTGTTGTTATTTAACACGCCTTTTCTCATTTCTCAATTCGAGAAGTTTGACTGTATTCTCTGACATTCCAGGCATCCATTGGTTTCCATCAATTCCTGTACAATGTGAAAATCTAAACAATAAGCGCAGTTGAAATGTCTACCATTCCACTACTGAGCAACTTCTTCCCACTGATGAAGACCATGTGATACAGTTGAAAGCCTCAGAAAAACATAGGCAGACCTTACTTTGGGATGGGTTTGTCACTATGAGACAAACTTTTAAAATCAATTTGTGCTTGAACTTACAAAAGTGAATGCAGACTTGAAGTTCACAGATTTATGGTGGTATGATTAATGTTTATGGTGTTACAAATTTGCAAACACTTGGACTTATATGGTCCAACTGTCTATTCTGGACAAATGTAGAGTTTCCAGTCTTATTTTTAAATACTGGGCCACTGCTCATTGTAAGCAGGCCAGCTCAAGTTGTCAGTGTCAAATAGAAAGTCCTTTAGGACTCATTTTCATGCCAGGCACAAACAGGGCCACAGAGAAAAGATGGAGGCACAGAAAGGGGCTCAGTTGGGTCACTGCCAAGGGCAGCCGTTAAAGCAGCCCACTCAATTCCCCCCCCTCCACCTCTCCTGCAGAACAGTGCCACAGTGTTTAACTGCGCCAGACTAACTGAGAGAAGTTATTTATCAGTATATCCTCGAGGTCGTGCGGCAATCGTCCTGCGTTTGACACAGTCTGTAAAAGGCCACATCAGCAGACAGATAATCTGTGAGATAAAGAAGAGCATCTTCCATGCCAGCTCGGGGAGGGGGGGGGGGTCTGGGAGGGAGAAGGGAGGGGTGTATATAAAGGGAGGCCAACGGGCATTCGCAATCCCACGGTCTGCCTGTGCTTCATCACCAGCTGCCTTCAACCCACAGCGAGCCTGCAGCCATGACGTTCAACGGAACCTGGAAGGTCGACCGCAGCGACAACTATGACAAGTTCATGGAGCAAATGGGTGAGTGTGTGTGTGCGTGTGTGTGTGTGTGTGTGTGAGAGAGAGCCTGAATGGGTCACCGAAGTCATGCTGTACTTCAGCTCCATTTTTCTGCTGAGTCCGGCCTTCTGATCTAATTCATGAGAGCAATGCATGTCACCGTGTCGTGTGTTTCCATGTAGTTTGACATCGCTGTGTGAGTATTACACCGAGCAGTGAGGTGTTGACAAGCGTGAGGTGTTTATGGTGCTACCCATAATAATAGCAATAGCTAAATAAAGATCTTTCTTTGGACTTGGACACACTCCAATAGATTTGGAAAGCGGACGAGTGAAAACTTCTAAAACAAATTGAGTCTGAGATAAATTGTCATTTACGATTAAATTCAATTTGACTTTATTTCAGACACGTGGGTCCATATAAAAAAATATCTTTTACTATTTACTTTCAATAAATAATCTTCATTTCATCCCGTAATTGAAGAAATCCAGCTACATGTTATATTTCTTTTCTGTTTAAGGTATTAATATCATGAAGCGAAAGCTGGCAGAGCACGACAACCTGAAGATGACCATCGAGCAGACCGGGGACAACTTCCACATCAAAGAGTCCAGCACCTTCCGCACTAAAGACATCGACTTCACCCTGGGCGTCCCGTTCGACTACAGCCTGGCCGACGGCACTGAAGTCTCAGTGAGTGAACTAAAGTGGTTTCGGACATTATAAAACCAACAGCAGCAGGTGTTACCAATGATAATACAAATATACACAAAAGTAACAGAACATAAGAAGAGCACCAAAGAGCTTCTATGTATATTTTTAACCAGGGTACGTGGGAGATGGAGGGTGACATGCTGAAAGGCAAATTCACCAGGAAAGACAACAGCAAGGTCCTGACCACCACTAGGGCTCTGGTGGGAGGAGAGCTCGTACAGGTCAGTAGATCAAGATGTATTTCATCAATAATATGCAATATGCTCATTTGTTTTCTTTCCATAAACTAACACGCCTCTCTTTTTTTTTGTTTTTACCCCATGCAGAGTTACAACTATGAGGGAGTGGATGCCAAGAGGATTTTCAAGAAGCAGTAACCTTGTGTCTTAAGTTCATATTTTTTATTTTTATCTAGATGACACATAGATCTGTATTGTTGTTTTTTCTAACAATGAGACATGGCTAAGTCAAGTGTGTTCTACGTCAGACACCTCACAAATGTGGTAACATTTTCCAGAGTGCTGAGAGAGGAATAGCTTTCCGAAGCGTCCCACTGTAAGTAGCGATGTAAAAATGTCTGGAAAACGAAATGGCTTGAAGCGAACCTAGAAAAATAAACAGGTAATGATTGTTCGACTTGACGATATCCTACTTAACTACATGCAGCTGGGCAGGCAGGTGGACAAAATCAGATAATCAACTGAAGTATTCAGTGTGAGGGATGACGACGCCTAAAGGAGAGTATAACAGAAAATCCGTCACCATGTCAGTGGAATGTGCCTTAATCTTAGCAACCAGTCTGCCAGAAGTGGCCAAAGTCTCTTGTGGTATCTAGCCATGCAGATAGTTTGGGTTTTTGGGTTTTTCTCTGCCAATATTTTTATATAATTGTCTCTGAGATGTATATTGCCACCCTACTACAAAAGAGGAGAACGGAATTTTGTTTGTGTTTCTCCCTGCATTGAAAGGTGTCATTTAAAAAAAAAATTCAACAGCGGCTTTTGTCTTTTCAGAAGCCATGACCCAGTTACTCATGATAATCCACAGAGCACGTTGCCAACAGTTTCCAGAGGGAACTACTTCATTGGTACGATGTAGTTCCAATGAAAGCCGTCCTTGTGTTTGTGGATTATCCAAGGCAACCGGTGCTTTGTTTCTGGAGATGCATGCTACTGTTGAAATGTAATTTTCAACACTGTGAGCAATACCAAAGGAAATTCTTCCACCTCTACGGTGTTAGGGTGGACGCATGAATCTTAGACATGAATACCTCAAAATCTGGGCGAAAAAATGCCATAAATATCAGCATGATTAGTTCCAGCTGGAGTAAGGATGGACCACAGCTACTTAAACTTGACTTCACCGTGCTTTTAACTGCATCAAAACAACCCCATCTAATCCCACACTGGACTGCATCCTTGTGATGGGAAGCAGTACACCATGACATAATGTATTAATGGTTCTTATATATTGTATTGTCTGTAACAATTAAACAATTTTCATGAATCACTTGTGTCTTGGTGTTATTTTCAAGTTTTTTAAAGAGGCAGTGTGTAGGATTTAGAGGCATCTAGTGCTGCAGTTTCAGATTGCAACCAACTGAATACCCCGCCCTCCACTTTCCAAGACCGAGGTAACGTGGGCCACCGAGTGCAAAATGGTGGTATCTTTCAGGACCTTCGCACGCCTTCTTCAGGAGCAACGCAATTCGGGGTTTTACCGTGGTTTCTCAAGCGTGTCGGAGAACTCTCATGGCCTTCAGGTAACGTAAACATACCAAAAGGCCCTCCCAAGACCCAGTGTTTGATTTAATTTGTCCTGATCTACAGTAGAAACATTGCTGTTGCAACATGGCGGGCTCCATGAAGAGGACCTGCTCCCTTTGTAGATATGAAGGGCTCATTCTGAGCTTATGAAGGTACGATTCTTAGGTTCAGGTGATTATACATTAATGAAAACATAGTTATGGATATTATAGACCATTGCTGCCAATAGGTCCCCCAAACACACTGGCCCTTTAATGAATGAATGAATTATTCAAGTTTAACTGTTGCGCCAAAGGTCTACAAACTTACAGGTCATGTTGCCTCCAAGTCAACTTTTATCAAGTGATTAAGATCAAAAATCCCGTCTTGTGATGACATTTTACGAGCATAATAAGTTCATAGTTCTTGTCTTGATTAAGGGAAGGATAACATTACCTCGGCGTTACAGATGCCGCTTTAAAGTCCCTCCTACATAGCCTGCAGCAGGGTCTTGTGCTGTCATGTGCTGGCCTTTGGGTGCTAGGGACATGAGGATTCCTCACATGATGACGATGAAGAACATGTTTCTTTCTTTGCAATGGTGAGAGGAAAATAAAAGTATATGCATTGAGCATCTCTGACCACAAGAGGGCGACATGTTTCTACTTTTACTTTAGAGTCGATCCATTAGATACTTCAGCACAGAATGAAAGTTGTAAATGTGATTTAAAATGTTTTTAAAACTCTTTTGGATTAGCGTTGAGTAGTTTTAGGAAAACAAATAGATAAAGGTGCTGCTTGATGGAGAGACTCTGCTGCTTGGGGTAAATCTTGGGATACTGGGGTTTGGAGTAATACTTGATCAAATGGGTAAGTGCTCCTCAATAGTTTTAACCAAATATCATTTGGCCCTGCTGTGTGTCTTCTTTTGCTGGATTCATGAAAACCATTGCAGGATTTAAAATAGACCAGAAGATATCTTCCAAGCACATTTGATAACTACTAAAAAGGAAAGGTGTCATCCCCACGGAGGCCCATCTAAACCTGGACAGCCTGAGATGACATCTAGCATCAATCGACACCCCCCCCCCCCCACTGAGGCCTGAGTGTCACTGTCTTTCATGGAGGTATAAACCCACCGCGCACAGGGCTAATCTGGTAGAGGCGGGGCTGCTTTGAACACCGGTTCACCCCTGAATCCACCACGGGGGAGTGGAGTCCTCTGAGACCCCTCAGATGCTGTGAGCCTGCAGATTTTAGTGCAAGGAGAAATGGGTTGGTGGGTCTCTGACTCTTATGCTTTCCATCTCAGCAAGACTGTAGTTGTGTCCAGTCTTCCAGTTAATACCAGATGTGCTTTGGTATACATTCAGCCCATCTTTGAAGAATTCACATGCATACAGTACATTTAATGTATACAGATGATTACTAACATCAGGATGTACAGTGTTCTTTTTACTCCACCACATTTATATTACACTGGTAGTTACTGTTAAGTACATTTACTCAAGTACTGTACTAAAGGACAATTTTTTACATTATATAGGGTTGTACATTTATCTCACATGTATAGTTACTATATTGTTTCAGATTAGGATTTTACATACAGAAATAGTTACTTCTACTTCAGTAAATTACGTGAACACTTCTTCTTCCACATAGATTTTACACTTAAAGTGGATTAAATGTATCAAATAGGTTCCTATAGTTTAAACACACCACGAGTGTAAACAGCAGTTGAAGTGTTTTGAATGCAGAACCTCGACCTGTAATGGTATATTGTACATTGCGGTATTGCCACTTTTACCAAAGTAAAGGATCTAAATACTTCTCTCAGCACTCATTATGGGAACAGTGTCCCGTGTACTGTAGCTGATTCCTGTAATGTGTCTTCATAACCTTTGGGTGGCGCTGTCGAAGCCTTTATTTTCTGAGAGAAAGGGCCTTTGGTTGTTCTATGATGTCATCCTCAGTCAAGTTATCATATGACACACACCCTATTTGTACAGGCAGACACACGCACACACACACACACACACACACACACACACACTACATAATTATTGGATCTCTACTCAGATTATGAAAACAATATCTCTATGTACTTATCCAAGGAGTAGACTGGAGCAACATGAAATCAGTGAGAAACAGGGAAGTTGCGGGAGCGTTAGCCCTCAGTGTTTTGATTGCTGTGAGACCGAGGGAGCAGGGGCCCACTCAAGGGAGATAGAAGCCGTGGATGAGCAAGGAAGAGGAGGAGGAGGAGGAGGAGGAGGAGGAAAAACAGTGAGAGGTGGACAGAGAAAAGACTGAGAGTGAGAACGAGGGGAGCGCAGAGAGGACAGTAGAGGGAGAAAACACTCCATCACCCCCCCACACCTGCTGTGAAATCAAATTCACTGACTCACTCTCAAGTCGTCAGCTCATCTGAAAACTGTAACGATCAGAAAGGACACCAACAGCGCGGTGGGGAGTGTCGGGGCTTTTGGTTGGGAAAGCTTTCCAGGAAGACAGAACCCCCCCCTTATGGCCAATCACTGTTTAGACAATGACTGTGCAGACAGATGAGTCACCAGTTAGTCAGTGCTGCACACTCTGTGAACCTTTTCACAATGCCTTGAGACTTGCGGGCATTATTTCGGATTTATGCCGTTGTACATGCTCAGAAGCGACTTTTACCAACCGTGGGAATACGGAAGTGTTATTATTATGATAAGTACGGTAAGTATGACGATGATGAATTTAAGTTCAAGAAAATAATGACCAAACTGTTCACTGAGGTCACTTCCTCCTATGCAACTATGAAAATGCTGCTGTTACAATGTCTTGATAATGTTAGATAATCTAGATATATTATAGGTAAAACAATCAAGGTGCAAGATCCGAGGTTGGGAGCATTTCGGTTGTTTCTCAATGGTTCTCAACATGTCGAAAGTGAGCCAAAAAAAGGCATTCTGCTTTTTTGAGGAGTTTCAGGTCACAGCTCTCACTTTGGCTATAAAAGGACCGGGTGGATCGCCGTACCCCCCCCCCCCCCCCATAGGACTCACACAGCTGTAAGCCTTTTCCAAGTCCACAAAAACAGAAGACTGGATGACCCCCATGACCCCAACAGCCCTGCCAGGATAAAGAGCTGGTCCGCTGTCCGCGGCCAGGCCGGGATCCGCTTTGCTCCTCCTGGATCTGAGGTTCTACAATCAGTCGGAGCCTCCTTTGCAGCACTTTAGAATACACTGCCCCAGGGAGGCTGAGCGGTGTGACTTTTAATTTGAAGAGGGGAAATCTCTCATTGGTTGAACTGCTGACAACATGTAAGATTAAATTGCGACAAAAGGTCACAAGTAGACGTTTGCTTCAAAAAGTTTTGGAACTAGAGCGTTGAATGAATCACGGCACCGTGTGTAACAGCAATGTATGATAGCACACCGTGCCTATGCCGGTAAGCGGTGGTCAATGTTTCACCGCAGTGGGCAAAGCAACACAGTAGATAGGGAAATGAATACAAAATACAGGCCTCGATCGTTCAGTGCCGAGCAAAAACAGACACATTTCAGCAAGGACATTTAGTCTGGCACGCCACGGCTGGAAGAGGACGGTTGAAACGGGACAGAAACACCTCTTTAATGGACTCGTCAAAGGGAGTAACACCATTACAAAGTGTTGCCAGTTGAGGCGTCCGCATGCGATGCAGATATTCATCTATATGTCCCCTCGCCCCCCCCCCCCCCCACGCATGCTCACACAGGCGCTTTTATCCCCCACTTTACTCCACTCTTGACACCCTGCGTGTAGCCCCTCCGGGCACGGACTGGAGCGCGTGTCATGTGAGAAGCCGCTGCATGCCACCCGGTGTGACCGAGCAGACAGAAGAGAGCTGAGGCCGCAAAGACAGTTCCTGAAATTGGCTGTGGCCTCTGTCTCAGGAGTAGCCAGCTTATGGGTTAGGCGGGCTATTCTTATAGAGGGCAGCGAGAGGGCTCCAGCTCCCCTGGTACACAAACCACTTTATAGGATCCCACATCATGTTTTTGATGTGGGGGAGGTGTTATCCAATGACAAGTGTGAGGGAAAGGAAGAGGAGCCTTACGCAGGTGGATTTCTTTGTGAGTAAAAAAAGGCAAGTTGTAAGTGCAGTCAAAATGTGAAAAATGGAAATATTAATTCTCTTAGAATATGGAGAGACAAGACTGCCAAAAGGAATCAATCGGTTGGTGGAAAAAAAAAGAGGAAAGCTTTTTCACCTTTAATAAGTTGATGGCATAAATCAAATCATTAAACTGCGACTTCTACTTAGCTCACACTCTTTTCAATTGGTCCACTGATGGCACGCACACACACACGCACGCACGCACACACACTTTCTACGGATTGGAGGTTAAATAATTATACTGATATTTCTGTTTAGTCTTTGAGTATTTATGTAACTGATAAAAGATTTGATGATGTAATGATTTATGTTTTTAGCTCATTTGATATTTTTTTTAAGAGCTGTTTGTCAGTTTGGTTTGGTTTAAAAAAACACAAAAAACCCCCAAACTTAAAACAAACCTCACGAGGCACTATCCCAATCACATTCATAAAGATGAAATAATGTAATAACGACTGCAGGGATGACGTTAATCTTTAATGGCAGACGGCCTGAAATGTCTTCATTTAACATTTTCATAAAAACTCATTTTGATCACCTTTTTTTTTTTTTTTGGTTTCAAACAAACAAACCCTCTGCAATTCACTGAAATACAGTTTCTCCTCACAGCGGCTAAAGTACATAAATATCAACAGTACTGTATGCATTAGGAAAAAGAAAAGAAGAACACGCACATGCCGTGAACATGCACAGAACACACAGGTATGCACATGGTATACTGAAACCATTGACAAAGGGAGGGATCACCATATCAATTTCCAGGAACTTCGGTACCGTACTGCTGGCAAAACACAAAAAGATCCATTCGTTCAAAGTTCCTCTCTGGATTTCACAGTGAATTATGCAGGTAAAACCGTATTCATATATCAGATACAAACACAAAAAGAAGCTCTAGAAAATTACCAAATGAATATACAATTAAACTTACAATAATACTTACAATGAATTATATGATGGGCATCTTCTAACCTTAAAAACATAATACCCATAAAAACACACACGCACACACACACACACATCTTATAAATACTTGTTCTAATAAATTTGCTGCCACACTTGGCTTTAAAAAATGTCTGTAAAAGCAAAAACTGCTCCAGAAAATCAGTTGACATGATGTGCATATTATTATTATTATTATTATTCATTACAAACACTGACTATATGATTCAACCACTCCAATATGATTGTACACACCTGGGCTAAACATTGCAGGGAAGTTTGTTTTTCTTGCAGTTTTTCCGTTTTTTGATCGTCACGTCACTGAAATGTGACTTGGCCTCATCAGAAAAAGTACAAGAGTCACCGTTTGTTTTCGTACGAATGCGACATGAATGAGGATTTTGGCGTCAAAATGTCACAGGAATATGATCACTCGATGATATGTCAAACAGCAAAAGACGTTATTGCGGGCCCAGAATACACACGATTACAAAAGATTTTTGTTTTTTTTCTACACACTCCAATCATCACTATGTAAATTTACAAAAGCAAGTTGAATCACGTTGGCTCCCTAAAAATAGACAAAAGAGACAAATTGCTTAAAGTGAATATCCTTTCAGATGCAGAGTGGCTCTTTGGAGTGACACCAAAAGAGACTTGCAGCAAAAATAAAGTCACATTTCATAAGAAATCAGACTGAGGACTACAAAGCAGTCAAAAACGGAATAATTCCACTAGCCTAGATAGCTCTCCAGTGTAAAATAAAATGCCTTTGGTCTTTTGTTTCTGGATACTGTGCCGCTGTCCTCCTGCTACACAATGAAGGAGCAAATTCCTTATTATAGCAGGGCTCAGTTTGCCATGTTTTGCAGTCTATGGGGTAACTCTACCTTCACCGGCGATGGCTCATTCCTGTCAATGCCTCTTTTTTTTTAACACATCTGATTACCTCGAACTGCGACATGACGAGCGGGATCAGGTGTGTTTTTCCACACATTGGCTGCAACCAAAGCACATCAGACAAAGGACTAATATGTTTGCTTCATCAGGTAAAGACATCACACAAAGACACACACACATGAGCAACCCTAAAACCACACAGTATGTAGAAAAGACAAGAGCAAACCCACGGGACTGCTTTGGTATAGCAGGGCGACTTACCATTTTATAATGGCACAAAACAGGAAGGGCGAAAAGAAAAAAAAAAATGTGTGGAAGTTTCTCACACACTTTTATCACATCATGAACCAATCAAACAGAACCATTTCAAACAGTCTTGATTACAAAAATACTTTTTTGTATTTCTTTAAAATATCTAGAAATGTACAGCATTGTTTTTTTTCTCACTTTTTTTTGTTGCAAAGTCATGCTTCAACATGTATTTAATAATCATAATAACATTAATATGAATGATATACAGAATAGTAATAATTATAGTCATATAATAACATTACCCGGCAGCGCTTTAGACACACTTCTATACGTCTGGCCTTTGCGCAGTGACTGCATCAAATGTGTTTGCACTCCTCTGGTGGGCTGCCTTTACACTTGCATATACAGAATGCACAGCAAGAGACCTGCTACCGTTAGGCAGGCGATGCAGTCGACTGGTTAACAAAGGGTGTGTGTGTGTGCGCCTTTGTCGTGCACGCCCGGTGCATGGAGGTGTCAGAGGAGGTGTAGCCAAAGCGCTGCCGGTAAATCTTGAGTATGTAACAGTATAAAAAAGAGTTGGAAGGACTTAGGGGGGGAGGAGGGGGGGTTCGATGTGTGATGGAGGCTGGGGTCTAGAATGTCCTGAGGCCGCTGCTGCCTAAGAGAGAGACGGAGAGAGACACAGGGAACGAGGTGAGGTTTCCATGGTCATCGCACACGAACCTTGTACACTAATGAAAACACAGGGGATCGTGCGGGAACTGTTGCACGACACAAACACATCTGCACGGCCATAAAATCACGCGCACCATAGGTAGACACACAAACACTAACGCACACACACACTGAACGCGTTTCTTGTTTTCCCCTCAAATTGTCTCGCGCTTGCCTTCCAGAAGCCAAGACCATACACGCTTTCATCCCCGACACATTTATAATGCTGTGATCGTGGGTTTGTTTTCAAAACATTTTCTGAAACATACACAGATGAAAGATGACACGCTGTCAATATGGCTTGGTGCCCGCTGTGTATTCCCGCACATGTCTTTGGCAGTGCAATACAATCCCACCTCACCCCCACCAAAACAATAAACCTGGGCTTTCACAGCCAAATCTACAATTTCATATCAGACACCGTGCCAGAAGTGAGAGGCGAGGTGAGATTTACACCTCTTGTCCGCGCTTGTTGGGATCAACGGTCATTAAAGTCCGAGCTGTAAAACTCACCGACGGTACGCTGCTCCGTGAGCTGGAGTCAGGTCAGTCCTCCTGCTTTCTAATTGGATACGAGAGGCAATCAGCAACGCCCGTCACAGCCGGCCACGGCCACCATCACACATCAGGAACCTGAGGACACAAAAGAAGGCGGAGTTTTACCGAAGCGAACAAGCTGCAACAGCATCCTGACTTCTAGCGGAGTGTTCTTGTTGTGTTGATTCAACGTGAATTGTTTAAAAACTATGTTATTGTATTTGACCACTATATATTCAGGATATTTTAAGGGATGAATACTTTCAAAAGACAGGGTAATACAATGCAACCTGCACCAGCTTTTGCCAAATCCTTCAAGCTCAAGAGCTGCACTCAAACGAGACACAAACTCATGATGTAAAGCTTCTTCATCACTGTTATGGCAAAGTACAGCTGTGTGTAGCTTTAAAGGGTCAGTCCACCAATTTAGCATTACACTTCCTTATAGTTGGGGGACTCAAAAGAGGGGAAAAAAGAATGTCCAAAATCAAAGAAGAACCAATATCATGATATTGAGTCCTAACATGAGCTCCAAAAACACTGCATTGCTACACTTCCCACAATGCAACTTGAGCTTTCATTAGATGCTCTCTGTCTGGTAAACGGCCAGCAGACATTATAAAACTCTTTTCTCACACTCTAACCAGGGGGAGTACCCCCCTTTTAGAAAGACCGTTTTGCAAATTCTTTCAAGCTCAAAGTCCAACTGTGACAAACAGGATGTTAGCTGACTATAGTCTTGAATACTTATGTTGAACTGCTGCCTAATATCCATATCTCCCATGATCCCTTTCCACCACAACTCCACTATCCGCAACACCAGCAGACCGAAGAGAAAGGTCAACCCTCCGACCCCCCTGCACCCACCCCAGATGTATCACCAAAAATAGACATGTCTTGGAGGCCCGTGGTAACTTGGGTTCGGGGAGAGGGGGACTCTTTGGAACAATAAACAATTAGTAAACGAAACATGACCTTAAGAGAAAGAAACAGAGAGACAGGCTGTTGCAGGCAATGACGGGGGGACGGGTTGGGAACTGTTCCCCCGATCAGAGAACAGTGCGTTTTTTGGAAGGGGCACGGCTGGCCTGGCTAATTCCCTGTTGCGCGTTCAATCAAGGATGAGGGAATCGATGCGCTATACAGCCGCTTGGCTAAGCTAATGCGGCGCATACTTCCAGACCACCCTATTTGTTCTGGCTGAGACGCCAAGGTTAAAGATTGGGTTGATCATTGAACATGTCTGTGCGGATTAGGGAACGGTTTAGTGATTCGCGAGCTTAATGTGTTACATTCAATAACTCGGCCCAGGCGCATAATGTGGGATAGGTAAACAAGTAGTGTTTGACAATGTGGGAGGTGACTCGGTTTCTTATGAATGTGTGCACTGTTTCCTTTTTTTTTTGTTTTCAGCTAGGCTTCATGTAGCAACTGTTCCATGTGTGCGTTATCAGTGATCATTGATCTCATGCTGCAGATGAAGAGAGATGTTGTATATCCAACATTTGAGAGTTCTTTGCTCCACGGTCTGTAGTCTAGTTCAACCCATTTACTACAAATCCCTTATAGCACACTTAACTATTATATAAAATATATATATTTGTATATATATATATATTTTTTTTTTTATATATATACTGTATATATGAAATATATGGTTGCCAGGTTGTGAAAAGCCCCATTGGATGGTATTTATCTTTTCTATTTGGAAATACTCCTGCTACAGATGTTGGTATACCGTTAACAAATGCTTCAACTATTGAACTATAGTTTAAATTCAACATATTAACAGATACAGCGCTTGTGTGATTTTCAGAAAGAAGCGGATTTGTGAAAATGCACATTTGCGTGACAGCTATAAAATATCAGTAAAATCTCCCTTCAGAAAATTCTAAAGCTTTTCTTTATATCGTCATTTTTTGGATACTACTGACATTATATTGACACACTATCATATTGGTATCAATTGCGTACATGATGATGGATTACACAACACAAGTGTGTTTCAAGAGTCTTCTCACCAATTTTCATGTCATGAGGAAAACAAGTCAAACCGAAAACTGCCTCGAAGTGTGTGACGAACACAACGAGAAAATGTAAAACTGAAGAGCCCATGTTCAAGAATGGCCCGGGAAAATGCAAAGCGCACTCAATTTGTAATTCATTAGCTGAAACTTCGTACTAACACTCGTATGGCCCCTTTAAGATCTCTACCTGTGCAGCGCGGCCATGAAAAAGAGCCACATCTGAAGCCCCTTTAATCTGGAGAAAAGCCTTTAGGCCCTGGCTGTGTTTCTCACATACCAGCAATAGCTGCTGGAGCTGGGTGGTGATGAATGCAGCTGCTGACATGTATCTAGCTCCTGAGACCCAGTGCAGGGACAAGGCCACAGTGTTGCTATACTATGTGTGTGTGTTCATGTGCGTGTGTGTGTGTTATGTGTCAGTAGGGGGGTGAAGGAATAAAGTCCCACTTCCTTATTAGAAGGGGCCCCAGCTGGCCCTCAACTCTCCAGTGGGAGTTAGTCCAACTTTGTACAGGAACCATTGGTTTTGTCGGGCTATTGGCCAAAAAGCTCCTCAGGGCAGACAGCCAGACACACACACACACACACACACACGCACACACGCACACACACATGTCTCTCTCAGGCTTAAACACAGGCATGCATGATACACATACACACTACACTCCCCCACTATGTCTTGTCAGATGGAAAATCCGGATTACCTTTGCCTGCAGTTCACAAGGCATTAATGTCCACTATTAGGTTGTCTTTGGATCTAGCTCTGTGCCGGAGCATGAATGTCAGATATAATTCTGCTTCACAAACATTCACATGAATGACTAGCCTAAGCCTCCCGGGGTATTACAATAACAAAAACGTACAATGTAATGTATTTTTAAAGAGTCAACAGTGTGTAGCGACCAGCTCCAAAATTGCATGAAGGGGAAACTGCTGCAAATAAACTTTTCAAAATGGCAAACCCGTTGACAGGCAGGTGATTAGGACAACTCATTACCAGCGATGACTTAAAGACCCCTGAACACTTCCTCACTTTCAGCTGTTCACACACACACACACACACACACACACATTCATGTCTCCCACGGTTCGACTTCCTAAGGCGAGCCACATACTCTGACCGTGAGTGGTCCCAGTCCGTCAGATGCCGAGACAAACACTGACCGACCACAAGCCTCTCAGGACTGTGGAGCTGGGAGCGTCTTTGAATTCCCATTGTGGAGGTCTGCTGTCACCCCGCCGCGTTTTCGGCATGAGTAACAATTCACAAGCGCTGCCTCTTTTTCAATGCGCACGACCCATTCGCAGCGGACAGATTGTACAACAGCGGGCGCAACACAGGCAGCTTCTCCCTGTAACCTCAGTTTCAAGTGCATTCTTGTTGTCGTGCAGCTAAAAATTGTTTCAAAGTGTTTCACAAGCGCTGTGCTTATAGCGGATTGCACTGCACAAAAAAGTAACACCCTCGTCGCAGCCCCACATCAAGACATCAAGTAACTCTGTTTCTGACTCAACTGCAGCCATTGAGCAGACCAGAAGGGCCAAAAAAAACACAAGCGGTTTGTTTGCAAAGCTGCAAAACATCAGGGACAAACGGAGCAGCAAGGCTAACTCAACACTGACAGTTGACTGTCGGAAATGACCAGCAATTCTTCTTGATTTATGGTTACCATACAGATACAGTGAACCATGAATACCATTAGATTTGACTATATATTTACTTTGGAGATATAATGTCACAGTGTGATTCCGCCATTATATCACACTTTTAAGTCACGCTCTCATGCAAAGTAATTCACATTAAATGACCATGCTAATGGAAAGTGTATTGTGGACCAATCTCGGATTGTTTACCAACCGCAAAGGTTTGTTAGCTTGATTGACACACATTATCGTATGGTTAGCAAATGCCAAGAAGTCTGTGTTTTGGAAATGATATCTATATTTCAGTTGTGGATGAACTTGTTCAGGTTTTGAGACATCTCAGTCTTTTGGTGGTAGATTCTCACCTCGATGGTACTGGGATGGCAGCAGAGACTTCAATGACAGATATATTCAAACCTGGACTAACTAAAACAAAAACTAAAGATAAAAATCAGATTTTTCTTTTAACATTTGGATGACCTGAACCTTTTTGATCGTGTGCGTGTTGTTGTGTGTTTTGCCCGGGCCTGTGCGCTGCACACTACATAATTTGAGTGTGTTGCTTAGGTGTATACCTGCTGCAGCGGCCTCTAATTATCACAGTATTCTGGCTGGATGTCTCAGCTTCACTTCACCCTCCACTGAGAGCCGGATGTGGGGATGTTGTTGTTTCATTGAGGGGCTAATATCCACTGGGGCAGCCTGACCGGCCAAATGACTTCCTCCTGGTTTGATAGAGGAGTAATTATTTCCTCAAAGCCCCTCCCTCCTCCTCTCCCTTCCTCCTTTTACCCCCCTGACAGAGACGGAAACCCCCAAAACATCAAATTACTCAAACGGCTTTGTATTTTCTAGTTTGTTTAGTGCTTAGAAATAGATAAGTCAGCAAAGATGCAGGGTTACAAGGTTGACTACAGGACTAGCAGCAATCAACAGCTTGATGAATATGAGCCTCCACGCTAGCCACCCACTCCCCATTCACTCCCTAAGGGGTCGGGAGAACATGTTTCTTCCTGTCCCGAGAGTTGGAGGGAGGCTACTGGTGACAGTGTGACTGGCGCCGAGTGCAAACACACACACACACACACACACACACACACACACACAGACCCAGTCAGCCAACAGAGATACACAGACTAGCAGGGGATTTGTTGTGCTCTGTGGGTTTGTTTTTCTACGAGCACGACGGCGTTGAGTTTGTCTGAGGTAGATGAGCGAGGCACATGTGCAGTGTTGCTCACGCATGGTTACAGTTGCCTCGTGTACTTATCTAAGCACTTATTAGAATCCAACTGCTCTGCTTCCTGTCTGCAGCTCCAGTAAAAATGAATTCATCTGCAATTTATTTTAAATACAGCCCCATGGTAATCATTTTTTAATAAAGATTCATAAGAATGGCCCTTCCGGCAATAACCAGGTACCTCAGCAGATCATGGTGCGTGTTCCACATTTACGACCTCTTGGAGCATCACATCCTCCGTCTCTTTCTGCCTTTATAATTCTCCACTGTGCACTTTGTCAGAATGCGGAAATGGCCAAAAAGGTTTTATGAATTAAAAAATGTATTTCATCCTGCCAGGGTTTGACAAAATGACAAACATTTCCTAATATCTGCTGTACATTACCAACATTATCATAGGACAATATTCAGTGGGGGTTTTTTTACGCGTGCACAATAATAAACTTTCCCTCACATAAGTGCAATGAATATCAGGACTCCTTCCAGAAGGCAGATCTGTGGAACCAATAAGTTCAGCATGTTTGATCTTAATGGAGAAACAATTCAGTGAAAAAAAGGTGATTTTGTTCTGAAATCAGTACATGAGAAGTGGTGGAAGAAATATTGTGATCCTCTATTTAAAGCTGCACTAGTCAATATCTTTACATTAATGGCGGATGAAATGACGTACAATGTGAAAGGGCTCACAGATAATCATCATCAATCATCCCTCAGCTCTACAGAGCATTTGATCATTTTCCAGCTCATCGTTTTATTTTTCCCACCTGCAAATGTACTGTTTGGGTTCACTCTTACCGCTTTCATTAACACCGTTTCCAGATACAACAAGTGTCTGTTTGCAGCGAAAAACGTTCCGATAAACCCGGCGTCAAATGGTAGATATAGAGTTAGCGACTAGCTAATTATTAGCAGCTAAAAGAGCAAGATATCAAGATCAAGATGTATTTAGAGTTAAGACTAAAACAGAGCTAAACTGAGAGTAAATATTGGACTTAGAATGGTCAGCTCACCTGATGCACGACTCCAAATGAACACGTTCATCACAGCATCATTAGGTGATAGTATGCCAATGTAGTGAAGTAAAAAGTACTTCTGAATAACAAGTTGGCGAAGTAAAAAGGTAGCATAAAATAGAAATACTCAAGTAGAGGAAGTACCTCAAAACAGTACTCAAGCCCAGTGCTTGAGTAAATGTGCTGAGTGACTTTTGACCACTGGTTATAACATTACCTATCAAAGCAGCTGATATTAGCATTCTGTTTTATTAAAACTTTGGAATAGGAGCTCGTTGTATATTCTGTTTGACGCACTGCCTTTGATGCCTCAGATCAAGCATCACATCAATGGGAAAAGTCGACCCTCTGTACCTTGTGACCTGAGTGGGGAAAACAGTGTTCCCCTTCATATTGCATCTTTCATATCTTACGATGGTGTGCGAGGACCGGTTGTGGTTTCATTGGCCCGCTGGGCTTTAAAGTCCCACATTCACTTCTAAAAGGCTAATTTGTTTTGTGTCCGTATTTGAAATCAACTAGCAGTAAATGTGACTAATTACTTGGTTAGTTTGGCGGTAAGCTGGTCGGAGGTTTCAGAGCAAGCAGAGGGTGCTCACTTGACACACACACCACGTGCACAGAGTAACACCCTGTGATATTCCCCAACATATGTTTAGGAATACCTCTGTGCCTGTTTAAACAAAGTGTCATAACATTTACTAAAGGTTTTTCATGGCACGGCGCAATGTGCACCTCTGGTCGTGTGCACTTCTTGGTCATTGGTAGGGCCATGTGTGTGTGAGCGTGTGTGTGTGTGAGTGTGTGTGTGTGTTACTCACACATACTTCAGCAGAACTGCCTGGACTTCCATCCCTGAGGAGTTCCATCTGCAGGTGGGAGCCAGCGAATCTAAACACACATACATTAATACACACGCACACATATATACAAATATATTAGTCTATACAATATATCTTTGTACAAACATACATGTAATATTCAATTCAGAATACTTTTCCGTAGTAAAAGTACATTTTTTTTATTCCTGTAACATTTTTAAAACATTTAAAAGGAATTATTGCCAGCGGCTGGTTAGCTTAGCTTAGCATAAAGACTAGAAAGAAGGGTTAACAGCTCACCTGGCTCAGTCCAAAGCTAACAAAATCCAGCTACAAGCACCTCTTAAGATCATTAATTAAAACGTTGTATTTCATATGTTTAGTTCAAAGTATAAAAACTATTTATGAGCAATCCAATAACATTACTGTACTCCTGCTGAAAAAGATGACAGCAGCTGATTGACCAGGGAGCTAGAAAGCTGAGCCTGTTACCACAAATTAGATTTGATCATTTAGTCTTGTGCGTGTGTGTGTGTGTGTGCCGTAAGACCTGTTAATATACATATATTTACGTCTGACATCTGCATCTTCTCAAGGTCAGAAGGGTTTATAAGATGCAAACATTACTCACAACCCCCTCTTGAAATCACAAAGCCAGATGTCGGGATGTTGTGTGTGTCAGTGCTCACATAGCCAACGCATATAGAAAATGCCAGCTAGGCAGATTCACCTCGCACTCATTTCAAATTCCGACATCATCTGAGCTTTAAAGTCTTTGCTGGGGGCCTTTATACCTAAATAACCTTAGTATCTGCATTATATATGACATCTATAGACCCTCTAGCAGAGATAAAAGACGTTAATAAACCCAGATACTGTAACAAGTTAAGTACTGAGAAATCATTGCAAGCTTCAAAAAAAACAATCAGCAAACAAGAATTCAGAAACAGTATGTCTAATACTGAGATCTTATCAGGGTCAGCCGGCACCAAACACTCTCCATGAGAGGAATTTCAAGAGATCAATAAGGAACTCTCATGTGAACTCACAGTGGAGCAGTGCAGATTAGAAGGTCTCAATAAACTGGATCACGGTTGGTTGAAAAGTGGGGGATTTGATTAGTGAAGTGGGCGATGGTCAAATGATGACGCACACCTTTCAAACCACTGAAGCTTTTAGTTGTTCTGATGGTGCCACTAATTGGGATTAATAAAGTCACACGGTATGAGTGAGAGTCAGAAAGCTAGTGATTGGTTGCAGTCAGCATTAATTCAACGTCCACTGTATAACCCTGTGCCATTTTAAACTATACAAATAGCTATTTTCTCAGGGAACATTGAACTACCCCTTTGACTTCAAAACAATACATGTTTGACCAGCAGAAGTAGAGCTGGACAACTAATCAGTAGATCGGTAAATCTGCAAAATACAGAGACTGGGTGGCGTGTGCTCTGAGGTGCGTCTGTGGTATGGAGAAGAGAGTGATTTCAGGGCTGACGGCAGCAGTTGTTTGTGCGGTGGGCTCAGGAAGAGGTGCGGGGCGGAGGTCGAGGTGGTGGTGGTGGTGATGGTGGTAATGGTGGAGGAGGAGGGGACGGGTTTGCAGGTTACCTGAGCGTGGAGTGAGGAGGGGTAGGTGAAAGCGGGTGGGAGGGCCTGCGACAGCTCCGCCGGGTACAGCGGGTATGAGGCCCACACATCTGGGCTGCTGGGATATAGACCAGGCACTGTGAGCTCATCTGTGGAAAGAAGAAAAAGGAGGAGTGGAGTGAGGAGAGTGGCCAGCGGATGGGTGGGTGGCTAGAGAGACAGGGTGGAGGCGGCGGTGGCGGCGGAGGTGGTCGTGGAGGTGGACTACGGGGGGGGTATGAGTTATCCGAAGTAGCTTCCTCTCGTTTCATTTCCTGAAACCGACTGACCGTTTGCTAAACCCTCAGACAGCGATGTCCAATCATTGCTTGGCATGGCAGACCTGTCAAGCCTGGGGTTTCTCAACATGCCAAAGCGGTGTAGTGAGAGCGATACTACTTGGCGGAATTATTTGGAGGATGGAGTGTTTATTTTTTCTGCAAACAAAAAAAGCAAAAGTGTATGGAATGAATTCAAACATGTGTTTATCTGCTCAAGCCTGAGCTACAATCGATAGCATGTTCATCAGCTAGCTTACTACCTACAGTAGCAACCGCGGCTATTAGATTTGGGGCATTTTCGGCAGCTCTGTACTGCTTTTCATTGGATTTGGGGAAAATTACACTCCAGCAACCCTAGCCAACAATACCAAAGACAACCATGCGTTTGCCTTTTCTCTATAACTGTAAGGGAAAACATACAGTTTGAAAAAGCATAATCTTAAATAGTTTTCTTATCATACTAAAAATACTAGGATTGTCTAGCTCTACACTGCAATACAAGAACAACGCCTTTTATTAATTTGGCATTACACTACGTGTCTTCTAAGGGTGCATGCACTGGTGATTAGTGGGCCTATTTGGCGCAATACCTTGCCTAAAGCTAGTATGTAGCATCAAGTGCATATCTAAGACCCCTTTTTACCCCAATTCTTGTTTTGAAATGAGTCAGAAACATTACTAAATCAGCCGGAGATGGCGTTTTGAACCAACTCACGAAACTTACATTGGCCTGATTATCTATTTAGCTACAGCTCCGACAATCGTCGTTCTTCTGCTTGAAATCATAGGCACATTACTTCAAAAGTATTTCGAGTGGTAAGTCTGTCTCTATTATTATTCTAAAACTGCATATGTCCCGTGTAAGAACGGAAAGCTTAACAGGCGTAGCAACACGCGCTGAGAGGGCGGGGATTACCAAACAGTCAATTACCCTCCCCTTAAATCTAAAATGGACTTAAATCAGGATAAAATGAGAGGAAACCATCCCAGATATGATGAATTACTCGAGTCGAGTGGAAAGTGGAAAAAAAAGGAGCATAGTGCATGAGTGAAGAGATAGGTGACGGTGCAGAGTGGTACAGAGTAAGTGTACATTTTAAATGCAGAACCATAAGAAACATTAGCGAACCATCAGATAGCCGCACAATCTTAAGGAGCGTTTTCCCTGTGCTCTCTGTGTCTCCTGCTCAGTGTTAATCACAACATGATCAGAAAACTGGCTGATTTAAACATCTCTTATCAGGAAATGACAGCAATTTCTCTCCTGGTGATTACGTCATGGTTTCATTTATCGTTTCCTTCCATTTTCCACTGAGGCCCCCAAGTACACACCCTCTCTATCTCTGGCGAAAAAAAGATCCAAGATAAGAGCGGTCTGGTCATTTAGGAGGAATGTACAACCACAGCTGGCCTATGTTCAACTATCAATGCCTGATTCTTGCAGAATCCTTTAACCCCTCAGAAAAAATATTTAACTAAATGGAGAATTGAAAAGTACAGAGCTGCATTGGCATATTCAATCCGCGCCTGATACTCAAAGGCTTTGATTCTAAATAATTAGAGCAATGGCTAAATAATGAGCATGAACTGTTTATGAGTCATTAATCAAGCAGGAGAGAATAAGTTGTTTAGGGGGTAGAATGCTAATCAAGTCAACCCACTACGGCATAGAATCTGATTTCAAACAATTATTTTATCATCAGGATTTGGGGATGATTTAATTTTGGTTACAGGTTTTCACATAATGACAAGGTTTCAACGAGGGGAAAAAAAACACTTCACCAACAAAAGAAAAATCAGCTTTTCACTGTTTAGCACTCGAGTCTTCATTTCTCATGTATAGTCACAGCACAACTTCTCTACTAATGACCAATAATGGCTCACAGCTGTCCAGTCGCCCCAAACAATATCAAACTAATGGCCACAAGGAAGCAGCAACACAGACCAAAAAGTAAGACGACAAATGTTCGGAGTACTCACATGGGTCTCTGCTGATGAACTGTGGCCCGGGGCTCTGCTGGGAGGGAAGGGGGTTGGGGGTGCCAACCAGCTTGTTCTTGGCCATCTTGGTGTTGGCTTTGGCAAACTCCAGCCGAAGGGTCTGGGGGATCTCTGGATCAAACCGGACCCCCTGAGATCAAACGGAAAGATGTGTTAGCAAAAATATTGTTTCTTAGCAAGCGTTCATGCATGCTCTTGAAATAGAGTAGATTTTTTTATATATTCTGTTTTTTTTAATATAACTTATATTGTTTATTATCATTTCTATTCTTACAAAGGTTTAAAAGGTGAATATCAGATTATTTTTTTGTGAGATAGAATCAAACTCTTGGCAGTAAAGATAACCATGATTTTAACGTATACTTTAACACTGGGTATTTCAATTGATATATTTGATGATTTTCGGAAGTTTCAATAGTTTTATAACCTGATCAAATTTGAGTATCAACTAATTTCCTGCGAGGAGTAACAACATATTTATCGAGTTGTTCTTAGATATCCCATGTTTTCCTGGAGGAATTCTCAAACTCAACACATAATGATGACGCTTAAAGAGTAATTAGTAACAGTGTAACTTAAAAAACTGTAGCTTAAACAAGAAGATTCATTATTTTGTTCACTACTGAATTGGCGATGTTATAAATAAAGAGCAACTGCTAGACCTGATAGTTTTGTGCCTCAGAGTAGCGATGAACCAGACTCATTTAGACCTAATTCAGTGGAGATAGTTCTAATGCATGTCTTCCACTTCAGTCTCAGTCTTGTTGTGTGTTGTTTAGATGTCCATTGGGACCTGGCGGATATCTGGCATTGACACGTTTGCTTCTTTTCATCTTTCAGGATTTTATTATGAAATTAACCGCCAAAATCTCAGTCTCAAGGAGACATTTTCAGTTGCTCAGACTATGAATCCTGCTGTAATGAAAGGCTCACTGTGGATCATAGTGTTATCCCGGTTGGACGCAAGTGATGACCGGTAACTCCCACAAATGAAAATCAGAACCCGATGACACAAAGCTGGCTGGCGTAGGATGTCATTCACACCACGGTCAGACAAGCCACGAGGCCCTCGTTTTTCTCTCCCTACTGAACTCTGTAACTGTAACCTAATATCATGACATCAAATCCGCCATTCGTCATGACATATTGTCAGCATCACCGCTTCAAGCCAGCCAAAACACTCTGCCAAATTCTTGAGATGCCACATCTAAAAGCCTTCAAAAAAGCCAAGTAAAGGTTGCTTTCTCTCTTACAGTTTCATCTCCGCATGTGCAGTAGTTCAAATGGTTTTTTTCTCAGGGAAAACAACAAAAGTGACATAAACTGAGGTCTTTTTCATCCAAAAATAAATCAGCTATTTGTTTGCCCGCTGTGGAAGCGACAAGGCCTGGAAGAATTTCACCAGCAACTGTAAGCACCCTCTAACATATAGGAAAACACAGACGGTCCGATCAATGGAGGAGAAAAGTAGTAAAGAGTAAAGTTCTCTGCAGCTAAAGAGAGAGAGAAGGTTTTCTCTGCTTGTCCCTGCAGGCTCCAGCAACACTGAGCTGAAACAAGCGAGGGATGACTCTTCTCATGAAGGGGAGGGAATTAACTAGGATTGCCTTGGCTCAGTGCGCTCGCAGCTTCAGCCAGTCGAGGCTACAGAGGTATAATAAGGTACAAGGATATAATGAGGCCCGAGCACATCTCGAATCTCTACCTTAAAATGTGTCTTACGGCTCCTTCGCACTTGCTTTGTTTTCGGTGATGATCGTAGCTGTTGCAATGGTGTTGTTGGGAGAATCAAGTGTTTTTAAAAAGATATCTGTTCCGCTTTGACGGGAAAACAAATCCCCCTTCCTTCCCTCTGTCTTTCTCATATTTCAATATGCAGATAGATGTTTGCAAAATCTGGCTTATCTCCATATGACCCCCGGGACGCTGCTTTCCCCGAAAAACAAGAGCACTGTTCAATTCTCAGCCCCACAGAGCGATTCTATGGGAACAGTCTGACTATTGTTGGCTCGTAATAAGATGATAATTTTTATACTTTTCTTCAACTCTCTGCTCTGCCTTTGATGCGCTCCAAAAAAACTCAATGAAAGTTGACAGACTCCACTCGCGTTGTCACAGTCCCACTTTAGGAGGATGATAAAAAACGGATCTTTTTTTTTGTGACGAAGGGATGGAGAAAAACTTAAGAAGCATTACGGTAAAAGATGTGGTGTGTATCTAGACGCCTTAAAAATAAAACAAGTGGGAAAATAAAGCAGGGCGAGAGCTGGTGTTCATTACGCTCTATCTGTGCTTTGTTTCAAGAGAGCTGAATAAAACCCTGTGAGGATGGGCTCTCTTTCATATTCTGCCTCATCAAGGCTCTCTTCTGAGCTACATTCTGAAATAAGTGAGATTAAAATTAAACCCTCGATCAATATATGCTATGTATATGTAGAAGAAGAGCTAATGGTCCTCCTGACCTTGCAGGATCCATGGCAAAGCTTTTAAGAAAAAGGGCTTTATTTATCCAACCAGAAACACGTATTTAGAACAGCCACGATATGTTTGTCTTCACCGCCTTCTTCGTCTTTTTTTTTTGCATGCGATAGAAAATGTAGAAATGTCTGGATTTCCCTGTTATCAGATGCATTTGCACAGGAGGCAGAGAGAGATGCAATTTTCGAGTCATCACAAGATATGCTCGCGCCGAGCCGGTGCTTGAGAGGAGCACGAGGAGGGCATGACACTTACGTTCAAGGCATTCTTAGCAGCCTCCGCCTCTGATCGACTGTCAAAGCTGACAAACCCCACTGGCTGGGGAGACAAGAAGACAGAACAAAAGAAAGAAACATGGTTTAAGGCAGGAAAACTGAGTCGGCATTTCTGTCTGAGTGACATGGACATGTTTTTCTTTTTTATTATTTCATCTCTTGCCCTGTTTATAAAACCGTGGCGACAGAGAGAGAGAGAGAGAGAGAGAGAGAGAGAGAGAGAGAGAGTGGGGGAGAGAGAGAGAGAGAAAGAGAGAGTGGGGGAGAGAAATGGAGGCTGGCCGCTAACATGTACAAGGAGAGTTCATCATTCACCTCCCATATGCCCAAATACGGGCAATGTGAGAGCGAGAAAGTGCGTGAGTGAGTGAGAGAGATGCAGGGGGGGGGGGGGGGGGGGGGG
>NW_022280041.1:5996746-6046844 GCF_004355925.1 Anarrhichthys ocellatus | reverse complement strand
AGCTGAAAAATGAGAAGAGATGGAAAATAAGATTAATGGGCGGTGGGGGGGTCTTGGGAATGAGTATTCAGAGGTTGAAGGTGAGAATGAAAATGAAAGATAGCGAGAGCTAGAAACTGTTTTTAAGACCTCCTCAAACAGGCCTGTCAGTTGAAAAACATGCAATACATCTATTTCACCAGTGCTTGTTTTGTATTCTGGTGACATCACTCTGTGCCCGCAATAGTAAAGGTGGGTGAGCAAGAGGGAAAGGCAAAAAAAGACAAAAAAAAACACACTGATGCAGGTTTGGGTGTCAGATTTCAATCCGCTGTTGCAGATATGAACAAAGAATGCACATTTTTGTGTGGATGAGGATGCTGAGAGGAGGTGGGGGTGAGGAGAAAATAAGATCTCTAAACATGTTGCCCCCATGGGGCCGCACTGCCGCGTGTGATCTGGAAAAGCAGTGTTGGGTTATGAGAATTTTGAACAAGTAGAGAGAAAGAGGAGGAGGGAAAAAAGAAAAGAAGAAAGATGGAAGAAAAAAAAGAAAGACGGACAAAGTGAAGACGTCAGGAGGAGGAAGCGTAACAGGAATATAAATAGAAAGGGTCTGAGATCTGGCTCTTGCTATATATGGAGATGGCTGTGTGTTCTCGGACTTGAAGGGAGAGGGGGATCGATTGATTTACGCCGCCATTGTCATTGCCGTGAGTCGGGAGGAGTCACGAAAACAAATAGGGGCCCGAGGAATGTTGTACACTGCTTTGCGATACCTAAACTTAAGCAACTTGACGTCTGTCCTGGGGAAGATGGCCATTATGAAAGTACGAGGCAAGGTGGGGAGGTGCAAAGGGTGGCCAAAGTGCACAAAGAGCGTCTCACTTACTCATTAAACAGACAAAACAAAACGAAGAAAACTTGCACAGGCATCATTTCCTACATTATGAAACTTGGAAAGCAGTAGCCTTTGAGTCGCTGATCATTTAAAGATTTACTCAGCACCAGATTGAAAAGCAGTATTTTACTGCCTTCCCTGAAAGAAAACTTCAAAACCCATCCATCAGTGTGGAAGCGGGCTCTGTTGCACCTGCAACCGCATTTGATGTCACAGGGTCCTGGAGTACACTTCACTGCAGCAAGGTGAGAAATGAGCAAATTCAGCAAAAGCAAGATTTCAGGCAGTGTTCGGTTAATCTTTACGTATTTTTTATGCAAAAACACTCGTTATACTAGACACAAAACACAGTTGCTGATTGCCTTTTGAAAGATTTTTACAGCATGAAACCACAATGAAACAAAAAAAAGGGGAAATCCCAAACCATGCAATGGGATCTTACTTGTTCTGATGAAATTTCACCACTGGGAGAAAAAAAAACGTCTTTCCTTTGTTCTTAGTTTAGCGGTATTATAGTCAGCACATTCGGTCGAAATCGCCCTAAACCCCTCCTAATGAGCATGTCACGTCAGGGAAACGGTGTAATTTGGTAATAAGTACACTGACATGAAGCTAAATTGCTTAACTCTTGATGTGGACACCTGTCAGCAGAGCTCATTTTCAGTCCTTTCGCCCCTAGAGGCAAAACTCAACCGTCAGTACTGCTCTTGTCAAAACACTCGCTTTGGCACCTCAAAAATCTTTTCCCGTCTCCCTTCCCATCCCCGCACATCCCACCGGAGTTGACTGTCTGTAACTACAAGCATATACTATCCGACTGCCAAAGGCAAGTTGGTGCAACACTTTTTCCCTGACCTCCCCCCAATAAACTTTTTTTCTTTCCAATTCCAGGTACCACCTGAAAAAGGGTGCTAATCTGTCATAGTCCCCGAGACGAAAACACAGAGAAGAAAGAAAAAAAAAACAGGACAAAGAAATGACAAAAAAATTGAAGGTGTTGATGACCAAGAAAAAGTAATGCAAACAGTAACAGCATGATGAGAGACTGACTGATGTTTTCATTTTGTTTCTGTGTGTGGAAACACAGCCCTCAGTGCGTCTTGTAGCATACCTGTTTAGAAGTGAGTTTGATCAAGGAGCCTTCATAGCCCTGAAACAAACAAAGAAAATGTCAAAAAGGTGAACAAAACAGCTTTAATGTGATGTAAATATATATTCTGTTTGTGCCAACTTAAAGCATAGCTGTATAACTAACTAGATGCATTGTTTTACGAGTCAAAGAGCCCTTATGAAGACCATATGGACCAAATGTTGCGCCTTAGCTGATAAATCAAGATTTACTGCTCACAATCGAAAGCGTTCACTCGGAGGACATACCATGAGCGTTATCTACGAAAGATTAGGTGCGTGGCAATCGTGCCATTATTCACTTTAAATGCATCATGTCGACGGTACAAAAAAAAGCTCTACATGCAGTCACTAGAGCTAAACTCTGGGACTCTTTGTGCCTCCGACAAGGTGAAGTTTCTGAGGTGCAGCAAATAGCTTTGTTTTTGTTTCGCAGGCAGCGAGCCATTTTTCCATGAGACTCACACACACACTTGCCGCGGATCAAGATGTGATTGAACCTCAGCTTTCGTAACACAGACACTTGAACCTCGCGGGAGAGTTTTCCATTGCCGTTTATTTCATCACCATTAATGGAGGTCCCATTGACTGCTGGAGAAGAAAAAGCTGCTAATAATAGCAGCAGCCCATCCATTTAAAACATACAAACATACCTTAAATGGTCTGAACAGGAGATAGAGCTCCCGCGGCTTAATATCCAGCGGTAGCCCGCTGACAAATAGCGTTCGGACCTGAGGAAGACAAGAAAAGAGATCATGTATTTTTCATTAACCTCCACTAGTTATAAATAGCTACCTTGAATACAGTACCTGACAGTAACAGATGAGGTAATGAGGAAAAGGACACTGAACATTAAATAGTTAAATAGTTCTCTCACTAAAAGATACGACTTTTCAAACACCGATCTTTCACCTCGGTAACCATACACACACACACACACTCAATCACACGCGCACACCTTTTTTTACAGTAAGTTTATTGTATTATCCTGTGTAATCTACGGCCTGCTGGGTTTTACGGCAATCCTCCCTCGCAGCTCTAGCCTCTGTTTTACATTTGAACTTTTCAACTTGCAACTCCAGCTGGCATTGCTGGGGAATTACAATGTATATGCTCGCAAAGAGAGACTAAAGGGAAATGTAATTGTTGCGGCCCGTAGCCTATTGAGTCAGAGAAGGTGGGAAACATGATAGCACTTACATTTTCAGTGAGAAAATCTCAATTTACCACTATTTTAAAAACAGCTATACCTAAAACCAACATTTTAAACTGCATATGGTGCCGGCAACCTCAAAGTCAACCCTGCGAGATGAAAAACTTGGGGATCAACTCGTCTGTTGCACTTCATGCGCTAAGATAAACTAGAAATATTGCCTTGGAAACTATGGGGGACACTGTACAGGAGAACAACTAAATTGCCGTGCACTAAAAGGTAAAGAGTGCAGTTGAGCAAAATGCATCTGGAGGCCTGCCACTCAAATGTCCAAACAGAACTGTCCAATTAGAAGGTTAATGCCGAATAGGAAAAGACGGTAACAATAAATGTCCATTCAATATGAAGCTGCAGCCAGTTAGCTTAGCTTAGCAAAAGACTGGAAACGGGGAAACTGCTAGCTTGACTCCGTCCGAAGGTAACAAGCACCTTTTTAAAAAGGTCACGTATTATTATATCTTGTGTGTTTAATCTGCAAACAGAAATGTAACAACGATAGGTTAAATAACACTATCAGGCTGCTATGTCTATAAAGGCTAGTGTGAACAGCAGTAGATCTTTCAACACATTGAGTAAACACAGACGACAGCACTACGAGACACAGGTGTTGAGACGTCCAGTCGCTGCTGACAAATGCAGATCTGGTTCCTTTTTGGAGGCAAATAAACAGAACAATTGGACTTGTTACATGTAAATTGTAGATGTGTCTGTCCTTAATAATGGGTCAGTATGGTAAAGAGTTGTTAACGCAGGTATTTCTAACAATAAACTACAACATTTGTCTTCCGTTAATACAACAGCTCTCATGCTTTAAAGAACAATGACAAAAATGCAAATCCTATATGCCTCCAGTTAATAACTGGGGCAGACGTGACATCATTTTCGACACTTTTATTAAATTACTGGGCACTAATCACACCTCATACCTGGAATTATCACCTAATTTAAGTTGGCTTGGTACAAGAAAATAATTGCTTCCGTGCACATGAGACATCAAAATAAAACAATAGACTGTGAGTCTCAAACAGACTTCCAGCAGCTCCACCCTACACACACCCACATCAATAATGTGATAGTGGATTTTTAATGTGTAATTTAATTATTTATTCAATATTCTGATTCTATTTAAGGCTGAATTTAGGATAAACCCGTAAGTATGCAATTACACGCAGTAGATTCATAGCTCCCACATTCATTAGATAGTAGATTCACAACTCCGGGGACAAAGAAACTGCTGAACTAACACTACACCTCATTCCCTCATGTAACCTGATACGCACCACTGATGCCAAAGGCAGAGCAACACACAAACAAAGGAGCTTAGCAACTGGGGGAGCAATAGCTGGCGACTGCCAAACTGGCCGTCCTGCCAACATATCTCACCTCGGCGACTTTCTCACCTTCGCTCTTATCTTATCTTATCTGAGTCAAGCTGAACCCTGCAGGGCTGTCACTGGGCTCTGTCTCTGGCAGGTCTGTTTAAATAAACTCTTTCAGAGGGTCTCCTTATATGGAGTTAGATAGGAACAAAGAGTCAGAACAGGATGGTATTAATCAGACACGAGCAAGGGCAGTCGCTGACAGCAGTTAGGGCTGATAAATCTAATCGTGTGGCAGTAAAAACAGAAGACGTGATGAAACAAAAAATCCTAAAAGAAGTTGTTTTCACACAGACTGGCATCAAAGCTGTAGGTTTGAAATGTCTATTAATGACTTGAAGCTGCACTTGACCACAAAATGACGCATGAGTGAAAACTTCTGCAACACTATGAAGTAAATATATTGGCCCTGACTTTTTTAAATAATATTACAGTAACACAACGGGTTATTTTGACATGATAATCATGCCGACTGCAGCATTTCCTCAAATTGTACCTTCAACAGAAGGTTGGCACACATCTTAAGAAAATCAGCGTCATCTAACTCTACTTCGCAAAGTTATCCGAGATCCCATTTTGGATTTGAACTCCTATCTTCGGTCATGAGGCCAACAGAAACTTGAGAGCTGGACGTGCTGCACGAGTTCAGACAAAAACGCACACAACAGCGAGTCCTCTACGCACACAGAACAATGGGACATTCTTGGCTGCGTCGAACCTCTTTCCCGAGAATTCCTGACGTCAGCTGTTGTGATACATGATCGGTTCGACGTGTGTCCGGTGTGCATGTTGAATGATTCACAGACATATGTGGCTCTCTCTCCCGTACACATCTGCTGCTGATTACAGGCATTACTCGTTATTTACGTTACTTCGACACTCCCTCGAAAAAGGCGTTGTAAACACTGCTTTGCCACCAGGTAAAATGAAACATCAAAGTTTCACGATGTAGTAAACTGAAGTTCAAGCCAGGGGTTGAGCAGATTCTGCAGATTCTGCAGATTCGTAAAAAAGCAAAGAGCACCCTCTGCCACCGTTTAATTGGGTTTTAGAAGCATTGTTTTATTGGCTCCTCGTGAGTCACATACCTACATTTCCACAGTGCTGAGTGGCCTGGTATGGGCCTTTGAATCATTGACCATTTATGGCGTGCTCACCCACCGACACGAGAGGCAGGCCTCGATCAAAAACAGCAGCCGCTACCTACCACAAGCCAGCTGAGGACTTCACAGCCGGCGTACCAGTGCAGTTCCCTGGCAACGCCTTAGCAGACTACAGCAGAGTTTGGAGCCCCAGGCCAAAAACATCACATCCTATTAAGGCCACTTCTGCAGCAAGTCCCACAGGATCAATGCACCTCTAATCAGTGATTCTTGACTCCACAAGCCCCGGATGAGGTCATCACTTTATTGATACTCTATCATTGCACCTTGAAAGGTTTGCTGGAGCCACCCTAAAGGCTGGAGGAGGAGGGTTGAGGGCTCTGTGAGGCCTTATCTTAAAGGATAACTCTGTTTTGAAGATTGCGTTTATTTTGTTGTTTCTGCACGTTGCGATAACATTGTACGCACAAAAGTAATTTCTGAGATCTGGGAAGTGTTAACGATTATTTTTATCATCAATTATTCATTTTAATTATTTTCTCAATTAATCCTTTTGCAAATAAAATGTCAGAAAATGGTGAAAAAAGACATAATTATTTCCCAGAGCCCAAAATGACGTTATCAAAGTCCTGATTTTATCCATCCAGCAGTCCAAAAGCCTAAAAGATTTAGTTTAATACTGTGTATGACTGAGAAAAGCCACAGATAGTCACACGGTTTGTGCTATTACTGTCGAATATTCTCTGTCAATCAACTATTCGAAGAATCAACCAATCAATTTGGCCCTGCAGGGGACACAATGACATTGCTAGTCCAGCTTGGCAAGAAACCCAATCATTCAGACTATCACAAAGGTTGTAAAATAACAACGGTGTAGCCAGGTTTTCCAAACCACTTCATTTGGAAGTCAAACGAAAGTGCAATAGCTCCTCAACGACAAGTACAGTGGGTCAAATTTATAGCAGGAAGTCGGTCTGGATGGTAACAACGAACAATTTGCATAATCATTTTACAGTGCCCCTTTGTATTCACCTCCAAATACATCTGGCTTACCTGGAAGGGTTTTCTAGAGGAAACCTGTCTGATCTTCTAACAGCTTGTGTTTGAAAAGTCAGGAAGCTTTAATTAACGAAGCCAAAATTGGCTCAATAACTGACTGGAGCACCGTTCAAAACTTGCATTTTCTCCAGCGCAGGATGCAATTTGTCAGCCGTTAAGAAAGCTGCTTGATACGTTTAATTAAATGGCCTCGCAACATATTCATGTGTCATCTCTATTCCGCTTGCGTTGTGGACTTGTAAAACGCGTCACACCTATTGCCTCATTACACTCTGCCGAACGGTGTGACTTTCCCAGATATTTGCTCCGACTTTAATTGAGTGCTTTTTTAACCGTTTATTCTGGCTGAAATGAGGGACACGACCTTGGTGTGATGTGAGATGATTACTATGTGTTTCTTTCTCCCTCCCTTTTTGTGTGTGTGTGTGTGTGCGTTTGACAGCCAAGTTAATAGATACAGGTCCTTCGAGCCAGATGTGGCAGAACACGGCTCTGACCTCGAAGCCTTGAAAGAGAGGCTACAGTAGCCTATTGTAGAGTGAGTGTGTGCATGCTACGACGCTGCGATTACCTACGTACGAATATCAAAGCCCAGATCAAATATTTCACAGCAAACCCACGCTAGTTGCTTTTCAAATCCACGCACATGTCCCCCTCGCTGTGACCAAGCTAAAATCAAAGTCTACCCATAAGCCCATGTGAGCACAGGGCAAGTTGAGCTCTTGCATCAGTTGAGTGGCGCCTTATTAAAAACAGTGTAACTGACAGACTCCCACACTCTTCTGCTAACCAAGTTGTCACTGCTCTGCGTTGACATCCGTCATCCTCACAAGTTTTTTTTTCCACTTCATCCTCTGTGTCGGAGAATGTGAAGAGTGACAGACTGCAGGCCCGAGAGGTGTCAGACGACCATAAATGGATGACTCTGTTTGTCCGTTAATCGCCGGGTTCAACGGGTCTAGTTTCGCATTCGAGGGCTCAGAGGGCACAGGTTAGGCTCGGGTTATTGCGTGGGTCAGGGGTCAACTGTGAGGTTGAACACACTCCCAACGTCACCAGTGAACCCAGAGAGGATAGTTTCTTTGTTTTTCTCTTTCTCTCTCTCTCTCTCGTACTCCCACAAGTGATTTCGACCAACAATTACAGCTCGGTAAGAGCCTGTAAATGTTCCAACAGGTTAACCTTTAAAGGACATTCAAAACAAATGACCTAGGAAAAGCAAGCAAGCGCCCACTTTACTGCAATTTTCCTCCTCTTGCTCTTTTCTTCCCCTCTCCATTACAGTTTCCCTTGTTTCAAATCTAACCTGGAAAAGAACAACCCTGTGTCTTAATGACAGATGTGCTGTATTTGTCATATCAACCATTTTTGGACCTCTGCGAAGAAAGGCCTTAAGGTGTCATTTGAACGACGTGTGGAAAAGAGGAACGAACCATTTTTACGGCTTTTAGTTTGACTCCTCGGCTGACAGCTTAGAGTTCATCCAAACATTTCGTACTGGTTTGCTCTCTTCTTCATCTCTCTTATCTGATGCCTCTCCGGGAACGGACTTCACATTCCGAAGCACTCATTAGCACAAACTAATCGGCCAAGTCCGAGTCTGCCTTTCCTGGACTCCCTTTTGTTGCCGCCTGCCCAAGTGGACACCTTAAACTGTTTGGTTTTAAAGGTTGGGTGGGCAGAGGGTTTAAGTGTCCCGTGCAAGTGGAGACAAAAACAACAGTAGATACTTAGTCATCCTCTCTGTCTCCGTGAAGAAATGTAAGCCTGCTGCCAATGGCTTCTCTTTATGCGATGGTGCAGCTGTTCCTTTGTTTATCAGCGACAGCACTTAAAGATCCACAAAAAAATGTGTTCTTTTTTCATTCCGTTTATGTTGTTTTTATGGATTTGTGTGAATGAATTGTCCAAATGAATGTCTATCACAAGCCAATGTTTGCTGACTTTTTATCATTACATTATGTTTTAGCATTTTACCCATAATTGCCACTGATGGCCGCCGTTCCGCAGAAGTTACATAGTCCTGCTTTAAAGGTTACTTGAATGTAGGGCTGCAACTAACTTAATTTTATTGTCAGTTAATCTGTAGATTATTTTCTCAATTAATTGATCCGTTGTTTAGTCTGTGAAATGGTGAAATATGCCAATCAGTGTTTCCCAAAGCCCAAGATGACGTCCTCCAATGGCTTGTTTTGTCCACAACTCAAAGATATTCAGTTTACTGTCACAGAAGAGTAAAGAAACCAGAAAATATTCACATTTAAGAAGCTGGAATAACACAATTTGAACTTTAAAAAAAATACTCAAGCCAATTAATTGATTATAAAAACAGTCCCCAATTATTTAAATTGTCGATGCAGCTCTACTTGAATGCATCTGAGGGAAACCAGCTGTATTACTCGATGGTTTTGCATAGTGAGGGTTGCCAATCTAGGGCAGCAACTAAAGAAATGTCAGAAAAGTTACACAATCATCGTCATATATTGCATCATAATGAACTCCTACAATAGGTATTTTGACTTTTCTGTAAAGTGGATTGACTAAAGAGAAATTTAGTCTTCGTTTCCTGGAAAAGTATATAATTAAACCCTACAACGGACAACATCAGACCTAGTTAGAGCATTTAATGGACTAATCCACCAACTTTTACTTGTTTTGATTTTCCCATCTTTTCAAGCTAATCTTGAGCGGTTTGACCTTGCTCACAGTTGGATAGTCCGTCAGACAAGTTTCTCCTTGTTACCGTTCTGCCTGGCTCACTCTTGTCTTTAGAGCTCTTCCCATGACCATAAACGGTCCTTCTGTTCAGAGATCTCAGGGTCATGCTTTCAACCTATGGGGCGATAAGGGATAAGCAGTTTGTCTACTGGTACTAAGCTGGGCGATAGAGAGAGAGAGAGGAAGGGAGGGAGGGAGAGAGAGAGAGTAGGATGAAAAAGAAGGGAGTGGTATGAAAGGGGAGAAGAAGAGTGGCAAATTATAAACAGTACCAGGGTGGAGGGAAAGAGGGAGGAAATGGCTACAGAACAAGATAAAGAGAGGGAAGAAAAAGGGTGGGTTAGACGAAGGGAAGGAGGGAAGGAAACGGAGGGGAAGGGAGATAAAAGTGTAGAAAGGGAGAAGGGGGAGGATGGATGGGGGAGGGGGGGGCATTGAGAAAATGACATGAATTAGAGAAGTATTGACTGAAAACGAGTGCAGAAGGAGGGATGAGAGAAGAGCCACTGTATACTGTAAGGTGGATAATTATAGCGTGTGAGTAAGCAATATTAAAGTGGAGGTGACAGACCAAGCACCCGAATACAGCATGACAAAGCAAGGCAAGATGGCTGACGCTGTCGAGGCAGAAACTCACACTTCTCACAGTGTATCATTAATTACAAAGCAAACTCAGACATTGTCAACTCAGTCCTTTAAATGAAAGCAGCACCATATAAAAGGGCGTCAGTCCTCACTCTCGGTCAGTTTTGATGGTTTATATATAGCTGTATATATATATATATTTAAATATCCAGTACAATTTTTTTTCTTTTTGTCTCACATCAGCGAAGCAGGAGCCTTTGCCAGCCGTTCCTGACGCTAAGCCTTGTTGTTGTCTTTTCAAATACCTCTTGTCGCACAGCTGACAAATGGCTAAGATAAGATGACAATTCCCCTCGCGCTTTTATAAATAAACTCCTACCTATCAGACGGGCAGACGGAGCACGGTTTTAACGGTTTGTGTGAGCCTGTTTTTACTGGGTATATTAACTTATACTTCACGGTATATCTATTTTTGGAATTTCACTTTATAGTCTTCAATCTACATTAAATCTCTGCTTGCATCGTCTTCAACGATACGTGACATTCATTGTATGTTTTCCCTGTCGCCCTATCATGGCCACTTTACCCTCTGAGCTCCCCTCCGATAAAGTTTCATGTCACGGAGCGTTAACATATCTGCGTGCCCTTTTCGTAGGTACCTGCACCGAGTACGGACACATATGCCCGCACCGCCACGCGATGGACCGCCGCGGCCTCCCTCCGCCTCGCCGTGCTTTTCCACCAGCACGGCTCTCCCCACCTACGTCTCCTCATGGAAAAGGTCACGCTGGCCACGTGACCTGCTATTTGAAGAGGACCCGGTGGATACCCGGAGTAGGCCAAGCACAATCCAATTACACCCCAGGGAGCTTCAGCGCATTTGCTGAACTCCGCTTGAGTGATATTCTGTTTCTCTTTGGACGCTTGTAAAGATCCACTTACGTGTTTATGGTCGGCCAGAACTAGAATCAACAGATACCTTTCGAGGTTCAAACTCCTGCTGTTGCATCCAGGAGAAGACACTCTGTGTTCACTCATTTGTCAAAAAAAAATAATATCAGGTGCGGTTTGACAGTGGACCTCCAGGGCTGAGGAGGCTGGGCAGGTCTTAAACAAACACCAGTTAGCTTGAGGGGAAATTGATAGAAAAGGAAGTCAAAGGTCAAGCTTAGTCGGGTGACTCGGTTAACTCTGATGCATTCCATGTACTCACGACCTGTACTTCACTTTGTACTTCTATTTATTAACACAAAACAGGCCTAATTACGATCAGAAATGAAGAAATTATTGTTTTCAGCACTGACCAATCTGTTGGTGAACCTGTAAAGAGTAAAGCTTTGCTTGATAAATGACTTAAATGAGGAACTGATCATTCAAATTTGGGCTGCAACTAATGAAGATGATTCCTAATTGATCAATCAATCAGCCAATTAATGCGTGGGAGTCCATAAGCCAAAGATTTTCAGTTTAATATCACACAAACCAGGGAAAAATCAGCAAATCCTGACATTTTAGTAGTTGGAAATGGGGAATGTTTGGCATTTTTGCTTGAAAGATTACTGAGCAATTATTTCATTATCTATATAGTTGCTCAACCAGCTAAACATTTTGGCACTAAAAATAAATAGCTTTTGGTGAACTGGGTTTCTTCCCTCACAATATGTTACCTTCCTGACAGCAAATCATGTCTGGAATTTTTCCCCTTAGTCATTATTAAATATACTTCCAAACATTCACAAAACAAACAAAACATTCACAAAACAAAAATGTGCAATTGTTCTGTTAAACCATCTCATCTTTAGGGAATTCAAATATACCCTGAAGAGCCCTCCGGGTCTCTTGTCCATACAAGGCCTGGAAACCCACAGCTGCTGGAAACATATCTTTTGACGTTCACCATGTGAAGAGACGGCGGGTCACCTCGACGACATCAGTGGCCGTTGAGTGCCACAGTACGTGAGAGCATCCAGAACGCCTGATAATAAAGCTTTATCAAACCAGCTCGTGAGATTAGATGCCGCTGGGGGCTGAAACCTGCATACCTTGTCCGCAACAAGACCATGTTTGGTGAGCACTGCTCTGCAGGAAGATAAACAGTATGCATCGTCAAGCGTCCAGCGATGATGGCGTGTGAGGTTGAGCAATGAGGCGGGCACGAGGAGCAGAGCGTTTTTACTGGTGCGAATCAGTGATCTATTGAGTCGACTACTACACTGTGCAAAAAGGAGCGAGGGAATGCCGCTGTTCAGCATGTGAGAGTCACACCAGCGAGGCTGTTAAACTTTGGCTCCCATAAGATCAGAGTTTATGGTTACTTCAGTGCTGTTACGCGCAAAAGCCGTTTGGCGTTCTAAATTCAGCGCGTTCGTGAGCCGGGGATCGGGACGGGAGGAGCGCTAAAAGAATTAAAACAGGGTTGAAAATGTCAAATTAGTCAATCAGTCATCCATAAAGCAGTTTCATTGTTCGTATACTCAGCTCTGCTTCTGTGGCCAGAATGACTAAACTCTGATGTTCATGAATCACGTCGGAAAATTGCAAGTCATACTCATAAAATTAGTCACATTATTCTGAGCCGTATGTGTTTCTGTTTTTGAGTAAAACGTCCTTTCACACCTGCTCTCTTGTGTGAGTGTGAATGTGTGCGTGTTACAGTACCCCCCCCAAAAAAAAACTTACTGCTGCTTCTCTGCATGCAACACACATCATTACACAGATGATAAAGCGACGCTGTCTAACCTTACATTAATGCACCCGAGTAAATTTAAGTCCCCGCCTGCCTGGACGGCTTCCAAACATTTCCACAACCATTAGACTCCTCAGGCCATCGCTCTCTCTGTCTTCTCTGTCTGCCTTTTTACACAATGCACGGGGACGACTCCCGTCTGGTCCTTGGACATCGCGGGTGATTCTAGTCCAGATATGTATTTATCGAATAAAGTAGAGCTGGAGCAGCCAACGCTTATTTCACGACTATTCTCGACGGATTATGGTCGATTACTCCGCTAAATCTTTTCAAGATTGCGCGATCAACTGTTTGGTCTATCGCATGCCAGAAAACACAGATGTAAATGCGAGACGGATTATCAAACTGTTATCAATAATCGACCGACCATCCGATTAATGGACCAATTGCTTTGGCTCTAAATCAATGCTGTTTTGTCCTCTTTGGTTGAAATGATGAGGAACTAACCCGCCTCTGCTTGAAGCAAAGACGTTGGCGCTGAAACGATTTGTCGATTAATCGCTCAACCGGAAATCTGTTAATCGTTTAAGTCATTTATTAGGCAAAATGCAGCTCCAAGCTTCTAAAATGTGAAGATTTGCTGTTTTTTTATGACTTTTAACTGAACGTCTTGCATTTTGTAGCGTTTTCCTGAGAACTTGCGACCATCATATTTGTCAAGTAAAATGTTATTCAATTCACTGACAATGTACAAGTTTATTTCTTGATCTTTGTTGACAGTAACCATTAGTTGCAGCCCTACAGTGAAGTGCTGGTACACACGGTGTACAGCCTCTGAAATACCTCTACTGCAGCACTGTACCGAGTGCATAAGGTCACAAGGTGAATAAACTGAAACGCTCCATCAGGTTTCCAAGAAGTCAGTCTCTAGTCTGTACCTCATCTGTGTGGTACTCCAGTAACTCCCTGCATCCATAGTAACCTCAACAGTGGACCAAATATGGTATTGCATCAGGCCGCGTATGTTTGGCTATTCAGTTACAAAGTGACGAGCAGTCCACTGAGCCTTAATCAAATTTCTCCAAGGGAAATATCCGATATAATCCGATATACCTTTCTTACATCACTTGGCATGCGGACGCGCGGAGCTCTGAAACAACGAGTCTGTCGTCTGGATAGAGATTCTTTCCGCCCCGAAGAAAAATCACCCCATGCAAAGAACACCCGTACAAATTATTTACCGTAAAGGAGATTTCACGGATACAGATTGTGCAATGTTTGCAAAGGAAAGGAGGAAGTAACTGGGGGAAAATACATTTCCACCAGGCACTAAGTGGATTACCTCACATGTTTATTTCTTTATTTCTTGCACAAACAATATCATTCTGGTGTGTTAAGATGTAATTAAGTCGTATTGATAGAGAGGCCACTCTCGCTTGACTGTTATACAGTGGGTCTGGGTTACAAAGACTTATTGCGTACATGTTGCAGCAGCAGTTGTTTGAACTTCAATTGCTCCCTCAGCTTCAGTGAAAAACTAATTCGCTCCCTGGCACTGAATTCCCTTCACTGCTGCTTTTCAGTGTTGGGTGAAGTCTGGCTTCACGGTACAGTAAGCCAGTACCGCCAACACTTAGGTCTGTTGTCGGGTAGCGTATCATTATCTGCAATGTAGTCCAGAGGGTTAATCAGGAACTACATATTACTGATTCATCTATTATCAAGTCCTGCCTCGTTCCTTACTTTTAAGTGAGTATGTAGTGCTTAAAAGGGAAAAGACACAATGCTACAGTATGAGGTAAGTTGCAACAATTAAAAGAGAAATAAATACAATAAAATATATGTCTAAAATAATATATAATAAAAAAGAGGGATAAACATAGGACACAATGGTGCAAAATAAATGGTGTACTCCTTTTATGAAATAAAATTAAATAATAAATGTGAGTGCACCATGCAGTGGGTCTAATGATATACCAGCAACTTTTCCAAGGTAAAAAGGATATCTACACGAGACCGTCTTTTTAAACATCTGGAGGAAACATGATAGGGATGATATGTTGATACTATCGGTCACAAAGCAGGCGATGGTGGTCAAAAAACAACACGCTGAGCATTAACACGAGTCGCTTTATTAAGACATCGTTCTGGGTCACGGACCGACCTATTAAAATCAAGACAGCAGGTATAGGTGCTCGCGTGCGGATACCTACCTCCTCTTCGTGGTTGGTGAATTCACTCTGCTCGTTTTCCTTCTCGCTTTTGTTATTATTCATTCTGAGCCGGACTCTCTTCTCACTTTCACTTGGACTGTCTTTTTCTTCCTTTTTTCCCCCTTTCCGTTTCGCTTTTCTTCTTCCTTTTATTCTTCTTCTCCAGGACCCGAATTAATAAAGCACCCTCCGACAAGACAACAGTCCGCGTGCGGCCGCTGTCCAACTGACCCGAGCTTCCCCACTAGTTAGGCGACATCAATGATATAAAGTGAGGATTGTTGTTGTTGTTTGTTGTTGTTGTTGTAAAAGAAGGTACAAAATCAGCTGTGCGTGGTGTTTCTGTGCAGTCAGATATTCCTCAGCATTCCCTGGAAGGCTTCTCCGGAGGCTCTTGTTGCTGTTCCCCAAATGAAACACGGTAAATGTTCAGTGGACTGCGCCGCAGGCAAACTTCTCTCCCCCATCTCCGCGTGAGGGAGGGAGGGATGGAGGGAGGGGTTTAGGGTGCGGTGAAGGGCGGGATGCACCGTCTGCCGAGCTTCGCCGAGTTTTATCAAATGCTGGCTCAGAGCTACTCTGGACAATCGGTGCCAATCACCAATCGTCTTTTTTTTTTACACCAGCTGAACGTTATTTTAGTCACTGAAACATTTCCTGCGATTTTATCACCGTGGGTTGTCTCCCGTGGCTTATATGCTCATTTTCTTTACCTCCTGTGGTATTATTTAACTGCTTTAATATTCTTATAGGCTACTTTGTTTATGTAAAGGGGTGTAGCCTGGATGTTATAAATACATAGATCACGAGCGAATAGTTAAACCTTAATGCAATTTTTAATTGTGTTCACATTAAGGTTGTAAATCTGAAATATATGGAGTCTGAATTCCTTCCCACTGTTAACTCCAAATGTATTACTTCTGGTCATGGCCGAACCTTCGTCAGGCACCTGATGTGGTCCATGGCCAAAACATTTTATTTCTAATAAACTATGTATGTGACAACATTTAGTTTGTAGTTAAACATAAACGTCTACACATATTGGAAATTAAAGACACACATGTATTTTCTTTTTTTTAATTGTTGAACTTCAATTTCCCCCAAGGTTGCTATTACTCCACAACTTCCCAGGAAATGCATGCAGAGGCCTGTGGTCTGTGGTCCTGAGGCAGCTGTTAGTTCATAGTTGTTGTTGGTTTTGTTGTTTTGCCTAATACTGTTTTATCTCTTTATTTATTGTATTTAATACTTTCTGTGTATGGTTGCACAGGGACTGCACATGGAAGGCAGCTAGTAGATTGACTTGGTACAATACGTGTTGCCTTTGGCTAGGATTCTTGTTTTTTGTACATGGTGAGCAGAGGAGAAAAATACAGTACATAAAATACATTATGAGGTTAATGCACTGCCTGTCATGATATACAGTTTGCCCTGATTAGAAACCGGCCACACATGACTCATATTGTAATTTAAGAGTTACTTTTGAGTGCGTTGTTTAATTGTTTTTCTTCTACCAGGGAACAATCAAGGCATCTTTGTTTTGGAAAGTAATCTGCTGCTCAGTTTTACTTCCATATGTTTTTGAAGAGTTACAATTTTTTCCATATCGTAACTTGTTGACTGTTAAACTTTAACCTTCAAGCTGCATGACATGCTATCAGTTTAGCTCATAAATCTGGCATCACGAGATGCGTTGTTACCCTGCACACTCAGGACTATTTTCTCTCTCGTTCCCTGTCTCAATCCCTTGAAATGTAGCCCTCAGCATAATTCATCATCTTTATAGACTTCCAGAGCGGTAGACAATTATCAACCTGACTGTTTAATAAATTTCACGTGACTATCGGTTTATCATTTCAAGGCCCCTGAATAGTTTTGTGGTTTCAGGGAAATATTTTCTCCTCACACGTCCTATTTCTGTCTAGATTCACCGTGGCAGGCTGTGCACTTAAGAGGTATACCGGAGACGACACCTGTACATTGCTCAAGATTTTGTATATGATAACAAGTTGCACTAATCCATTGTTGGTTCACCCCAAGACTATTTCATTTATGACCTGTGAGTGGGGAAACAGCCAGATCCTGGAGCCATGAAGTGATGTCTCAAAAACAGTGGAGATGAGCAAACACTCAAAAGTTTACTGGCACACCTATTATTGTCTACAGTGCCGGCTGCAAAACAGCCTTAAAAGCAACGATCAGGTGACAAGGCCGCCTTGATCGCTCCTCCATTTCAAAACATTTATTTTGAGCAACTGCCTCGCTTTGTGTTTTGCGATGAAAAGTTCAAGAGCTGACAGTAGCTCCGGTAGTGGGGACTTTGACTATATGTTGTATGACGTTTATTGCACAGGACAGACTCTCGCATTTGCTTGACAGCCAGTGCAGAAAACAGAGAGAGTCATTTTTGCTGAACTCGCACCCTCAAAAAGCAACAAAAAGCAGGAAAAAAAACAGTCGTCGTGGATCGGTCGTAGAGATTTCTGCTCTCCCCCCCCACCCCCAGATCATGTCTATATCAATTACACTGCATCTGAAGCATACACAATGAAGGAGGGACATGGCAGATTCTTTTATGCTGATGAGAAGCAGTTCAGGATGGGGAAAGAGGGAGGAGGGTCTTGGAGTCTTCGAAGCAGATAAAAATGGAAACGCTCCCCATGCTGCTCAACACCCCTGTATCAAAGCTTCCTGCCGGAGTCTGGGGAGCAAGGAGGGGGAGGAGAGGTAGGAAGGAGGAGGAGAGGATAGGAGTTGAGGGGGGAGAGAGGGGGGAGATGTCCCAGCTGTGTTTGACAGGTCTCAGGGCTGAGCTGTGTGGTCTGATGCTCGGAGAGGGAGGGTGGCCCCCCTCCCACAAAAACACACACAGGGGGGGGGGGGGGGTGGAGCAGCTAGGAGACTGTCTGGTCACAATGTCCTGGGTAACATGTCAGCAAGCTTTGACACGGCCCAGCCTTACAAGAAGATATCTTTGTGTTATCAAGAGACAGCTATAGTTTAAGAAGATGCAACAATGTTGGCTACACTGGGTGAGGAAGTTAATTTCAAAGTTCATGTTCCTTTCACATAATAGAAAGGAATAAATAGGCTTTTTGGTAGATGAGAAGATATGTATCACATGTCTGTGCGCTACATATGAAGCTACAGCCAGCAGCCAGTTAGATCAGTTTAGCAGAAGATAAGCTAGCCCCTCTCCAGAAGTATAAAAAAAAGGAAAAATGAATAGCACCTCTAAAGACCACAAATTAACACATTATAAAACCGTATTGGAACAAAAAGATGACCCTGGTTATTAGATGACCTCACCTTTTTCCAACAGCTGTTTTTGGGAAGTCATATAGTCTAGTAAACACTTTAATACTGGTCCTGCTGGGAAGATTTTATTAGTTCATACCAAAGACAGTCCCCATCCCTAAGGCCCTTTCTCTCTCAATAATGTCTCGTACTCGAATATAATAAGAATAAAGTTGATTTGCAGAAAAATGAATATTAGATTATATTTGGGTCAATATGGTATCTTGTTTGTTTAATCTGTACAAAAAACTACATTATTGTTCAGCTAGGTTCTGGTAGGTGGGTTTTGTTGTTGTTTCTTTTTGCTTGTGGGCATAGACAGGCTTGCTGTTCCCCACTGTCTTTATGCTAAGCTAAGCTAACTGACTGCTGGTTATAGATCCATATTTAGCATAATGCTACAGATATGAAAGGGGGAAATCTATCTTCTCATCGAACCCTCTGCAAGAAAGCTAATAAGCAATTCTCCCAAAATGTCAAACTGTTGCTTTAAGAGATCTTTTGCTGCCCAGATGACAAACATTACACTATATTGCAAGAGCCTCTGCTGACACAAAGGCAGAATTGAAGATTGAGACACAAATCAGATTATCCAATATGGTCTTCTGGATCACTGACTCATAGCTAAAAGGCCAGCTTGATATGAGCACCAACACAAGAATCTATCATGACACAATGCCGATGTATTGACCAGCGGCGAATCCCCGAGGGAGGACCCCATGCGGTTCTTGCAATTCGCAGTCAGATGACTCGAAGATGTCTCGCCTCATACCCCTCTCACTGGTTCTTTGCATTTCTGCAACTCAGTATCAAAGCAAAGTCCTCACCCCTGCTCTTCACAGTTACCAACTTCCTCCAAAGCAACCAAAGAAGAAGAAAAAAAAGAGATGGAGAACAATGTTACAATCTATCCTGCCTGTAGACCTGACAGCAGCTCTGGTTTTGGCAGAGCAACACACGTCACCCTGATGTTGGGTAAGTGGCTCTCATTGGGCTTAGAGCCAGGCCATTCCATTCCTTTGACTTACTGATATACACAGCGTTCCTCCCTTGTGCTTAGTGGCCCTTGATCCTCCTCTAAGATCATCAATGAGCAATTTGTGGTCAGATTGACCCACTCTAATTGGCCATGAAAAGCTTGGTGCTTTGTTTTACTTTAATCGGTCTTTTTCAGTAGCTTCTTCACAACCAAAGCTCTGTTTACTTAACCTCTGTGTAACATAAAAAGCACTTTTTTGAAGTTGTTTTTAATTGTCTGGGTTGTTCTTCTCTTTTCTTTCCATCCTTTCAAGTGAAGACTGTACAGTTTGTGCAAATCTATCAAGTAGATGTTGATATATTTTATTGAAAGCATTGACCTGCTGGCGGCACTAGAGGAAAGGTCTTTACAATGTCTTGTAATTTTGTTAATGTCTTCACACAATTTCATACCAATTCATCCATCCAATAGTTGTCGAGGCATTTATTTAAAAAACAAAAATGTTAGTTTGAGCAAATTCATCTTCATCATCAGCTTCTGTCCAGACTGGCTCAGAGAAAGAGAATTCAAGAGCTCTTGTGATGAACTAGGTTGCATTACTGAGTAGTGAGGTAGAACCTGCGCTTATCCTCATGAGCGTGGCCGGAGTCGTCAGGTGCAGCCGAGTGTTAAATCTGACAAACCGCGAGGATACCTGCTCTGAACAAAAACAAGAGCTCGAGTCTGAGAACCATCTTTCTGCCTTCCTATATAGAAAACACCAGCGGTTGTGCCAAAGTGCAGAGACACAAGAAATATGCCCAAGTCTGTGTCATTAGACTGTACTATAGGCTTTCATGGTTCAGCGGGCAGAGGAGGGGTTGAGCAGAGAGCAGAGAGCACGCTAAGTATGTCTCCTAGGCTTGAATTCCCAAATGTTGACACAGGTCTATGTAATGGGCTATAATGTTCCCTTTGAATGCCGTTGAGTGGTCCTAAAATGTCTTAATAAAGCAGGTCTAAGGGAAGTACATAAAGTTATATCGTCTTTTTTGTTGTGCAGCGGAACCAATACAAGGTTCAACTAAAACCTTGAGGTCTTTGTATTTCCCACCACCTTTAATCTTTATTGAACAGCATGTGTATGTAAAAAAAACAAAGTTTATTTGCTTTCTGCAGTTTGCTTTGAGCTGCAGAACTCTGTGTATTGGCCTTTACATGAATTTAATTCTTCTTGTGTCAATTTTATTCGGATTCGTAACTTTTCTCTTTTTGCTACACAGTTACAGATTTTGCTTTTACTTAAGTAGAGTATCTGAATACTTCCACCCCTGCTGAAAACCAGAAATATGAACTCAATGGTGGATTGGAGGACAAGTCAGGGGATCACCAAAGTCATTAGGATTCATACTCTGTGAATATGTGGATATCTATATCAATTTCCACGGCAACTCATCCAACAGTTGCTGAGATATTTCAGTCTGGACCAAAGGGGTGCACCAACTGACCAACGTTGTCATCCACGGAGTCATGCCGCTACCGTAGCTTAAAAGGCATGGCATCCAGGGTCCCTGTTGTGATGAAATTAATTATTTCTGTAGGATTGCAATGGAAATCACTGCGGTCTATAGGTCACATTTCACTTTTTAAAGGTGGAGTGGACCTGGAAGCAAAGGTCAGCTGTCAGAAAGCCTTTATCCTCTCGAACCAAGCGGTGGCCTGTTTGACCATGACTGACTGCGGTGGACTACACCCAGACTGGAACTGCATGTGCTGCTTGAAACACAGACCATAACAGTGTAACAAAGTGTACTGTAAGAGTTGATGCTCTCCCCCCCTTTTTTAAAATATAGTCATAGTTTGATATGTTTCTACATGGTGGAGAAATATTTACTTGCGTTTCACTCACATTTCTACAGCAACTTCCCCAGTGTCCAGTGCTGTGTTACGAACTGAAATCTCATGCTTCTCTCTTTGTTCATGATAAGATATGATTGACTCTGCGGAGAATGCTGCATATTGTAGCAAAGGCCAAATATTGAGTTGAGATAATCCTATGAAAAAAGAAGCAAATACCACTGGGATGTACAAAAGTACACGGGTGGAAGCTGGATAATTCAGCTTCACAACAGTACAGTAAAGGAGAGGTACAAATAACCGCCTCCAAAAATAGAACAACATATGAACTTCCTCTCAATTTCCTGCCATGAGTTGCTATCATCATAGCCATTTTGCCTCTTTAAAAACCCACGGCAGATTAAAAAGCCACACTTGCCACCCAGGAGGCCCTTGTCACTCTGCACATCCGTGCAACTGTGCCCAGCATCTGTCTTCCTTGTCATGTTAAAGTAAACTGACGCTTTGGCAACACCCCAAAATTAAAAAAGTAGTAGTGGGTGGGGGGGGGGACAGAAGAAGTGAGAACGGAAAGGAGCCTAGACGTGGCCCCGGCTGCACTCCACTGCTGAAATAATTAGCCCCTGGTTGATGTGGACTCCTCGTGGGACTCCACTGTGACATGTTCAAATGAGTATTGGCAGCGCGCAACACCAGCTGTGTGCCTCCTACAGGGAGCTGCTGTACTGTGCCCACTGAGCACAACACAAAGCCCTTAATCTGAAGACCAAGCAGCAGCCTTGACCTTGTTTTACAACAGCAAGAGTTTGAAGGGAACAACTGTAAAATATGACATCAGAACTTTTTTTATGCCAGGTGTTTCAGGCAGTGATGTGCTACTGGCTATTCCCCCCCGTCCCGCCCACACACACACACACACACACACACACACACATACATTTATCCACACCCAAATCCGTGAGGCTGTGGCACAGATGGGAGCACCAACCCGAGGGGCTCAGAGATGAGGAGGGGGGCACCAGGCATTATTTAGCACCACGCTTCAGGAGAAATGCAAGTTGCAACCGCACCCATGTCAATCATAATAATAAACCAGTCTATGTGTGGAATTCCCACCGTAGCCCCGGCACCAATTTGGCAACCCCTGGTGGTAGAGCACAGGACTGGCTACCACCGAATCCAAGATGGTGACTACCACACCCAAATTCATCTTTTAATGCATCATTTTTGCTGATTGCAATTTTTAAATGATGAATCATCAGTCACATTATTTTTAATAACTATTTGTAGCCCAAAAACTAGAATTTATGACTATTTTCAGCATGGAATACTTAATAAATAAAGATATTTGTTTTGTTTTACGACTACTAAATGCTATTTTAATTGGATATTTTGTATCACCTGCTGAAACAAAGCCTTCAGAGCAGCCAGTACAGAGGGCAAACAAACAGTTGCTCAGTAGTCCCTCCTTGTGGTAAACAAATATAGGAAAAATAAAACCAACACTCAGAGGAATACAAGCTTAAATGCAATCTTTATTCGGTTTTTTTATTGCAATATTGTTGTATCTTCATTGGAACAATTATAAATATATATGAGTAGAATTGATTAACATAAAAATGGCACAGGAGATTTGCAATGTTAGATATATCATAAATAGTGTTAATAGTGATCTTAAAACCAAGTGCAAAACCAGATATTGTTACATGTTGAAGAATAATGTCATTCCTCATATGCAGGAAGAAATATAGAAAGTGTGATGGTCATTTTCGGTGGCAGAGGTATTCTACTAGACATTAAAAAACAACATGAAAGTGAAAGACACGTGAAATTTGAGGGAATTGAGTCAGCGTGTGGCATCAGATGCCAGATTGGGTTGGAGGAAATAGGCTACAGTCCCTCTGGATCCAGCTGCATCTTAGTTCCTCACAGGTGTGCTGTTTCCTTTGACCGTCTTCTTCAGGTGGTGATAGTTGGGCAGAATCTTCATGAGGAAGTCGAGCTGCAGAGTCTGAGACTGTAAGATATATATATTTAAAAAAAACATCCTTATACGAATCTGCACACAAGCCAAAGCAACTTTGTGACTCGCAGGCATAAACGAGCACTGACGGAGACTTAACCTGTGGCTTTTCACTCTGCACACGGCGGATGCAGTTTGAACCGTACACAACCGTGTTCTCCGGCACGACCTCACACGTGTTGACCTGGCAGCACGCACCGATGATACAGCCACTGGTCAGGATCACGTTTCTCCCAAGATCAGCTGGGATTTAATATTAGCAGAGATATTAATATCTCTGGGTCATTTAGATCATTGTGTGCAATGTTACAAATTTTCTTTATGACAATATTGTAGTTTTTTAAACATTTAAACATTCTTGTCTGGTTATGGTATCCAGAAAACCTACTTTATCATAATAAATATAAATATATTGATACAGAGATATCAAATTAGATATACCATGATTCTTTTCAGGGTGCACACTCTATAGTTAGTGATTACATTATACTTACATTTAGACTCAATCACATTGTTGTCCCCAATTTTCAAAGCTTGTGAGACTGTGGAAGAATCATTAAGGATTTAAACCTATGAATTAGTATTTTAAAACAGTTACTAGTAAACTATAGCCCAATTTATACAGTGGGTACTATTCATTTTTTCTATCAACACATCATAATTTACAAGGGTCATTTAAACTAGTAGTAGTAATAGCAGTATTGATATATCTTGGTCCCAATTAACAATCTATCAAGTCTATCTACACCCCCACAGAACATTCCCTGTTGTCCATTGCAGTAGATGTCTACTATAGTACTAATAGTGACCAAGATTGTGAGGGACATTTCACGGCTGAAATAAACTTGACAGTGCTCTCTGGTGGATAAACTATATATTGGCAAAACTCTTTCTAAATTACCTTAAATATATCTTTGTTATTTCTGCAAATTAATTCTTCTTACTTCCCAACCGACATAAACTCAAATAGGCCCTAAATATACAATTCGCTAATATCTGCCAATTTGTCAGTCTGACTCATGCATATTGTAATCTGCAATGCAAAGGATACCACATCCAACTTCAAACACATTATTGGTCCCAATTGTCATGGTTTTTGGCTCCATTCCCTCTGTGTCTGGCATGATATTCTCCGGATAACTATAGACAAAACACAGATCAAATAAGATAAGTTAAAACTGTAATGACTAAAATAGTGAATGTATGTTGTAATACACAATGTACCTGTTAATAATAAGTGCCTGCTCCTCTATCAGATTACCCTCTCCAATGATAATAGGCCCCGCCTCTGCTATGATCCGTGCTTTGGGGTGGACAACTGTTCTAGCACCTGTAAAATAAAAAATAAAAAAGCTCTTGACTTATTGGAGCATGTACAGCTGCTGGATAAACAATGAGGAAAATGGCGCTTATGGTGAGGTTAAAAGCAAACTCTCACCTATGGTTACATCTCCTCTTATTTCGCTTTCAACACACACAACAGCTCCAGCTGCAATTTTAGCACTGCGAGAACACACAAGAGATAATGTGAAATATCAAAATGATGCAACCATAACATCTGCATCATCGCAGGCAGAACAAACAGCTAGATGGCTGATCATGCAAATCCTGTCAATCTGCGATCAAAAATATGATTGATCATCACCAGGCTGTTGTATCAACGATTAATATCTCGATATTTAGTTACTGTCTACTCAACATATAAATATGGGTGTCGCCAGCGGTGATTATGCCGGATTATTATAAAAATAAATGGGCATTTTTATTTCCTAAGAACTCAAATTAAGACATAATAAAAAAAAAAAGGCTTAACGCTGATTAAATGTAGTTTTCTACCTTTTCTGTGCCATGATTTGCTTTGCGTCTGACATCCTTGCGATGATGAATAAATGTGTCGATAGTTGATTATTAATCCTAGTTCAGAGTTTGCGCTCAGGGTTGATTACGTTTGTCTGAAAACAAGCCAGCCTGTAACTCTGCTGTCCTCTACTGTATTTCTGAGGACACTGCAATGAACATGTGTGGATAACGTTGAAAAGATAACCAACTTGTCTGGTTTATATACATATCCGTGATATTCATAAGCGAAAATATTACATTTTATCTAGCTATAGGGCCTATGTATTATCATTTATAGCCTATTAATAAACTACTAAATGTATCAAAATAATTTCCCCGTCTTTTTTCCCCACTTTCTATTCTTCCATTTATATATATATTTTTTCCGGTACAAAAAACAATATTTACATGCCGCACATTAACCTTATTATCTCAATAAATAAATTAATGAATGAAGCCTTGGACATGCTGTTACATCAGTTTATGTTTTTGATATAGTACATAATTTACTCTTATTGCAGTGTCAGCATGTCTCCTGCAGGGTGCATCAAATGCCAGTGAATGGGAACAGATGGAGCGGCAGAATAAACCTTTTTTTTACCATCAATTCTACTGTATGAGCTTTTGGAAGAAAAGCATTACAATATTAATAACCCCTTTCTCTTGGTGGTAGTTTAAGTCAAAAAGGAAGACCTTTATTTTCGTCTAATGATGGTCAAAAGAACCTAGTTATGGCTTCCAAAAGCCAAGTAAACGAGTATCAGTCAGATAAAGTTTCCCTCTGATAAACCTCTGTTGCAGCTGAATTCTGGCCGCATAATCTCGTTTTAAATATTTAAATTAACCAATGCGTTCTCACCTAAATGAGATTCAAATTGTGTCAAGTCAGCGAGAGTTCACTATGATAAAACAGGAAATTGAGCAATACCCAGTTTTCAGAATGAAATGCATAGCCTACCACAGTGTATGACCACAACAAAACAAAAACCCATTAGCCTACCAGAGATGATACTGCCATAACTATGTGTTCTTTTTCAAGTTGACATGTTGGTTATAGTCTTGTATTAAAAGTGTTTATTCATTCTGTTTAACTAACTGTGAAAATGGTTTATTACCAGTGGTGGAAAGTTAACAAGTACATCTACCCAAGTGCTGTACTTAAAAACAGTTTCAAGGATGTTGTAAATTATGATACACCGCAGTATATTACCCCAAAAAACTGCGACATATTCCTGAGGTACTTTTTTGTGTAAAACTGTATAATTTTAACTGATCAGGGTTAACTTGAAGTAATTTGAAGCAGTAAAAAAAATAGTTCAAAATCAACTACAAAGTTAAAACACCTCTAATATCAATCTATTCATTCTGATGATCCAGTGATATCATAATACAACACTGACTGAGTACATCTTGTTACTAGGCTGTACTTTTACTCTTGTAAAATGTTCATGATAGTACTTTCACTTGTACAATGTAATAGGGTGTCTTCAGTTGTACTTTTACTCAATATTTCATTCTCTGATATACAGTGCAGCTCCATCCTCCTTCAACCCGAGTGGAGGTCTACTAAGCCAGGACTTAATGGAAACACCTGTGTGGGTATGCAGATCAATAACATCTCAAAAAAAGTGATATTACATCGATGCACGCGTATGCTCGCCTTCATGATCTTTATTTTTTAAAGTACCGGAAGTACCACTGCTAACTCTGTCTGACTTGATGGTTGTTCAGTTTCGAAGAAGAGCGAATCGTCTCCACAGCTCCCTAAACGCAAAGAGAGCAGCGGACGGAAGCACCCCGTACCTGCGCGTGTTAATTAGTAGCTTCCTCGGGTCAGTAGTTACGGTCCATTAAACGGCTCAGAAATATCTACAAAGTACGGTTGGTGTGTAGATAAAAAAAAAAACAACAATTCAGACTTGTTTAAATCTTTGGATAAATGTATTTTTTTAACTGAATGGGGAGTGAGGAATTGCAACTATAGCTCGCGCACCGGAGGCTGAATTTCTTGCGGTCAGCTTTGTTTCAACTTTGTGGAAATATGTAAGTGGGACAAATGAGACTGAAACATGGAGCAGTCGGCTACTCTCGACATAGAGACGCTTAAGGTAAGCTAACAAAGGTTTTTTTTTTTTTAAAGTGCACGTTTGATATCATTTTGACAGTTCACATCGCGTGCAGCAGGGAAGTTAACGTTGTTGTTTTATTCAGCAAGTCCAATCTCAAGTTTCGTCACGAGTCCTCTCTGCAACAGGTGCACCCACTCATGTAATTATTCCGTGGAAACGCCTGCTAATTAAAGATGAACGTAAACTGTCTTTCAGTGGTCTCTTCGCGTATCTCCCTCTTGATACGTACACCTGTTATTCTGTGCCTTCTCCCCGTAATGTGACAGCCTATGAATATTCTGCCTGCATGCTTTCCTCATTATCATTCCACTCTAGCAGAGGAGGCAGTATAACCTCTGGGTACAGTATGTGTGCATCTCGTCTCCGTGCTGCAGTGCAAAAAAAAAAAAAAAAAAAAAAAAGCAGCTCGGTGTCGGGAACCCTACACAGCAGAGCTACTGTTCGGCTGTGCACCCGAGTCCAGTCTATTGGCCCGCCACATGCATGCGCACGCGTGAGCTATAGCGAGCGCACACACAGCTCTGGGCACAAGTCACGCTTATCGGTCAAGAAATAGCTCACTGCTCACTCTTGACTCTGAGCTGATCCAGCACTTCCCACTTTGGTGACAAGTCTGCAAGTTTTGTCTCTCAGCTAATTTGTCATGTTTGTGCTTTTATTTTTCTTCTTCGAATCACTGGAAGGTTCCACTATCTTCTGTAATTAGAACGGAGGGGGGGCTTTGTAAAGATGGTATTATTATGGCTTTGTGGTATTATTATTTTTGTCGATGATGCTCTGCTCAGTTTGGCACTTCATCTGATGAATGCAAATGAAGCCCATGGGGGTGATGTCCAAACTCGGCCCTGTTGCTCTCCCCAGGGATTTGCTAGGGATTAGCAAGGAAATCTAGTGCACTCTGGGAGAAGTGTCTGTCTGTTGACATCAGCAGTTTGCCGTCTTCTTCCTCTGCCATAGCCATCATCAATACTGAGGAAGGAGCTGCAAACATTTAGAGACTTAGCAAAACCAGCTGTCGTCGTTAATCAATGACGCAAAGGCCGGAGATGCCAGGGATGTTTTGTTGCACGCTTCTGTGTTGCCAAACACCACTTTTTTTTTTTTTTTTTGTTGTGAAAGTGTCATCAAAAGCATGTAACGGCAAAAAGAAATTCTGCCGACAGTCTGTGATGTTCAGTCTTGTTGGCTCCATGTTCTGATTGAACAGCTGCGACCTTTCCTTGTGCGCCGGATTCATCGGAGATCTTTGATCCCTGCCGGTCTGGTGCTTGCTTGTGGGCTTACCTTTTGTTGCTTTCTGCCAAAGGAAGTGTTTCTGCCACCCATCCATAAAGGGCAGCCACACTGCAGAAGAAGAAGAAGCCATTGATGGCTGCTATTGTAACTCCACCATAGACGATGGAGCCACAAAACAATTGGATTTCACATCTAAGTGGAGCGACTATTGACAGCAGCACCCTCACTCGCATGCTTGATTGTCTCAACAAAATGGTGAAATGGGTACATCAATGCTTTGACCAGCACATTTGAGAAGTGTAATTGGTTTTCCAAGTTACAGTCCTGCATACGGGCCTTCTCCGTCTCTTTGATTGGGCTTTCTATCAAACTAAAAAAAGCCAGCACAACCAGAATGAATAGGTGCTTTGATACTGTATGACAGACTTGTAGCGTTATTGCCTCCATCCCTTTTCCCTGCTGCAGCCTCAGCGATCGGGCAGTGATCATACGCAGGATGGATGAGCACGGGCTTTGCAGTCATTAGTGCATCTCAAATGTTTTCTTTCCTCCAGCTGAGGCGGCCCCGTGGGACTCCTGTGGCACCGCTGAGTGAGAGCGCCAGCCGATTTGCTGATTAACACCATCACGCATTAATAACGTCTCATTTTCTTTCATTAGGGGATTCTCGGCTGCATTTTGCTGCCTCCGCAGCACGTCACTGTTTGATCAAAACAGCATGTAGAATATCACCCTCTACGCTAATTCGTGAAGATGAGGCTCACTGGCAGTGGGTAGGGGGCTGCTGGGTAATTGCTGGCTTTGGCTGGATCCAGCTGTAATGTCTGTAGTCAAATCTCTGAGGACCCCCCCCCCCCCCTCCACCCACCCCCAGGTGGTAAACCATCCGTAGCTTTGAGAAGATTTCAGACGCATCTGTTTGTGATAATCTGTTGACATTTGTCTTGAGCATACTATACCACTACATAGCTGTCTAGACTTTGCCTTTTTGGATGAGGACTGTGAACTCGGTAATTGTTGGACTGGGAATGTTTTTCTCATCTTGGTTCCCTGAGTGCAGAGAAAAGTAGCCTTTAGACCTTTTGTGATTTGACGTTTGAGCGTTGAACCATTCTTAGTTACAGACTTCTAATTGTGCGCACATTCATGTGGTTGTTGGCAACGGTATAGCTTAATTTGTTGTTTTCCTGCCACTGGGCGCAAAACACTCATTTTGAATCACTTGTCTTTGACAAAATTAACCAAGTACATGAACATGTTTTACTTAATAAGGAGCAGCATGCCCTTTGCTTTCATGCAGCTCAATTCCGTCCTGAAAAGTCCTAAAAGATAGTTTGTTGCAAGATACAGAACCGTGTTTTAAGAAGAAAAGCAACAGATTAAATACACATTATTAATCAGTAATGTCTTAAAATATAGTCGGAAAACATTGCTGTTAATTGTATTTAGTGGCTCTAGAAAGGCAATGTAAAAAAAAATCAGATTCATTATTTAGTATCAAATTGTGTTAAATTCCACCTGATCTCACAAAACCACTTCTGAATTGTATTAGCAATATGTATGAGGACATACAATGGGGCATGTGCAGTTGGCAGCAGGCATCACAGATGCAGGAAACAGGGCGATGGACTCAACGGCCCCAGTGTTCAGGAGTGCAGTTTCCTTTTTTGCTCCATGAGTTGTGAGCAGTTCGGTTGTTGAGGTCTCATTAGTTGTTGTAACTATATGGGATTCAGGTAGTTTATTGATAATTGTTTTAACAGTAAATGAAGGTGGGGTAATGCTTATTTGTTGTCCTGCCCCAGACAGTTGCATCATAGCTGCAAACGGAAAGTGTCCATCTGTCCCTGCATTGACTGACCACTGCTCCAATTTCCTAATTATTATCAGGACTGTTTCTGTAGTTACTACAGTCAAAGGGCAACATATTTTGGAGTGGTCATACTCAGTAAACACAAGTTCTTCAGTCGCGTAACAATGCTTTTTCATATGAAGTGGTAGTTGTCAGACCGACTAAAGCTTACATGAACTGATAAATGGGAGTCATTTCAACATGGTGTGACGTGCCTGCACGGCTCGCTTTGTAATCAATATTTTGTTTCTGAAAAGTCAAAGTTGTTTCTCACACCCGCTGCAGTTAGACATCTTGATAAGTCCAGTCCAGCTTGTTTGTGAGAGTCCGCTGTGACCGGCATGCTGAGATGACGGATTGACAAAATGCCAGCCGCTATGCACTCCTCCATTTGCTCTGTGAATAGCCAAGCTTTAGGAGGCATGACTCCACCGGGGTAATATATGCATTAAAAGTCTTGCAAAGAAATCACACAGGATCCACTAGTGTTGGGAACAGTAGGTTGCCATAGAAATTACAAGTGCTGATGTTTCTCCTAGCAACAGTGGATTGAAAATAGACTGAATCTGTCCAGCAGGGGCAATGACTGTAGGCTAAAAGATACATTTTCTTAATTGTCTGTGTTATTTAAATGCGTTTTGCGTTCCGAGTCTCTTAGACTCAAGTTCAGTGTGAGGAGTTTAGTGTCTCGATGATTATTTGTACTTAGTGTACGGTTTCACTGGAGGTAAAGTTGTGGTTGTAAAACAAAAAGAAGTAATCTGTGACACTGCATTGAGAGTTTGTATTCAGCCTTTGTGTAAGAGCTTCTCATCACGCTCTTGTCCCTCAGCTGTATCACTGCTTAGATTGGAATCATTGACATTTCTAGGCCAGCGACATGGGTCATTTGTATTTGCTGCAAAGTCACAACATCCATTTGTGAGACATCTGCCACCGCTGGCAGAAATGACCATGATTGTTCATCCAAGGAAACAGTCACTTAAAGAGTGCATTAAGTTGTAAGGTAGTGGAGGCTGCCATGTTTGAAGGTCATTATCCTCTGTTGGTGGTGTTCTGGTTTAGAGTTTGTCCAATCGTTCATGTCCTTCCAAGGAACTGTGTCAATTATGGGAAAGATTTGGAAATATAGGCTTCAGTGCACAGACACACAATAGTTAATCAACACAACATTAATTGACATCTAATGTGATAATTGACTGGCATTTTCAAGCAAAAATGGAAAAAGTGGGCGATTCCGGCTTCTCACAGAATTTGCTACTTTTAACATTAAAGTAATTAATATTGTTTTAAGTTTTGTACTGTTGGTTGGACTAAACGATGAAGTCATCTGGACAGCCTGAAGGACATATGCCTATTTCTGGCCCCTGCTGTTTACCAGCTGATACACCACATGCAGCTCACTTGTGCCTTGTTTTACAAAACCAAATCCAATGTCTGGCGATCTGTAATCACCAAAAATTCATTAGCTGCTCACCCTTGTAAGGGATATTGCTTTATTGCAACAATAATCTGTTCCATCACAGGCTGAGATTCGGTGTCCTGGTTGTTAAAACACACTTTCTGCAGCATTGCTCTTCCTGTAAGCAAGGGAAGTGCAGTTTATATCTGAACTGGTGGAGTGAACAGGAGCACAGGGTACAGTTTCTGCCTCTATTTAAACCTGGGTCAAGTCATTTAGTTCCTCTTGGAAAAGAGTATTTAACTTGCCGAGCTAAATAATGTTGGCTTGTTCTGCCACAGTTAATGAGAGCTGTCGGCGACACACACTATCTAATGATACCTGCCATCAGAGCCCTATGCTAATGACATGCGGAGTGTGGATGAAGCACGTGGGGCCTGGATTCTGACTAAGTAATGCACATATTACACTGCTGGGGTCTCACTGGGGATAACTGTGCGCAGGTGTGTCAACATTTCAATGTGTTTCATGTAATTAACTTGTTTTATACTGACAAGTTGAATATATATAGTTGCTCTTTGGAAGTACGAGGAACTTTTCAAAAAAATCTTTGACATAATAAAGCTGCTGCTGCGGGACATTTGAACTTGGTTTGTACCAGCAAGTGCTTTGCTCTTTTAATTATCTGTAAAGGGAGGGGGGGGGGCAGGCAGGCAGGCAGAACAGTTGAGGGCTCAACCAGCCTCGCAGCCTCTGATGGGGGAGTTTCACACTGTCAGCCCGCGGTCACGATCAGCTGGAGAACAGCTCCTGCTCGCCCTCGCCTGGATGACCGCACTTGACAGACATCATCCTCTCTGATCTCAGATCAGAGCTCGCATGTAGCAGCTTCCCAGTGGCTGGCAGGCACTTAGTTACTCAGCCGGAGTGGAGAACATTTCTCTGGCACCAAATTGACCCTCTTTTCCCATAATCCACCTCCTGTTTTCATTCCTACTGAGTGGCAGAGCAGCAGCCTGTGATTTGCTCGTTCTGTCAAATGTCCTACATGAAGACCTTGACTTTAGAGATGTCCTTTTCTTAAGTCATGGACATGTCATGGAAATGTCAAGGGCTTTGCTTTTCAGGACTGTAAACTATATTAATTGCTACAATTAGTTCATTAGTTTCTAGGTTTGCCTGCAGATTTCTTGTATTGACTTAACAAAGAATTGTAAATGTATTTTCTACTTCTGGGCCAGTCTATCCCTCAACTGATAGCTAACTTGTAATCGATGAATCTTGACTGATGATTCCCCCTCTCCAACAGAAATAAACACACCACCATGTTTTTTTTCCAGAGTAAGCACTCTGCTCTCTCTTTTAATAAAATAAAGTCACCTAAATGCCACTTTCTGTTCGGCACAGAGTTTGATAAATTACACTGCTCCTGGTTCAATTTCTAAAAGTGTGTAGGGCCGGTGTTCCAGGGCATGTCATTACAAAAGTTGCAAACAAAATGAAGCTGCAACCCTCATTAGAAAATGTCATAAATCAGTTCCCAGTGTGTTACAGATCGAAATATCCCCTTATCACTCCATTTAATTGCCAAGCTTGGATGTTTCACCTTAGCTTGCATATATGCATTGCTCTCACTGTTAATTCTTCATAGTAGCACCACTTTTTCTAAAATAATTGTAGATTAACCAGCCATGCCTCAGCCCAGAGTCATTTTTAGTGGTGCTTGCATGGTAATAACCACTAACGATATGCGATTGCTTCGGAGTGAATATATTCTTGAAAGCGGCTAACGGGAAAGCTGCTCTCTGTTTGTTTTCCAGATTACCCAGGAGCAGTTCATCCTCGCGTCCCAATCCCTGCATCTCCAGCGACCGGGCTGTGACGCCGTGTACCCAGTGGGTCTGTACGGCTGGAGGAAAAGATGCCTCTACTTCTTTCTGCTGCTGCTCTTGGTCACTATGATAGTTAACGTGGCCCTCACCGTCTGGATCATAAAGGTCATGAACTTCTCAGTGGTGAGTACAGCGCGTATGCAACATATTCATGAGTGAATGGGCTTCATAGTAGCTGCTGTTTGTTGTGATACTACAGTTGTGCAAGCTGTACCCAATATACAGTGGGTACGGAAAGTATTCAGACCCCTTTAAATTTTTAACTCTTTGCTTCATTGCAGCCATTTGCTAAAATCAAAAAAGTTCATTTTATTTCTCATTAATGTACACACAGCACCCCATCTTGACAGAAAAAAACAGAAATGTAGAAATTTTTGCAAATTTATTAAAAAAGAAAAACTGAAATATCACATGGTCATAAGTATTCAGACCCTTTGCTCAGTATTGAGTAGAAGCACCCTTTTGAGCTAGTACAGCCATGAGTCTTCTTGGGAATGATGCAGCAACCTTTTCACACCTGGATTTGGGGATCCTCTGCCATTCTTCCTTGCAGATCCTCTCCAGTTCCGTCAGGTTGGATGGTGAACGTTGGTGGACAGCCATTTTCAGGTCTCTCCAGAGATGCTCAATTGGGTTTAGGTCAGGGCTCTGGCTGGGCCAGTCAAGAATGGTCACAGAGTTGTTCCGAAGCCACTCCTTTGTTATTTTAGCTGTGTGCTTAGGGTCATTGTCTTGTTGGAAGGTGAACCTTCGGCCCAGTCTGAGGTCCAGAGCACTCTGGAAGAGGTTTTCTTCCAGGATATCTCTGTACTTGGCCACATTCATCTTTCCTTCAATTGCAACCAGTCGTCCTGTCCCTGCAGCTGAAAAACACCCCCATAGCATGATGCTGCCACCACCATGCTTCACTGTTGGGATTGTATTGGGCAGGTGATGAGCAGTGCCTGGTTTTCTCCACACATACCGCTTAGAATTGACGCCAAAAAGTTCAATCTTTGTCTCATCAGACCAGAGAATCTTATTTCTCATAGTCTGTGCGGGCTATGCGGGCTTTCATATGTCTTGCACTGAGGAGAGGCTTCCGTCGGGCCACTCTGCCATAAAGCCCCGACTGGTGGAGGGCTGCAGTGATAGTTGACTTTGTGGAACTTTCTCCCATCTCCCTACTGCATCTCTGGAGCTCAGCCACAGTGATCTTTGGGTTCTTCTTTACCTCTCTCACCAAGGCTCTTCTTCCACGATTGCTCAGTTTGGCTGGACGGCCAGGTCTAGGAAGAGTTCTGGTCGTCCCAAACTTCTTCCATTTAAGGATTATGGAGGCCACTGTGCTCTTAGGAACCTTGAGTGCTGCAGAAATTCTTTTGTAACCTTGGCCAGATCTGTGCCTTGCCACAATTCTGTCTCTGAGCTCCTTGGGCAGTTCCTTCGACCTCATGATTCTCATTTGCTCTGACATGCACTGTGAGCTGTAAGGTCTTATATAGACAGGTGTGTGCCTTTCCTAATCAAGTCCAATCAGTTTAATTAAACACAGCTGGACTCCAATGAAGGAGTAGAACCATCTCAAGGAGGATCAGAATAAATGGACAGCATGTGAGTTAAATATGAGTGTCACAGCAAAGGGTCTGAATACTTATGACCATGTTCTGTTTTTTTCTGTCAAGATGGGGTGCTGTGTGTACATTAATGAGAAATAAAATGAACTTTTTTTGATTTTAGCAAATGGCTGCAATGAAACAAAGAGTTAAAAATTTAAAGGGGTCTGAATACTTTCCGTAGTTTGTCGAAAAGTTTGTCAACTAACAATAATGAATTCATAATTTTACTGTGTGTTGAACCAGTATACGTTTTTCCTTTTATTTCTCTGTTTTGACCTTAATCCAAAGCCTAATTTATTCACGTAGACCCATTTGAAATGTGTTACAGGCACCATATCTCACGATGTGTGCTTTGTCCCATGTTGATTTGATAAATAATTAGAAAAGACTTGGCAGCAAAGACCGGCTGACACAGAATGTGTAAATCTCAAACGAAAACCAAACGGGCAGATGCTGCGAGCTCCTGTGACATTTCCAGAGACAATGCAAAAACAATTTAGCATTTCTTCAAGATACTAGGGGTGGCAGCATCCTCCCTTTGTGACTGATGCGTCCCCTGACTACTGCCATCACTCCCCTACTCCTTCGCCTCCCATCCATCTGTGTCATGAAGTAAAAGACCTTATCAGTGCTGTTGGTGTCGTTCCAGAAAATGTACTTCGCTGCTCCCCATCTCTCAGGACTCCGGCAGCTCAATAAGAAAAGAGGTGCCACTACACCCCGTCCTGTTGGGATGATAGGTCATACTTGTATGTCCTGGAATCTGAGCATCGTTTCCTAGTTTTAAAGTCGTCACGATTGTAACACTGTTCTGAAAAAGCTGCTTGACAACACCAAATGTCACCATCTCACCATTTTTTGGCTAGGGGTGTGTATGATCACCCATCTGGAGACATCTCGCACAAAACCGTCTGTCCAAAGGCGTCGGTGTTAACAACAAAGTTTCTCCCAAAGCTCAACAGTTAGCTACGAGATCTTTCATCTTGTAGGTAAATGCTATTCTTGTGAAGAAGATGGTTGATAAATTGCGTTCACACCATGTAGTTTAAACCGCAATTCCGAGCAGCCGAGTGGGGGGAAAAAATGTTCACGCCGATATCTGACACTTGGTGAAAATGACTACAGCCATGTGAACAAACTGTTGGCAGAGTGGCCACTAATGCACCACCGCTGGCATTTACTTCAAAATGAAATCCAATATTAACACTAATGCGCAGTAGTCTCCAGGGTTATTTACTTTGACTTTAGAGAGCCCACTAAAGACATTACACAACTGTTGTTGCAGACTCAGTAGTACCCCTCATATCTTGTAAACAGATCTTTTCTGTTTAAAAGTGTTTTAAATCACACACTTTTTTGTGAGATGCCTGAAATATGGTCTGTGGTTACCACAAGCTTAACAGACCTAAACATTGTTCAACAACATAAAACACGTCGGTAGATACCCCTCTTATGAATGAATTAAGTGACTTAAAACACTAACAAATGGCTAAATGAGACTATAAAACGTCATCATGCTGACTATTCCGCCTTTACAGCCTTGTTGTGTACACTCTCAAAAACCAAACACGTTCCATCCATTACCAGTTATTGTTTTTGTGGACAGAAAACATTTCACAAGTGCCCCTGGATCTGTGACTCATTCGTTCTTGACTTCACTTAGTCAAGTCACATGGTGTGTTGAGTTTTGACTGGACTAAGTGTTAAGTATTTGCACCATCTTTGACACCTCGCCTCCTCTGCACTGCATTAAAACGTAGCATACAGAAGCCTTGTAAAGCTCAGATGTGATGAGGCAGATCCACGTCATTCACAAAACATCCTCTGTCTGCTTGTTGAGGACAACAGGGTGACTTCATTTGTTCATTTAATTTCACTGATGCTGAGGAACTCATCCTCAGGCCTTCGGCACGTCCCGACCGGACTGTTGTAAAGCCCTCCCGTTTGTCCCGCCTCCCTCCTACTCGTCTGGCTGACTGCAGCGTGTGCTGAACTCGGCACACCCACCACATCGCCTCCACTTCAGCACAGGAGGGACTGTAACGTCTGGCTGCTGACATAGAGTACAAATAACTCCACTCTCCCCACCCACCTCCTCGGCTCTTCTGACTTTGTCCTCCCCTCTGTCCCCAATCCTGGCTCTCTACCATGTATGATGGAGTTTCTCTTCACTCTACTCCGCCTCTATAATTTACGATCTCAATCCATTTGTGCAGCTAGCACTATGGACTCTTTCAACACATCCCACGGGGCCCATCTGTTCACTCAGATCCTAACAAAGCTGCTGTCAAACTTTACTTTGCTCATTGTGGTGTGGCAAGGTATAACTTTGTCTACTACTATCTATCTACAATAGGGGTGGGGGGGCAAAATGATTCCTGTAAGAATGAAGATTTTTTATCTTCTAAGATTCTAAATCAATTCACAACTTTCAGAAATGTATTTAAAAAAATGTTTTTCTACAAAAGAACCTAGATATTGCCACTGAACTACTCTAAACCCTGTTATCTACCTATACATACATACGTAAATATGTGTTCATTTATTTATTTCACAAGCACTCTAAAAGCAGTGAGCGTACATACAAAGTGGCTAAATGAAAAATGCAACGATTTGATCCACCAGGTAGCTAACAGGGCCGATGCTAACCTTATCAGGCAGACATGATCAATCCATGTTAAATACAGTCTTCTCGCCAATGTCATTATAAAACTCTGTTTCCACAATCGGCTAACGTAGATCTGCATGAGCACGAATCAGATTCTTTTGTCATTTCCGTGAATATTCTCAACATTCCCTGCCACATTGGCCGGGTTCTCCTCACTCAGCCTCCCACTGCATGCAGCCTGTCACCCCGACACCACCGAGTGTCTGTGGCGGTGTCACCTCGATGTCATGTCCTACTTCTTGCCTGTCACTCAACGCTGCTGCCTGTCTACCAGCCCCGTCTGGCATGCTGCCGCTGCTGCTCTTCCTAATGCAGTTCAGCAGCGGCGGGATTCAATGCTGTAACCCTTTTAAAATCAATTTGGGAAAATCATCACAACACTGACGATCATGATCATGTTGCAGGATGGAATGGGAAACCTTCAGTTGAAGCAGGATGGGATCCGCCTGGAGGGAATCTCTGAGTTTCTCCTGCCTCTCTACATGAATGAGATCCAGTCCAGGAGGGTAAGTTGACTCCTTTGCACCTCTCAACAACTGAAACTTGCCTGTAGGTTAATACTTTGCTGCACTGATAAACAAGGATTAACTACCATCGGCTGAAAGGCATGTGAAAATCTCTCGCATGGAAAGATCTCTCCAAAGCTGCAGACAAGGTATTGATCTCACAATGTTGAAGTTATGATCAATTCATTTGAAACAAAGGGAAGCTTCCCTCGGAGCTCTGACTTGACGTTACTTTGATGTTGCCTTATATTTGTGCTTGGATAGGAGAGATTACACTCTTACTCTCTCTGTCCTGTGCTCCTCTCCTCCTCCTCCTCCTCATTTCCTGTCATCCTCCAACAGTGCACTATCAGGGCCTCCCATCAGCAGGAGATGGGTAATAGGCTGCCTCTCAGCTCCTCTCAGGCCACATACAAACCTACAGGAGATTACAGATGATTACAGAGGGACCAGAGTCCCCCCTGCTGGATTTCCAATCAAACCCACACGATAAATTCCCCTCTTCCACTTCCTCCCTCCCTCTCCTCCTCTTTGATGTTCAGTAGATTAACCAACACGGCTCCAGTGCGAAGTTGATCCAAATGTTCTTCTCCCACACGAATCACAGACGCTCAGTTGGATCATCCTCTTTTTCAGTGATTAGGCATGCTGCAGAAAGCAATTTCAAGCACTGGAAGCTGTGGTTCCGTGTAAATTTGATTTTTGAGGGACGTCAATGGAGGAAGTGACTCGATAGTTGGTACAATTTGCCACAGCAGATTGAGAAACAACTTGAAATTGCCCCCTCGTGCTCTTTGATCTTGTAGTTGGAGCTAAATGTTGATTTTTTTTTTAAATACAACAGTCATGTGCTTAGCAATAGCAAACACCTCAAGGCCCAAGCCGAACATTGGACAAAGCCAATATTTCATTCTCCGGTGCAATACCAGCTGCAGACATTTTTACTGTCTTGTTTTACAGACGGGCTGTGCAGTGGCCCCCTTATCTACCGGCACCAGAGATATTTGCGGGACAGAAATCTCTGTGGGTCACTCGATATTTCTTACCTGAGAAAATATGTCAAGCACTGCGAGAGCGGGGATTATGGTTATCCAATGAGTTTACACCACAGTGCACAGTGCTGTTGTCCAGTCAGATAACCACCTCTGATCAATAAGTCATTACCACAAACGGCAGTGAACTCCGTAGTACACCCCAGAAGTTAAATATAGTATTTTATTATTATTTCTTTATATGTTCACGGAGTCCAAGCTGCTGTCGAGGCTGAACTCAAAGTAGCTTTAGTTTGACTTCTCCTGGATCAATCAGTGCTTTGAATCTTCTGCAGTGACTGAAGCCATAATCTGTGAATACCAAGTGGAAATAACTCCCTCAGTGTTGTTGGCAGGAACTTTGATAGCTGGCAGCAAATAACAGGCGAAGCAGCCCCTTGAATCAGCGCTCTCGGTAGCATTTTGTGAAATGAGAGCTGGTAACTTTGCACAAGCGCTTTACGTTGGATGCAATCCCTGCCAAGTAAAAACAAAACAAAGAAATGCATTCAGTACAGCAAATAGGTTTTCGGGAGCTGTGCAAACACTTTTATAAGCCATTTGCAGTCATATTGTGTATTACAGATCATTTTTGCATTTTGCACCCAACCCTGCGGTTTTCCTCGACTCTACTTTAGCATCATGCAGCTAATCGTTTAAGTTTTACAGCACATTACTTTACTGCTTTGATTCACCGTCTTCTTCAGCTTAGTTGGCAACACCAGCAAATAAACTCTACAAAATGTATGCTGCATACCGAGCACTGAACAGCAGATGGACAGTTCGACTCGCCGGTGAACATAATTGAGCATTTAGCAGGTAAAGAGCCATCTCATTCCCTTGGGAGTTGGAGGAAACTGAAAGACTTAAAATGAAAGTAAATATTGGTCTGCACCAAGTGGTTAAAAAGTCAGTTAGTACAGTTTTAACTTTGAGAATTATAGTGTTTTTAATGTTGTCATAACACGATTTTACTGCACAATAACTAAAATGAATGAAATACAATCTATGTCACCCAGCCTTACCATTATACAGACTGTATACCGGGTTATATAATGTATCTCACTCTGTACCTTTCACATTGTGGTGGCAAAGTGCAGACTCCAGAACCGTATATTAGTGTTGATGCTTCACTTTGCCTGCCTGCTGTGCTCTGCAGTGTAAGAACCCAGGCGGTCACAACCGCCTCTCCAGACTTCTGATTTGGTAACAATGCGACTCTGGCAGGTGAAAAGACTTGAAAATTAGAGCCCCATTGTTGCTTTCACATCTGACATTGTGGACCTTGCGGGGCACTCCTGCTTGAAGGTCCAAGTGTAACTTGGACTACAGACACTCAAAAGTACAATTGTTTTAATATGTGTGAACATGGCTAGGGTCGAATGGTCTTTTTCTTTTTTGCTGAGGAAGGCTCCTGAGTGAAATGATCAGAAAGCTGTTTGAATTCTGTGAATGCTAAAGAAATGTGCTTCAATGGTTTCTTTCTTATCGTTTTTACCATAGGGAACACTGGATCCTCCTTTTACCAAAGGAAAGGAGATAATGACATCACACAATTCCTCGCGGCGGCCGCATTTAAATTGCCTCACTATTCTGCCGTCGAAAACATCTGCCGTCGCTGTTTGATTGTACTCCATGGAATATGTTGAAAACATCTTTCTTTGGAAATGTGATTCTGTTTGCGACAGGAATCTTTGAAATCAGACGCTTGAAATTTCACACATTGCGTTCATGATTTCCAGTGTTTGTGAAGCTAATTGTTTGAGCCGGCATCTCTTTCCTCTCACGTCCGTCACACAAACTTCAAACATGGATTCGGTAATACCTGGTCAAAGACAAATGTGTTGTCTGTGAGCCTAAAGTGTGGCTGTTGCAGCCACTGGCAGAACACGTTGGTTTCTGTCAATGCCGGTGAAATGGCCGTTTATTGTTTGTTACAACAAACTGGCTGCTGATGCAATTTTCTGTTTCTCTTACTTTTGGAAGCTTTCGATTTTTTTAAAGTTTAGTCGAAGATAAATTATTCAGGATGCAATAATTCTAGGTGTAATAAAACACCTGAAGGAATACACAAAGGAAACAAGTCCTGGGATTTGACTTAGAATAGCTCCTGTTCTATACACGCATCAGAATAATAATGTCTGCTGCTACTTGAGGACTACAGAGGTCACATTAGATTTGATGAGCAAATACATTTTTAGCAGAGAGGCCAGTCCACTTATATTAATTTACAAAACACTAAAAACAACACATCTATTCCAGTGAATTTCAATCATGGTTGAAAGAACTGCAGCAGCAGATTTCAGTGACTAGTTTCCTCCTCTCTCCTTGAATGTGTTTAGAGAAACAAAACCAGCTGCTGTAGCGTGTTAGCCTGCAGCCTGTTTGGCCTTTGATTTGATTGCACGCGGTTAAAGGCCACTGATGCAGACAGCAGGTGGACATGAATGGAGGCAGAAGGCTAGCAAAGTACAGTAGATACAACTTCTCCACATACGGGTCTCCAGAATTCTCCCAGAATTTCTGACCCTCTCCGGCAAAGGGCTTCTTGTTGCGTTGTTGATTTTCACCTCATTAGTGATGGTTCTGTCGAGGTCATATTTGACAGCTGTCTAACATATAAGCAGTAACAATTGTTTTATTTTAAAAAACGAAATGTATAAATTTATTTACAATTTGAAACTTTAAAATTGCATCTTTGCCTTGAATTAGACACTCAGCCTCCGTCTGAGAAACGATGTTGTTTGAGGCAACACAGTGCCCAGATACAGTTAATCAAATCTCTGCTGTTCAGACTGTTGGCTCTCCTTATTGTCTCCGGAGACCCTGACTGATCTATAAATAGCATCAGATGCAGGTATATCTTTCATTGGAGTGAAACTTCTCCCTCACGGAGTCTCCCCTGCTTGCATTGGCGATGCATGATTGTAAGCACCAGTCTGCAGATGAGGGCTAAAGCCATCCACATGTTTAACGGTCTGTTTAAAATCAAAGCTTTTTTGCAGCAGTGCCCCAGAGACCTGAACATCCAAGCTTGCTACAGCATTACATTAAAATACAAGTATCCCAGAAAACATGTTCCAAACCAGCCTGTGCCCTGCATAGAAAGAGCCCGCCTGCAATATTTGGATGGGGAAAATGAAGATGTAATAAGCGTGCCTTTCAACTCAACGATTTTTTTAAAAATTCATTATATGTATTTGTTCAGCTCAGTATGCAAATTAGCCTCTAGCACAATCAAAAATAATTAAAATTCAAATATATGTATGCAAATATTTGGTTAGGATTATGTTTAAATCCTGAGCAGAGCTCTTTATCTGTGCTTTAAAAGTCTGCGCTTTATCGCTCACAGGAAGGGTAGTACCATCATGTGAGGTTGCTTTTTAGACCAGTTCATCGAAGCAGTGTGCCATGCTGCTCGGTAGTGTGCCATGCTGCACGGTAATCTTTCAGGCAGACGGGGCCCACTGCACCTACAACAACGGGCTCCATTTACGTGCATTCATTCTGATCTGCACTTAATCTTCCTCAATGGGCGCAGTAGCTAGAAAGCCTTTTTATGGATCTCAAAGACGTGTTCAGAGCACCGGCGTCCCAGTCACGGCCCTCGGGAAACAGTTTTAAGACCGAAAACTTTAAAGGGACGCTTCGAATCAAGAACTCTAATTTCTTCACGAGGCTGTGCTTCCCGGAGAACGCCCTTTCATGATGCATATTTATATTGGGAAGAAGCAAGGAGGGAATGAAAATCAACCGAATGACCTGTGCAAAGTTGCACACCACACTAGCTTGAGATAATGTGCTGCAATTTATTAATTTGCTTATTTTAAGGAGCGCATAAAGTTCATTAAACCTGGTAGATTGCATTGTGGCATAACCGTTATCTCAATGCTAACGTTTCACAGTTGCTTCTGTTCTTTTGGGAGACAGGAATAATGTACACAAACACTGCTGTATACCTCCAATGTGTGCATACACATGTGGACCCGTAGAGTATGGTATGTACAGTGGAGTTGTAGTGATTAGTAGATCTTAATTAATGAGAGAATTAATTTAGCTAAGATTTCCCCTACTGCTAAAGGTAAAGATCCTAATATAACATATTTCTTTTCTCTTCTCTCTCTCCCCCTCTTTCGGTCTCTCTCTCTCTCTCCATGCTTCCCCTAGGATAGCTTGTTGGTCTTGGGGTCAGAAAAGAATGTAACGCTGAACGCCAGAAATGACCGCGGCCAGCTGACCGGTCAGCTCACAGTGGGTGAGTCTCCACTCTTGGCCGCCGTACACATGGTCCAGTTGGAAGCTGTTTTATTTGAGACCATAAGTCGCCATAAGTTGCCTACGACAGCTGATGGGGAAACACCTGCTGTGACATCACTGTCGGAGGTGTGGCCTGAAGGTAGTTTTTCTTTTTGCCTTTGTTTCATTTAATGTTGAAATAATCATGTAATTGTCAGGGTATTATTTTACACTTTGGTTCAGCCTTTAGCTCTCTCTTTCTCTCTATGTACAAAGTGATCTTAGATTAATCCAGCTCTGACTGTAAATTGCCTGATCAGTCTTAATTTGTTAATGACTTTAATCAAGATCAGCGGAACAATTAAGCTTTAAATTCTCTTTAATCGTCTCTGTGCCTTCAGAAATTACTGTAGTGTCTTCCAGATGCTAACCTTTGAGGCTCTTATTGAAAGGGCAATGGATTCTTCTTCTTATTATCTATTTCAACCATCAGTCAGTCCAAATTACCAAAGTCATTTACGTGATTAATGACCACTGGAAAGCATATGACCTGCTTATTAGCATTAATAGCTATTGATCTCGGCCAACGTAAGTTGAGAGTTGAGACTGATTTGACAAGACTGGTGATATGACACTTTTCGGTTACGCTTGACCTTCCTCAGAAAATTAGTGCCTGCTTTTGTAGAAAGTGCATTTTGACTGAAATTAGACGAAACCTGGCGAGAGTAATTAAATTCCCCAGCCGCTGCCGCCGCAGCCCGTGGATTAATGGCAGCGCGAGAAAGGCAGACGTTAAAAGTTTCTGCATTCACATCTGGAAAAACACCAAAGTCTGAAGAACAAGAATTAATATTCCTCACCAGATTAATCATTTGTCTCCATCCATTGTAAAAGCATGGCTGATCCAGCTTTGTTAGGAGCCTTTCATTTGCAGTGCAAGCACTCTACACAGTATTTCAGATTGCTAATACATGCCCAAACATAGTTTCCCAAAGCTGATTTGCAAAGCCATAAGGCAACCTTTATTTGACAGCCCCATTTACAAAAAGAACATTATTGTTGGCATTGCAGACTATAAAACTTTTTAGGTGGAAATCTGTTCTTTTAATGGGTTTTAATTATCAAACTTCCAGCACCTCACTTGGGTGTAATCAGTGTTTCTAGTGTTATAGTGGTGAAAGCCCAAAAGCGGCAACCTGGATGTCTCCCGCTCTGCAGGACCCGAGGCCGTGGAGGCCCAGTGCCAGAGGCTGGAGGTACGAAGTAAAGACGGAGGCCAACTGCTGTTCACTGCAAATGAGGAGGAGGTCATCATGACGACACAAAAGTTCACTGTCACAGGTAAATGTGCTTATGATCGTCTGTGAGAGAAATCTGTCCGAAATGACCGAACAAAAACATTTCAAAGGAAACCAGAGCCGGCTTGAAGGAGGGAACGGGTCTCAGTCTTGGTTATTTGGTCCATACCAAGGTTTGATTGACAGCTTTTACACCAGATTGAACAAACCAGCGCCCTAGGATAGTTTCTTATACTGCACTGTAGATGCCTTTTTTAGTGGGTGCCAAGCATTGAGGTTGAATACCAAGCCGTAGTAAACACATGCTTGGCTTTCATTTTATGAATTATAAAAGTATACATTCTTTTTAGGCTTGGAAGGCGCCGTGTTTGGACATTCAGTTGAAACTCCCCTGATCCAGGCGAGGGCTTCTGAAGACCTGAAGTAAGTTCATCTTCATTGACTTAACAGAAGTTCATTAAAGTTTAATGTCACATGTTCATATCCTGTTCAATTAAAATGAAGATATTTAAATAATGATGATAAATGTTCCATGGCATTTCAAAGTCGATGCCTGTACTGAATAACAAAAGTAAACGTGGCAGTAACCATTATTCACGAGTATAATTATTTTCAAGCACCCTCTTGTAAACTCAAGCGTCTACTGGTCGGCTCGTTATCGCACACATTTTAAAACTAGACTTGGCCGTCGTTTTAATTTCACAGCCGAGGGGTGAGCTAATTTGTTAGTTATTCTCTATTGCAGTCAGGAATTGATTAAAGCATGGATAAGGTTGAGATGCATATTAAACTCATACACAACACTCCCAAGCATGCGATACCCACTGCACTCCGCCCGAGGCTCTGAGCCCTGAGTCGGTCCATTAACGAGCTATAACGAGTGTGGTTTGTTGTCCACCTTACTGGTCCTGAAGGGAGGGCTGGGGATCAAAGTTGGCAGAAAAAGCAGTGTTCTTGCATCTAATTCCTCCTGAGTGAGAGGAATACTGATGTGGTTCACTTTAAAGCAGGCGCGCACACACACACACACACACACAGGACTCTCACACACAAGCTCAGCTGAGGGGTGACCATCTGCAATGTGGCAAAAATCTTAACGAGAGGAAATCGAACAGGAGACGGTTAGGACTCAAAAGCTACAACATGTTTGCTTCATTGGCATTCCCATTTTTCTTCGATTTAAATCCATATTTTGTCAAAGGTATTAAATGTATGCATTATTAACGTTACATTCTGTTTGTGTGGTTTAATTTAATAAATTTTCAAAAATCCTTTCTTCAGACAATTTCAAATTGGTTCCTTCACTAACAAATTACTGAACTATTTTCAAACAAGCAGATGTACAAGCCGTACTGCCAGGGCTTTAAATGAATGTCCCTTTTATCTAAAACCAATTTATTTTACAGCCATTAAAAAAGCCAAATGTAACAAACTGAATTGTGTGGGCTATTAATGACAAGAATTCAAGCCGAAGAACATTTTTATGATGTTTTTCATAGCGTCTGTTTACAGAGGAATTGGGTTGTGGGCAAAGTCAACAAGCTGCTATTACTGCAGTGGCATATCAGTAAACCTGTTCGATGTGTTTCAATAATATTCAATAACTTTGGCAGAACCACATGTAGGCTATCCCGTAGAACCTGCCACATGTTATTATCTAATCATCAAATGGTTATAAGTAATAAAGATTTCACTTTAAGAATTTTATTTTTCTCATTCGATGTCATTAAAGCTAACTATATCTCTGTACGAGATGAAATATTCTTGACGAAATAAGCAATAATCAAAGAAAAAAAAAAATTATAATTGTGCATTCGTGACCCCGTCGCTTGTTGTGAGAAGCTAACTGAGAAAACCATTGAACAGTCTTGCTTTTACTGCAGTCAGTTAGGCCAGTTGCACAATTTATACTGGAGAGCACATAGCAGTAACTCTGCCTGCAGATTAATCTGTAACCCTATTTAATTAGGTTTGACACAAAGATTCAGTCGCCATCATGGAGCAGAAAATCATCACCATCTGTGAGAACTCCCTCTCCCCGCCCTTGTTCCTTTTAATGTCACCAAAGCCGGCACTTTTTCATCATCAAGCCAGACAGTAAATTATGACCCGCAGTGCCCTGGTGATTAATCACACGTGTAAATCTAATTTATCATCCAATATGAATTAGGGTGGCAGTATCATATAAGAGTTACTAAAATAAAAATTGCTATCATGAAAATTTAGTCTTTTTATAATTATTTTTTCTCTTTTTCACTTTGCTATATTATTGCACTCAGAACATCTAATTTAAGACTTTGATTATGCTTTTTAGAACGCATAATGCTTTTTTATTTCTTCTAAAGCTTCAACATCTGTGTTCGAAGTGGAATGTGCATTCTTTACACACGTTTCCGCACCTCACCACCAACCTGAAAGTGAGACAAAGTCAAATTCTTTTCAAACCACTCGCCACCTGTTAGTACACCTCTCTAGATGATGACGATACGGCTTGGCTCGCGTCCATGTTGCCCTTCTTTCCCTCTTTTAAAGAAATCCCATTCTCTTTGCGCTGTGTTGTATTTCTCTGCGAGCCAACGGTAATCTGGGAGAAAAACAGAGCAGAGACTTAATCAAAGAAATCCACTTGAGATCTCACTTTTCTTTGAAGCACCTGTTCTTCTCCCCGAGCGCTTTATCTGTGTACGCTAGCGCTCAGGTTTGTCTTCACTTGTCGTCGTCATGCTGCTTCTGAATAATTGAATATACCGACTATGATGATTCCATTGGCATCTATTTCAACTATCCTTGTGCACTTCATCGTCAATAAGTTTATAGGATTTTATCCATATTTGCATATGAAAACAGTCTGAAATGTATGATTTGAGTTACATTTGCTTCCTGTATTTGTGCTCACATTTATTTCAGAATAGAACAAAGTACATTACATGGATTAAATGAGTCAACAAATAAAAGTAATTTAGGAAATTTAAGCTCACAAATAATGTGGGTTACAAAACGTTGATGCCTTCCAAAATGATTGCTAATGGTTGTTTTTATGACAATCAAATAATTGACTTAACTTTAAAAATTCAGTGCGCTTCTTGTTGTAGAGAGGCAGTAGTGCTGAAGCTTAACAGTTGAGTGGTTTGAGTTCATCCACTTTGTCAACTGCACGCCCCAAAAAAAAGTATGAGACATGTTTGTGTGTGGTGACTTATGAATAATTGCACTTGTGCTGAGCAGCCATCAAGAGCAGAGGCCTTGGTGTTGAGGTCTCCAAAACAAGGGCAGTGCCGTTATAAAGTGGATATAGTCCTGCAGGAGAGATGTCCGTTTGTCATGTCCTGCTCTCACCTGACAGTGATCTCTGTAATTTGGTTTCACTCTCAAAATACCCTCTGGTGCTGAGTTCAAGGACAGAAATCAAGATAGTCAATCGCAGGAAATTTGGCTCCGATGATTCATATTATGACTCCCGAGCTAGCTGCCCACTCAGTCTGATACTAATAGCACCTCTCCAACCAGAAATTGCAGCCCTAAATATGAAAATATTTCTGTCAATTACATAATCGGATCAGTTTGTGTCTCATTCTGGAGGATGTTGCTCTGATTCCTGATGTCCCAAGTGCATCTGAATCGGCAGGCAAACTGTGAGATAAATGCCGTGATATTTCTCTCGGTGAAGCTGTTGTTCCAGTACCACTGAACATTTCACTGTGATTCTTCTGTCATCTTTGTTCACATTCAGATAGAGTTCGTCTATTCCCTTGACATGTATGGAAGACGGATGGTAGATTGGACGTCTGATCAATGTGCCAAAACTCTCCAGGTCTCAGCCGTGTCGGGACAAAAGTTCTTTGTTTCTTTTGATGACTGCTGCTTAAAAAGCACTTAGGAATCTGTAGTGAGACAAGTCTGACATTAAGAAGCAAAGGCAGACCAGACCGGATTTGAAGGCTCTCTGCTTTCCTACAGTGCAGACATCACATAGTACATGTCTAGGCCCAGCATCAGAGAGCAGGAAAACAGCTTTTCATTTTGTTTTCTCTACATCTCTCAGCTACTGGAGCACTCCTCTTCAGATTTAAAAGTCTGTTTGCTGTGCGGCCAGCCGCGTACCCCCCCACCCCCCTTCTGGTTGATCTAAGCAGCTTTCAGGACAGTTTCTGTTTGTAGCTGTGTCCACACAAGAGTGACAGGTTCATTAAGAAGATAAAGACAGAACAACTCTTCTTGGTCCCACTTACCTCTGGTCAGACTTTTCTACCGCCAATTTGTTGGGATTGAGATGCAGTGCAGCAGGAGTGTGTTCTTTTTTCTTTCTTTTTTTTGTCTAGTTTTGACCGTTGCCAAGAAAAATGGTTGTTCTCTGGTGTTGTGACGGTCTTATTTGGCCGTGAGAGAAATGATTGGACTGCAGAGGAAAGAACATTACATACAGATACATTGGAAATAATTGCTTTAAGGTTTGGGACGGACTCGTTTATATTTGTCAGTATAAATAAACTACATATATCATTGCCATACAGGGTCCGGGGTCTGTCAAAACTCTACATGTGTTTTTTGCATCGCATAGCTAAAGTGGACCGTAAGATGATTGGCGTTAAACTCCTGATCTGTATCACAATCTCAAATGTCGTTTTAGAGTGTCCTCTCCATTAGGGCTGCAACTAACAATTCTATCATTATCAGATTTGTTTTTAGTCTCTCCTGTCAACAGCCGTATCTACAATACAAATCTATCATTGGTTGGGCTACAGTGTGGTTTTCACTGATAGCGTCAAATGTCAAGCTAAGTCGAAAACAGTTGAACAGTGGAGTAAAACCGGCTTTTATCTGAAATGTTATCAGCCAACTGCACTAATTGTAAAGTTAAACATATTGTTTATTTTTGTCACTTATCCACAAGAACAGAATATTGTGAGTTGAGTTAAAACTAAAACAAGAAAATAACAAAAGACATACGTAATCAACATGTCGTGATTATGTAAGGTAATCGCAGCATATCTGGGAGAGAGAAAAGAGCAGAGCAGACCTCTACATTTCTACAGGTCTATGGCACTAATAGTCCCAGGTCAAAGACATTTCACAAATCCTCTCCAAACTGTATCTACTGAAAGCTGATTTAAAGTCAAAGAAGCTTTTCAAATGCAGATGAAATTCATTTGCTTTTCTTTTTTTTCTTCCTCATTCCAAGAGCGCATAATCCGAAATGTGTGTCACTTTCAGAGGGTATGGAGATTTAAGCGATTTCAAGACGGCTCCTTAAAGTCTTCCATTTAAAATTCATTGAAAATAGATTTGGGGAAGATGGGGGGGGGGGGGGGGGG